>NC_056743.1:1079938205-1080200319 GCF_019279795.1 Protopterus annectens
TAAGATATAGATAGAGGTAGAGATATATAGACATAGATATAGATATAGATATATAGATAGATATAAATATAGATTTATGTGTGTATAATGTTTTCTAGTATTACTGATAACCCAATTAATGCCAGAACTGCTGGGGCCACTAAATGTTTATGGCAGTCCATTCATTGTCTCCATGCAGAGAGTTGAGTATTGAATACATACATCCATCTTATAGTGGGAAACATATTTTTTGTTTCTGTTCTCTGGAGGAGTCCTTCAATAACTAGATTTCTAACTCCTCCAACAAGATTACAAACAGCTCCTCCAACCATCCTAAGAGGATTGTTTTGACTTTAAAAAGTCATGCTGACAAAGATAAACTAATCTAAGATACCTCTCTTCTTCCCTTCACCCTAACCTTCCATCTCCCAGGTTGCTGTTCAAATCCAGGACACCATTAGTGTTGACACTCCATGCTCCCATGTTACAGGCACAGCTGCAGGTAGTTATGTTCATCATTTTTCAATTTTCTGTACAATGTTTACCTCCATGCCTGATGACCATCAGGTCTTCCCTTATCAGTCTTTTGTGTCCTTTTATTTTACTGTACTGGGTATTCCCAGCACTGCAGTGAGAGCTGAACAGAGGGGTGATCAACAGGCATTCCTGAAGGCTGTTTATTATAGTGTTCCTCATGAGGCCCTAAACTCAACCCCTGGTGGCTGATGTGAGCATCTGCATCACCCCTGGGTGCTCTATGTCGTGTGTGTGTGTGTGTGTGTGTGTGTGTGTGTGTGTGTGTGTGTGTGTGTGTGTGTGTGTGTGTGTGTGTGTGTGTGTGTGCGCGCGCGCACGTGTCCAGGGGCTATGCTTTCATCCACAGATAAAAATGGATTGCCAAGCCCACATCCCCATTCCTTCCCATTTCAGCACCCTGCAAGCTTATACATACATGGTGGCAATTAGTGGACTGGAACCACTGTTCCTTCCCTCAGGGTGGAGAAGCCAGCATCAGCCATTCACTCCCACCCACCCCCATCAGCTCTTCCAACATGTCAGTTACTATTTGAACTAGGTTTGTGTAAGCTATAGTCAGGGCTTTATACCTTTATGCCACACAGCCTAGCCATCATTTATTAGTTTGAGCTGTAGCAGTTCAATGGATAATATTTAGATACAACAAACATATCTGCATATCTACATAAGTAGGCAAAATCTCTTCTACATTGAATATTCCATGTTGCCCCAGTGGACTCCCCACAATAATCATTAAATTAAAATGTTAAGGCCATTTCAGCTGAGGATGTACCTTCTGCACCATCCCTAATGTGGGGCCTCTGCCCACACATCCAAGTCTCTAATATACTGCCTATGTAGTTGTACCTTCTTTGAAAAAATGGAACTTACATACATTATTCTCTTTTCTTTGAGTTGATACAATCTCAGCAACAGTATATTTAGATATTGGCAATAGGAGATCAGAGCCATCTTTTTGGGGGCAGGGAGCACAGGTCCACCTCCTGAAAAAAAAGCATATATATGCAAACAAATTGATTCTTGTTAAGTGTGTCACAGCAGTAAATCAGGTGGGGGAATGACAATATTTGGAATATCTGAGTGGTAAATCTGGGTATCAGTAGGGTCAAGTAGACAGACAGACAGACACACTCATACACATGCAAACACACACATCTCTGCTAAATACCACATCTCAATGACTTCAGGATAAATATCAGTTTGATCAGCTCTCTACATTTATTTATTTATTTATTTATTTATTTATTTATTTATTTATGTATTATTGACATTTGATTACCAGGAAAGTCCAACTGGGTTGAAGCCCATTTTTAGTGGAAGCCCAGGGAGAAAAGCTCCAAATTATTACAAAACATTTTAAGAACATTAATTTTACAATCTTCAAAAATAAAAACATCTGCAGTTTAAATAATTATAACAAATTAGACATAACATAAAAACATTGGTTAAGTCTCAAGTTATATCACAATAATTTAATATTTAGAGAAATTTTAGATAGTTTCCAGAAAAAATAAAGGTTAGTCAGTCTAATGCAAACAGGAATTGCAATATGAAGTGGGGCGGATAGGCTTATGGTATATTTAGAGAGAAACTCCTGTTGATAAGCTGTATTAACAGATCTAAATGATCTTATAAGTCAAGATTTCTTTTGAAAATATCATCAGATCTATTGGCAATGATTCAAAAAACTTAGCAGCATTGTGGTAAGCAATGTTTCATGTTGAGTGGCCATGCACAGAGACAGACATACCATGAGCATTGTATGCCAAGCAGCACAGTTAGCCACGGTACATGCTAATGGTTACATACTCAGATACATTTTATGAAAATGAACAACACCACGTACACAAATGAAGCAAATCAAACTGGCAGAGCAATTCAGAAGTGTATAAGTGTGCGACTCAGAGCTCTAACACCGGTGCTAATGGATACAGTGAAAAGAAACAGGAAGAAGAGCTAGGATCAGATGGAGCAGAAACCAGCAGCATTAGCAATCCTATAGGTCAAGGGAGAGGAAATAAACTGAGGAAGTAATAATTCTGCCATGAACACACGAATACAATAATAAAAAGAAAGAAGAGACCCAATAATAGAATGGCTTCAAAGGTAACATGCAATATTATAAAGCAATGCTACAATGTACCTGAATGAACTGAGATATAAAGAACTGACAGCAAACACCCAAAGTGCAGACTATATGATGCAAATTTAAGATACTGGTCCATTATGTTGACAGTGTAGCAAACAGGGACAAATCTATCAATTACCTCTCCCTGACAGCCCTGTTGGTCAACATTGTTGCATTCAATGAGTTCACTCTGTGACCAAAGAAGGGAATTTAGACTTTTCCTTTTTATTTACTGTTGCATGATCTAAACATTAAGTAGTAGGTAGTTTGACAGAAGCAGTCCTTAGGGATTGGGGCTTGCCCTCTGCAAAAATATTTTATTTCAGTGCATATTTGAGATGGCAGTGTGTTTGTGGATGTTTGTGTGTGTGTGTGTGTGTGTGTGTGTGTGTGTGTGTGTGTGTGTGTGTGTGTGTGCGCGCGCGCGTGTACATGTGTGTTTGTGTGTATGGCTAGTAAAGGTTTGGTAGCAGTGATGAGTAGAAGATAAATGGTCATCCCTTTGGTATTTTGATGGCTGTCTCTCAATGAGTAGTACTCATCTTTTATCAGTTTGGTGATCGTAGTTCTCAATTAATTAATATTCATCAAGATAGTGACTGGAAAGCTGGATAAGTTCCGAAACTAACAAGAGTGCATTATGTGCAAAGCAAAACAAATTACATGTTCTTTAAAAAATAAGTAGTGCTTGGATACAAAATGGTGCAAACCCATGTGACAACAAGCTGCACAGAGCAAAACTTAATGTGAAGTTCAAGATTATGAGCCACAGAGATGAATACGAGGAAGAGAAAAATGTTGTTGTAGCTAGTAGCAGACTGCAAGAACAAAGTGTGGATCTAGTAATAATAAGTAAGAGAATAATGTGCAAAAACTATAATAGGATAAAATACACCTAGAAGACAATATCTTATGGTACAGCATCAAAGACTGAGTAAAACTGTATACACTCAGCTTGCATAATGTTTTTGTTTCAATGATTCTTTAAAATGTGCCTTTGTAAAAGTGAAAGAGACGAGTGAAGTAAATAAAACTGATATTTTCTAAGACAGATTAACATGCAGTATAAAACATTTTGACGATTAGGAGTATAATAGGAGACAATGGACAAAAGGGTACATGTACAGTTAGGAATCCAAGTAAATAAAATGAAAGGATCAAAGACAGATACATAACTACAAGGGAATGAAGGAAGAAATGGAGGGAGTGTGTAAGTGTAATACACCAGCAAAAAGACAATCATCTGCCAAAGCAACCAGTTTCAAATGTATCGCAAGCAAGAAACACAGTGCATAGGCATATTTAACCAAACACAAGAGGGCTCAGTCTAGCTTTGGGAGGAGAAGGTGATGCAGGGAAATGACATGAAATATGGAAGGGTATTACCAATCCAGTTAAAAGGGGGAAGCATAAATAGAAACGTTGGAGGGGTACAGTGCTGTTACAGAAACTTATATTAAAAACAAATGAACTGCTGAAATAGGGAAGGGATTATGAAGTAGTAGAGCTGAACAGCTAGAGAAGAAAAAAGCAAAAGAGGTGGGGAAATACTTGAATGGAAAATGTTTCAAAACGGTGAGAAATGACAAAATTAATATAGGCGGTAGGTCACAGTGGAACTGAAAACACCAGGTAAGAAATGGAAAACAGGGTATGTTTACAAACTGAACAGGAAGGGAGCTTCTTTAAACATTTTCTGTAGACCCATGAGTGGAAATAAAAGACAGGAAAACTGGAGTTATAGCAGGGAATTTTAATATAATAAGTGACACAGAGAAAGATCCACTGTTTGGTAGGAAGGAAATAAATCAAAGAAACCAGAGGAAGCTGCTAGAAGAAGAAAATAAAGGCGACTCGTCAGACATATGAAGAGAGATGCATGCAAATGAAATGTAATGTAGATTCTCAACAGGCTGTGCAAAGCAGGGAAGCACAATTGATAAAATCTTACAGTATAAATGATGAAGAAAGTAATATATTATGAAACGACTTGGGTGGTTTGCTTACCTGGTCGTATGCCAATGTTTCTCAATATTAGAAAAGACAGGAAAGAGGATATAAAGAACAGATCAAGATGGGCAGAGTGGATATATAGCAGGACGAAATCAGATGTAAACATGAGAGAACTGTTAAAGATGGTATGAAGCATACACAAGAAAATAAATAAATTGGGACAAGCTGATGGAAAGCAATGATGACACTGAGGAAGGGAGGTCACGACAGAGGAAGAAAAGTGGAGAAATCATCTAAAATTGAGAATAAAATGACTGGTGGAACCAAAACATGTATGCCTAAAAGTTAAAAAAATATATATAATAACTTGGAAATAGGGTATACAAAAAGTACAATTGTGTAAGATCTTACCATAACAGTAGATGTCTGTAAGGGTGACGCGTACAGAGAAGGAAAAATGTAAGAGTGCATATTTCATTTTAATATGCTTTCATTACAAGATGAATTCCTGAGCATTATTCAGTATGTACCTGACTATTTACTTCCAAAAAAAACAAGCAATCACCGTGGTATCCCCAAAGTCTCAAACAACCCACTAAACAAGCATAATGGGTTCATAAACAAAACAGTGTAAGACACTTCTCTGTATGGAAGATTTTCAATCCATATATATCTAGTTAATCACTGTATATTAATCAGATAATGGTAGTAGAAGTAGCGAACTTAAACTCGTCCTAAGTCAAAAAAATAATAAAAAATATATAATATATAATTTGAAATATTGTACAGAATTATTAAGTATTCAAAAGTAATCCAAGCAGAGTAGGCAATCTATTTCCAGTCGAAAATCCTTTATGTACACAGACAAGCAATCCAAGCAATCCAAGTAAAACAAGAATAACAGAATAATAGTTTCCTCAAAAGTTTTCCAACTATATATAGGTTCATAGGTTCATAGGTAGGTACTAGGTTATCGGCCCAAGGACCTACGTAAGTCTAGCCAGCAAGGTTCCATAGCTTACGCCACCCAAGAAAGTTATTTTCCTGTGCCACTGTCTAGCAGAGACACAGAAGTGATCCCGGGGTGTATTTCCTATTTCCCATCCACTCATTAAGATTTTTCTTGAAGAGTGCTAATGAAGAACTTTGCTTGACATAGATGGGTAGCTTGTTTCAGAGTATAGGAAGTCTCTGGGACAGGAATATATATATACTTTTTATCAGTCAGTGATTAACTAGATATATATGGATTGAAAATCTTCCACACAGAGAAGTGTCTTACACTGTTTTGATTATTTACTTCCCGTCAAATATGAAAAATGCTAGAACGACTAAGTGTAAAAAGTTCTGGTCTTTGTAGAAATTCTTTTATAGAATTCAGAACTCATGCCTAATATGGAAAGTCATAAACAGAGTCAGGAGAGCTTAGCAGAATTAATGCAGTAGTGTTCATTTTTAATTGGTCAGTGGTTGATCAAAGATTGCTGCAGTAATGTTGATTTTAATCAGAAAAGATATAAAGAATGTATGATTCTGGCATGGGAGGAGGTGGGACCTTGATTTCTTAGCCTCACATGTATGTGTCTTTCTGTGAAATAAAGGGGACTGTGATTCTCTACTGAACAGTGTCATATGAAAGTTATTTGGCACCTTAAAAGTTTGGTGCTGTGACTCAGATTTCTGAGTCTTTTGTGTATTAATGCATTAGAAAATTACCACTGGGGCCATTGTGATAGGTTTTCTGACCGGCAAATTTCTAGTGGACCAATAGATAATTTCTTTCTTTACAATCAGCAGAATTCTCTACAGGCAAACTTTACTAATAACCTCTCCATTAAATTTAGTTGTATGTGAATGGGTAAATTGCATGTGTCTGAGAAATTGTATGCCTGTAAAATTAACTAGACTCAACAGCATAAAAAGTATTTCATCGTTTGCTAGCGGGATCTAATCAATAAATACAATGACAAAGTATCCTTGCCACTAGGACAGAGTATCCTTTTCAGGTTTTGAGAGCAGGTTTTTAAGCAAATATAAAGAAAAGCAACAGATAGATTTCCTTCATTAAGAATGTGAGTGAATTTAAAATTATATTCGCAGGTTGTTTAAAAGAGCCAGATTATGGACTCTAGGCAGGTATATGTCTAATAAATATGGAAGAGGCAGCTGTAATTATTTGGCAAAATGCTCTGAGCTTAATAAAAATAACAGTGCTTTACAGTTTCTAGAAAAAAAATTACTTCTGATTAGAACATTTTAGACAATAATAATATACCAGCCTCTTGTTGGTCAGCTTTCAATGACTGGCTAGAAGAAGCTAAGAATAAGAAAAAGGAATCTATAGTTTAGAAGTCTAACATATAACTTGCTTGATTAAAGTCACAGCTGCTAATAGAACAGCAAACTTGTTACAAAAATGTGCAAATGAGAAATCCCATTCCTGGAGTATTTCTCCATTAAGACAATTAGAAAAGCTACCAGTTACACAGCCAGAATCATCAGATGATTACTAGCCTCCATCGTCTATTAGACCCCCTCCTGCTTATGACCCACCTGCACCTCAGGAAGTTGATAGTTCTCCCTCTCTAAGAGAACGAATAGAGGTAAATGTGGCAAAAACAAGTACTACTTCCCCAGATACAGCCCAAGATACTTCTAGCACTTCTAATTGTTCCTCTGTGTCAGTTTATAACACTATATTCCATCTACAGTGACATTCAGTACCTAATGTACCTCCATTTGATCAGATGTTAATGCAAATAGCAAACAAAGGGAAATCACTAATATAAATTCATAACTAGTGCTAAGCATGCTGGAAAATTTAAAAAAGATCTAATGAAAGTTATCTGCCAAAAATTAAAATTTTGAAAATTATTACCCAGTTCTCAATTATTATAGTTTGAAAGAAGTATCAATGGACATTACTTGCCAAACAAAATACAGAGGAAGAAACAGACTCTGATTATCAGAACACTCCAAAGACCAAGGTTTCAAACAACTCCAGTAGATGTACAGCCACAAATAATCCCAAACGAATAAAAGGTAGGCACTTCTAGTATTTAACTCCACTAGTTTATTATTTACGTTTTCGTCAAAACACTTCATCAGAAATGAACACCAGAACTAAAATCACACCCTGATTTTGATATGCCTCCTACACAAATATATTCATTGCAAGAAGTACTGAATCCAAAAGCATCCAGAGACAGTGAGGCTGAACCTACTATAAGAATAGTATACCTTTGGACTGCAGTGAATTTACAAACCATTGTAAACTGTTTCCCTTTTATCTAGACACGTTTCGTTAACTATGCAAAGATCCTAGAAGGAGATATACAGCTACAAAATCCAACTATTGAATATCTGAGAACAATATTAAAAGCCTCTATACTCCCTGGCATTTTCAGAAAAATATCAGAAAAATCAAATATAGGCAGTAATATCCCAAAACACACAGATAACTGATTTCTGACCACTAGGAATAACGTATTAAAGGCCTTTACCACATCATTACCACGGCATACCTCTAATTGGGCAAGAATCAAAGCTATTGTGCAAAAGAAAAATTAATCTATTCATGCAAATGTGCAATGCATGATAGATGCATTTGAAGCCTTTTCTGGACATCCTGAGCATACAGAAGGTTCGGCAGCATGCAGGTTGTCAGCAGCTTTTGTAGAGGGCTTGTTACTTCTCATACAAGACAAAGTTAAAAAAATAGTTTAAATTGGCCAAGTTTGGGAATTTATGAAATTGTGAATCAAGCATAATATGTGACAGGCAATATACTTGGGGAAGAAAAAGAACAAAAGAAAACGTTAGTTGATATTCAGCTCCAACAATTTGACACTGTCACATGAGGATGGGGAAGGAGGAGAAGAAATCATTGGGGAAGAGGTAGATGCCGATTGTTTTCAAACACAACCCCAAGGACAATATCAGCAAAACTGTTATCCCCCTGCAACACCACTGTCACCAGCAGATGTACCACACTTAAATGTTTGTTCTAATTGTGGTCACTTTGGACATTGGTGGAATTAATGTGAGATGTCTGTACAGCAAACAAATTTACCAAATGCTCAGGCACCATAACAATCTAAAAGAAATCCTCCTGTATGGAATACTACTTGGCTGCCACCAGAGCGGCAACAAAACCAGGAATCAGAGTTATTTCCTTTAGTACCGATTGACCAGGATGACCATTTTGTCAATATTACAGTACAAAATGTATCTGTTCTATTTCTTGTCAATACAGGAGCTAGCAGGTTTATGATTACTTCAGAAAATGCTGAATAACTTCCACTATATAAACATACAATTCAAGGTGTGGGAGTCTTTGGACCCCCTTTAGACTACCCAGAAACAAAACTTGTTCCCATTCAAATTGGTCTGTTAAAAGAATAGCATGCTTTTATTGCAGGAAATTCTGTCCCTCTAAATCTGTAAGGTAGATATTTGTTATGTAAATTAAGATGCACCATTTATTGTACACCAGATGGTGTATTTTTAGATATTCCTAGTGAACTCTTTGGATTATACTCAACTAACATCTATAGATGAAGATGCCCTTTTTGCTCTCCTAACATCAGAACAAGATATAGAAAATGCTGGCTTGGAGGAATTAAAAGTAATCCCTCTACACATAGCTCTCAACTATCCCTGATTTCCAGGGATGTCCCTGATTCTGACTCCAAAATTTAGCTCTGTCTCTCTTAATCCCTTCTAAAACTGGTGACTCTTGGAGGAAAGATGATGAATTATACTCAATAAATAATGGCAGTAAGAGTTATAGATTTCTTTTATTTCCCAAAATGTATAGTAATTAATATTATTTTATTCTGCCAATGTGTCAACTTAGTAGTATTAATATTTTACAGATGTTCCTCATTGTCCCCTGATTTTTTCTGGGTTTGTCCCTGATTCTGTTGAAATATGCCCCTGATTATTTGAGAGCTATGCCTCTACAGCTACTAATCAGAATGAGGGAGGACTCATAAAAGATGCAGCACCTGTGCATATAATACTGAAATCCTGTGACTGCCTGCCTATGGTAGTTTAGTACCCTCTCTCAGTAGCAGTGGAATAAGGAATCACACCTGTTACTTTTGCCTTTTAACAAGGCATTATTGTCCCATCTCAAAGTTCCTGTAACACTCCTATTTTACCAGTTCAGAAATCAAGGGAAAAAACATATAGATTTGTACAAGATTTATGAGCAGTGAATGCACTAGAAGTAGTGGTAGTAGCACCAACATTTCTGGTAGTCCCTAATCCTGCAACAATACTAAGTTTTATTACATCAGACACTACCACCTTCTCAGTGATAGACATTTCATCTGTTTACTTTTCTATTCCTTTACATCAGATAGTCAATATCTGTTTCCATTTACATATAGAGGACAACAGTACACTTGGACTAAACTACCACAGGGATATGTAGAATCACCCATTCTTTTCTCTAGAGGTCCTGATGTGCAAATCAGTCATCTGACCAGGGTATAGGGGTGAAACACTAATCACACCATCTAGTTGATGGTTCCCTCTGAAGTTTCCCTCAGGATAGTTGGCACTCAGCGGAATTAGTTTTATCTGGTAAAGTAAATGATTAGAGGTCTTGGTGCTGAAACTATATCAACCTAGTCTCAAACTTTAAATGGATAAGAAGCCCAACTCACTGGCTTAGAGCCAGGCGTGGAATGCGAGAGCCTAGTGGGCCATTTTTGGTAAGAAGAACTGGTACTGCTGGATGAACTGAGTGCCAGGTTAATGTACCCAATGTCAACACTCATCAGGAGACCGCACAGTGCAATTAAAGTGAGGGCCACCACATGCCAGCCAAGGAGGGATCCCTAGAGAAATGAAAAACAATTGAACAAAAATGAAATTTCCTTGTGGTTTTACTCTAATTCACTATATAGATGATTTAAGTTTAGCTTCAAAAACACCAAATGACTGCAAACAAGATACTAATTTTCTTGTGACAAACATAGCAGAATTAGGATTTAAGTTAAACAAAGACAAATTACAATTATGTAAATCAAAGGTTCTGGATTTGGAACATATTATTTCAAAACGTGTGAGACTGATTTTGCCTTCATGCATTGCTGCAATACAAACCATATCACATACTACATTTGCGAGCTTTCTTGGGACTAACAGGTTATTAAAGAAAGATACCCCTGAACCTTTACACTGGCAGGACTGTTATGAACAATCTTTTGTACAATTGAAAATATAACTCTTAAATCCTCCTACACTTAGGTTGCCAGATTATTCTAAGAAAATTTTCTCATTTTCCAGTGAAAGAAATAAAGTAGCATTAGGATTATTAAGCACAATATAGAAATGATGGTTGCAGATCTATTGCTTATTTTAGCACAAATCTTGATCCTGTAGCAGCAGCCCTCCACCATTGCCTTAGGGCGATGGCCACAGTGGCATACTTAGTGGAAATGGTGGCTGCTCTAACTCTCTGGCAGAAGACGTATGTGGCAGTTCCACATTCCATAGAGGCATTGTTATTAAAGACTAAAAGGCAATACCCATCTGAAGCACAATTGTCTAAATATGAGTTGTCTTAACTTAATAACTCTTCTTCACAGATTGTCCGATGTCCGCCACTTAACCTTGCTTCTTTAGTTCCTGCAGCAGACAAAGGAGAACCGCACAACTGTGTAGTTGTTGTTAACACTGTGCTTCCTCCTAGGTTAGATTTATAAGACATTCCATTGCAGAATCCAGATTTAATTCTTTTTATGGTTGACTCCTAAGTTCAAAGATATAGTGGTGAACTTGTAGCAGGCTTTTCTATTTGTACACAAGACAGGATGTTGTTAACTGCACAATTAAATGGAAATGTGTCTGCTTAAGTAACCAGACTTGTAGCTGTTACCAAAGCCTGTATGACTGGCAAAGATCGATCAGTAACATTTTTCACAGAATCACATTAAGCTTATGGTGTCGTTCATAATTTTGGACACTTTAGAAAGAGCAAATTCATTTGATTTCAGCAGGAACTGTTACTTAAAAATGCAGTTTTTGCTAATGATTTATTATATGCCTTTTTATTGCCAAGAAAGGTGGCTGTGGTTAAATGTACTGCACATAAAATGGCAATTCCATTATAACTAAGGGAAATAGTTTTGCAGATATGGCAACAAGACAAGCTGCATTGTCTTATCCTGTTCAGGCTTTATTGTTGCAGCACTTGTATGAAACTATCAACACTTTTTCTTTACAGGAATTGTTATCTATTCAGAATCAGACAGAGGACTCTGAGAGAATAAGGTGAATAATAGATGGCTACAGTCGATTTCTTGACCTTTTATGGCACTATCTGGATGGCCTGCTAGTTGGCCCACAACATTTCTTAGCTCAGTTCGTTAAAGCTTACCATTTAACTTTTCATTTGGGAAAAATAGTTTAATAAAACAGATGTCCAATGACTGATATGCCCCTCATCTTTCAGAGGTCACTCAATATTTTGTAAATACATGTATAGTTTGCTTAGAATACAATGTGTCTAAATCTGTACATGCACCTATTCAAACACTGAAAAAGTCTTGGGGGCCATTTATGATCCATACAATGGGATGTTTTTGAACTTCCTCAATTGCAGAAATTTAGGTATACATTGGTTGTTGTTGGCTTATCCCTGTGCAAAGAATGATGCAAAGACAGTAGCAAAAAAATTGTTAACAAAACTAATCCCAAGATTTGAGGTACCTTGTTGCATTCAATCATATCAGACCACTTATTTTACTAGTCAAGTAATACAGCAGATTTATGAAACTCTGAATGTGAATTTGCAGTCTCATTGTCCCTATAGACCACAAGCTTCAGGGGATAGTGGAAAGAGCTAACCAAAACATTAGTATCCTATTAGCTAACGCTTGTCAGAAGACTGGTCTTAAAATGCCAGAAGCTTTGCCCCTAGTTTTATTCATAGGTAGGTACTAGGCTATCAGCCCGAGGGCCTACATAAATCTAGCCAACAAGGTTCCCTGGCTTACGCCACCCAAGAAAGTTATTTTCTTGTGCCACTGTTGAGCAGAGACACAGAAGTGATCCCCAGGGTGTATTCTCTATTTCCCATCCACTAATCAAGATTTTTCTTGAAGAGCGCTAATGAAGAACTTAGCTTCACATAGATGGGTAGCCTGTTCCAGAGTATGGGAAGTCTCTGGGACAGGAATCCATCCCTCCAGCATGTCCTGTTTATTGTGGTGACAAGGTTTAGGTCCCTAGAGCATGTAGCTTGGAGGGATTGGGATTTCTTTAGGTGTAGCATGTCCAATAGCTCTGGGTTTGACATAGCTTTATATGTTAGGCAGAGATCACCTCTGAGTAGGCGATATGTAATTTGGGGACTTGACTATGGCTCCTAGTTTGCAGTCATCTGCGAACTTCATTAGCCAGAGGCCTGTGTTAGCCTGTACTTCAGAGAAGTAGATACCAAACAGGAGAGGTCCCAGGACTGAACCCTGTGGTACTCCACTTGTCACTGGTTTGAGGTCAGATTTGGAGTGTGCATCTTTTACAGTGTGGGTTCTGTCAGTGAGCCAGTTGGCAACCCATCTTGTGACATAGGGATTTATACCTAGTTTAGTGAGTTTAGCTATAATTCCAGAATGGGGGAATGGTGTTGAAAGCCTTGGCGAGGTCAAGATAGGCTGTGTAAACCATCTTACCCTCATCTACAGCTTTGGTGACTGCCTCAAAGAAGTAGATCAGGTACAGGAGGCATGATCTGCCTTTCACAAACCTGAACTGGGTGGGATCCAGAATTTGGAGGTTACCAATGTCTTTGTTTATGAGTTCCATGATGATACGTTCCATGGTCTTGCAGACCAGGCTCGTCAGGCTAATAGTGCACTAGTTCCCTGGATCAGTGGTGGCTCCCCCTTTGTGGAGTGGGATAACTGTTGCTGTACGCCATTCAGTGGGCATAAAGTCTGATGCGACACTATGATTGAATGTGGTGCTTAGGTGGGGAGCCAGTTCATTCGGAAGTTCATGTAAAATGCAGCCTGGGATGTTGTCCGGTCCCATGGATGCTGAGTTTTTGGCTTTAGAGAGTGCAGCTTTTACCTGCGGAGTTGTGATTACAGGGACTCTGCATTCTTCCTGTATAGATATGGGCCCTTTAGGATGTGAGGGGGTGGGTAAAGTTAGCACTGAACCTATCTGCTAGGATGTTGGCAATATCAGTTGGTTCTGTAATTTTCGTGCCATTGTGCTGTAACTCAGAGCAGATCTGGGTGTTGCCATTGAGATTCTTGACATAGCTATAGAATGCTTTGTGGTTGTCCTTAGAATCAGTGGTGATTTTGTTTTCCTAGCTAGCTTTGAAGGATCTTATAAGGGATCTCAGCTTCTTATTGAGGCTTACCAGGCAGCTCCTCCACTCATGGGATTGTACTCTCTTTTGCAACAATTTCTTCCTTCTGCTGTACAGTTTGTCTATGGCAGGGGACCACCAGATTGGCTTCCTTTTTTTTGGTTCTGTTTGGGATAGCATGATCCATGCACTTGTGTAAGTGCTAATGGAGTGCATTTGTGTAGGATTCAGCAGTTGTAACTGTATTGTCCATCTGCATGGGTGTCATGAAGTTCACCACTTCTGTTTTTAAGAAACATGAAGCTGGCTTTGGAGAAATGTTTTACCGTGGTTTCCTTAATGGAGAGTGGGGGTGAGATGTGGATACCAAGGGTGATTATCTTATGGTCGGATCGGAACAACGAGGAGCTGACTTCAGGTGTGGAACACCGGTCATTCATGTTGGTAATGACTAGTTCTAGGATATTGTTGCCCCTGGTGGGGGTGTGGATAAGTTGACCCAGGGCATTGGAGTTTATGAATTCCAGAAAGAGTTGTGTGAAGGAGTTGGTACATGAGTAGTTTTCCCAGTTAATGGTGGGATAGTTGAAATCGCCCATTACTAGGGTGTTTGGTTGAACCCTAATATTTTCCAGTACATCAAGAAAAGAGGAGTGGGAATCCTGGGGCATAGTGGGGGATCTGGAGCAAGCTACAATTTGGATTGCAGTTTTGCCCAGAGTTAGTTGCACTTGGATAACCTCGGATGCATTATGCTGAGCAACTAGCCTGGAGGTGTGGATATCCTTAATGAATATGGACACGCCTCTGCCTTTGGTGTTCCGGTCCAGGTTACATGGCCAAAAAGTGTGGTATGAGTTATAGCCTGGTGGTGCAGGGGTGCTCTCTGGAGCCTTGAACCAGGTCTCAGTCACTGCACAGATATCAATGTTCTCCATTTTAAGGAGTGCCTCGAGTGAGTGCATTTTGAGATTTAGACTTCTAGCACTGAGTAGCATTACCCTCAGTTTTTGCTTGCCTGTTCCTGTTACAGTGGTGAATTTGTCATTTGAACCTTGCCTAAAAACAACACTACAGGTGCGGCAAGAGCCTTAGCCAGTATCCGGAATCCCAAGAGCGACAGGTGCAAAGCATCGTGGTCTGTTGACCATGTCATCCCAAGCAGAGAGATACTGGATCCCCTTAGAATGACACCAGAAGCTTAGCCAATTGTTGAAGTCAATCATTTTGTCATTGTACTGCGGTATCATTCTGGGCAATGGCAGAATGCTACTCAGGGCTTGGGTCATACCTGCCTGGGCTACAAGATCAGAGAGCTCTTCCATGTCTCTTTTCATGTAGTCCAGGGAGGTACGTCTCAGGTCGTTCACACCAACATGGACAATGACAGAGTCATATTTGTACTTGTGGAGTGACCTGAGTGCCTGGGTTATGTGGCGGATCCTGGCACCTGACAGGCAGCTGACAGTAACCTTCTCCTTGTTTAGCCTGATGAGTGGGACATCAGTGTGCCTGACTATAGAGTCACCTATGACTAGTGTGTTGGATATGTTGTTTTGCCTTATTGGCTGTGGATGAGTGGCACACTGAGTCTGTGGGCCATGTGTCATTTGGATTGTGTTGGGGGGTGGATGTTGCTTGTGTTTCTGCTTTGAAGGTCTCTGTTGCTTGGGCAGATTATTATTAAGAGCCTCTGCAAATGTTTTTGTGTTTCTATGTGGATTTTGGTGGTGTAGATTTAGTGAGACTATGTGATAAGTGTGGTGTGGTGCAAGTGTTTACCTTCTCTTGAATGTCAAGTTCAGTCTTGGTTGGGGAGAGCTTTACCTCCAGTTTGGCTAGATAAGTGCATCTCTCACAGGTTGTAGTTTTGGGTGGTATGAGGAGAGGGTTGTCTGTGTACATGAGGCAATTTCTACATTGCCCTAAGATGCCCAGATTCATCAGATAGACAGGAGAGAACACTGGGAGCTGACCCTTGGACATGCCTGAATAAAAAAAACTATTTTCCTCTAGATAAGTGAGGAAAGTGAGTGCAAGAGCTGTTTTTCTCTAAGCAAATGAGGAAAGTAAGTGCAAAAACTGTTTTCCTCTAGGTAATGAGGAAGGTTGAGTGCTATAGTAATTAGTAGGTTATTTAGTGCTTACAACAAGTTCTGAACAAGTGCTGAGCACGAATAAGCAAATTCAAGTGCTACAACTAAGAATCTGTATCTTTACTAGACTAATTACAGGAAAGAAACAAATGTGGGCTTTCAAATCAGAAAGTTGAGAGAAATGGAAAAGATTGCCCAGATGGCCAATAACTACAATTTCTGGGCCAGAACCACTCCTTATGTGGTAGACAGGTTACCTAGTGCTTACCACTCCCACTGACAAGCTAGAAGGCTTCCCTCCAACACAGAAAGGCTTAGGGTGGCTCAGAAGCTTACATACAGTCCTGGATACAGCAAATCTGTATCTGGACTACACTAGTTACAGAAAAGGTAGGAAACAGGCTTACAGGTTTTTTTTTTTTTTTTTTTTTTACAGAAAAGTAGCAGTAAAAACAATTAAAATGCAGTGCAAGCTAGCTCACTTGAGTATGTAGCAATATTAAACCAAACACAGTTTAAAAAATGCAATTAAATTAAAAATGACTAAAAACAAGTGCAGAAGGAGTGTATTAGGTAGAATGTGGTAAAGAGATGGGACTGGGGAAAGTGTCCCAGATCAAATCTACAGTGGGACGTGTAACTGCAAAAGCCACCAAATTTAAACAACAAACCAGAAATTTCACATTCAGTATGAGAAGTGCTGTTAGTACCACTAGAGGATTGTACCCTCATGAAATTCTTATGGGCAGGCCCATAAAGATACCTGCTACACTTCTCCCCAAGAACTAGAAATTGCAACATGTTGATGAATCCATTTTTCTGTGCAGTAAATCTCATTGTTCTGTTTTGCAGAAATATCATAAATCCATTCTGTGTACAGAGCAATGACATACAGAACAAGAAAGTCATGAATTGCAGCCCGAAGATTTTGTCCATATTACAGTACACTCTTGAAGAGACACACTCAGCCCCATATATGGAAGGGATCCTACTTGGTTTTGCTCACAACTGCTACTACTCTCTGTTGTGAAGGTATCCCACCTGGATCTATGTTTTGCATATCAATAAGACCCTCCTTCATGATGAATGCAACCAAGATTCCATTGATGTCATTCCACATGAACCAACAGAACCTTATCACCAGCCAAACCAGATAAAAAACAGGGACACCGTAATATCTGGAAGTGACAGACAATGATGCTTTTTCTATCCAAATCAAATCTGAAACAGACCGAATCCTTTGCCATTCAGATTAAAAACAGAATTAAATGGAGCAGAGTTATGCTTTGCAGCAGACCAGGAAATGAAATCATGTGACTCCATTACTTCATGCTAGCTTGAAGTAAATATTTCTGACTCTTCTTCAACATAAACAGTGTTTTTTTTCTTACCTCTGAATCCAACATCAGTGATTCATGGTGCCTTTTGGACACTGATATAGTCATGTGTCATACTAAAAGAATTCATTTACAAAGTCATCTGCAGTTGATATTTAGTTGGAGATAGTTTGATTTCACATGAACTATGAAGAAACATTGCAACACCCAAGTTTGCAGTTTCTTCAAAACCTTTTCCAGCCCTAACATGTTTGTTTTCCTTATTGACTTATCATCAGGACAGCTACTGTGATTTTCATCATTTTATTTCACTTGCTTTTGCCATCCAGAACCTTGAGTACATAGGATGTCCTTCTATATCACTGTTGCAGTATTCTTGAAAGACGGGATGTCCTGTCCTGGGAAGCCTGTCACTGCCAGTATTGAAAAGTTTGAAAGCATCTTGCACTGTACATCCTGTTTATGCTCCTAACACAGAATGTAGGGCATAAAAAGGAATCCACAGATGCAATTACCCAGAACTTATTTTGCCACCAGTTCGAACACCATTATTGCCAGTTGTTTTGAACTTTTTGTTGCTGTTCTGACCTCTTAGAACATCAGATAAGTGCCTCATTGGGGTTATGTTTTTCTTTTTTTTTTTTCTTTTAAAAGGTTCCTTCTTGGTCTTGTATTTTTTATCACTATCTAGAGTTCATGTCATCCAAGAGGTGAAAATGCTAGTACTTGTGGCAGATTCCCCATTAGGATCATCATGATCAGTGCCCTTTTTGTTTGGGCACCTCCCATGACCATACCGCTTGTAGTATCTGTAAGGCATTTGTGCCAAAGACACTCCATATTTGTTAGCCTTCCCTGACCATTTATCTTGAAAATGAATGCCTTAGATAGTTAGCCCAGGGTACCATGGCAGAATCCTGTAACCCTGAATGCTCCTGCTTGGTAAGAAGCAGGCCAAGAAGTCTTGGCTGGATTCTTTGGCTATCCTGCCTCCACTGGATATCTATCTAGAAGCAGGTATTAGCTCTGGTGGTCATTCAATGTTTCCGTCGGATTCCTCTACCATGACCCCACTGGAGGCCAGCATGGATCTGTTTTTTCACATGTCCTCAGAGGCTTTGCAGGTGTCTGCTCCAGGGGGAATCGTGGCTGATTATCTCAGAGAGTCCTAGAGAGATTCCATAGATAATGGTCAAGGAGGAAGGTCCAGGTTCTCTACTTGGGTACCACCAAGGGTCAGAACCTCCTGTATTTGTTTGGGCTCATGTTCCTTCTAAGAAATGATAAAAACTGAAGCATGTTTCCCTTTGTCCTATGGATCCTCAAAGGGAATGGCAGGAGTTTACTTAGGGCTTATTTTCTGCCTTAATGGATCTAACGCCTCCTCAAGGGGTTTCAGCACCCATTCCTCCTTGAACCTCTAACCCTTCTAAATGGTTTAGGGAACCAGATTGCTCAGATGAAGATTCCTTGTCTGGTGAGGGGTCATTGCCCTATTGTTCACAGATGCCTTCACCTTTCGCTTATTGTTTTGATGCAGAGGATACTGTTGACCCTGAGTCACCTTTCGAGGAATTGTCCTTTGGGGATACAATTGCTAGAATAATGGAATTCTTTAAGTGGGATTCTTCTCAAGTGTAGGACATTCAAAGAAGATATTATGAGTTGCTTTAGGCGGCTACTCCTAAACCATTGGCAGTTCCTTCTGTGTTGGCCGCCTTCCTAGATACTTTCATTGCTGCCTCCAAGTTTCTTGATTCTCAGCTTCCTGCTCCTAAGAAACCTGATAGGTTCTATAAGGTTCCTGAGGACTGTCTGTTTTTATTTAAATGTCCTTCTGCTGATCATGCTATGGTGTCAGTTTCTTCTGACAAATCTTCTAAACTTTTGCCCTCTTCCAAAATGTTGCCTTCTGATAAAGATAGCAGGGCAATGGAGAGGATTGCCAAGAAGGTTTACACTGCTTCTACTTTGGTCTTTAGGGCTGTTAATTACCAGACCCACATGACCAAGTATGCTCTGGCCTTGGTTACTCAGGCTTGTCAGGTTATCTCTGCCCTCCCTAATTCTGATGGCAAGTCCTCTGCCTTATCTTTTTTAGGCTCTGCTTCTCAAGTGGCTCCCCACTCTATTAAGTGTAGCTATGATGCTGCTGATGCCTCTTCTATGGCCATGGCTTTTAGGTCCATCATAACACATTATTCTTGGCTTCATCTCCAGTCTCTTCCTGAAGACATTAAGGCCAAGTTGTTGGATGCTCCTTTGGATAATGCTCATCTTTTTTGGGACTGCTGCTGACATGTTTAAATCTCTTCAACAGAAAGGCAAAGCCTTGGGAGACCTTAAACATATTTTTGTCTCTCCTCTCCCTAAGTTTTAGAGGAATTATCCTTCTAGATCTGTTTTTGTTCACAGGCAGCCCCACCAGGCCACTAAGGGCAGGAGGGGTAGGAGGCAAGCCCCCCTCTGCTAAAGCTTCTTAGATTTCTGTGGTCCAGAAACTTCCCTTGTTTGATAAGCCTGCTTCTATTTGAAAATTCACTTCCTCTGCCTTTAGACCAGGTTAATTTGTCCCTTTGACTCTCCCTTTGTCTTCCAAATTGGCATCTCATCACTTCAGACTCCTGGATTCTTTCTATCATCTGTCAGAGTTACTTCATGGTATGGAAATCTCTCCCTCCTTTTCCTGGGATTCCTCAACCTCTTCTAGAGCAACTTCCTCATTTCCCAGAGATTCTAGGATCCCTGTTGAACTAAGGGACTATTCAAGCTGCCCCCCCAAGTGGGATGGGGTTTTTATTCCAGGATGTTCCTGGTTCCTCAAAAGGAGGACACTTGGAGACCTATTTTGGATCTCTCTCAGCTCAACACCTTTCTTGAGATCTCTTCTTTTCATATGCTTCCCTTTCAAACTCTGTTTCCACTTTTATTACCCCAGGCTTTTCTGGTGTCCTCAGATCTGAAAGATGCTTACCTTCATATCCTTATTCACCTTCTCTACAGGAAGATTTTACATTTCTTTGTGTCTTCCTCATATTTTCAGTTCTCTACTTTGCCCTTTGGCCTCTCTACTGCCCCAAAAGGTATTCTCAAAATGCCTAGCTCCTGTGATTGTCTTCTGCAGGCTCCAAGACATTCAGTTTTTCCTTATCTAGATGACGTGTTGCTTCAGAAGCCTTCTCCCAGCCGACTTTTGTAGGATCTGCAGTTCACCATCTCTCTTATTCAGAGTCTGGGGTTTACTATCAACTTCCAAACATCCATCTTGTCTCCCTCTCAAAATCATGTGCATCTGGGTTGCAGGATTCAGATGGTGCCAATGCTGGCCTCTCTTCTGCCTTCAAAGGTATTGTCATTGACAGCCTTTTTTCAGCCTCTTTTTCCCTCTGACTGCCATGCCACCCAGGGAGTTTTCTCAGGCCCTAAGATTCATGGCCTCTTCTATTCTGATGCTTCCTTTTGCCAGACTGCATATGCAGAAGCTTCAATGGCCCCTCAAGTCGATTTGGCTGCAGCATCGTCACCCTTTGACTTTCAGTGTCACTCTCCTTCCCTATCTCAAGAAGGAATTTGAGTGGTGGATTCAACAGTTCACTCTCAACCCTAGCTGGCCCTCTCAGCCTCCAGTCCATTCTTAGGAGCTGTTCACCAATGCCTCAGACATGGGGTGGGGGGCATCCTTGGTCACGTGAAAGTTCAGGGCCTTTGAACACCCCATCAGAAATCAGATCATATCAACATCAAAGAGATGGGGGCTCTGATTCTGGCCCTTTAGCCTTTTTACCCCATGTTCTCTTCGGGCCCCTTGAAGGTCTACACAGACAACACTACAGTGATGTGGTATGTCAACAAGTAAGGGGCACGAAATCTTATGTCTTCTGCAGGATGGTGCTTCAGGCTTGGGAAGTGGCTCTCAGTTAACTCTTCAGGCAGTATACATTCCTTCAGAGCACAATCTAGGTCCAAAACACATGCTCATGAATGGATGCTTCACAGAGACGTGTTTCTGGACATTGCCCATCTGTGAGGTATTCTACAAGTTGATCTTTTTTGCCTCCCCTCTGGACAGGCAGCTTCTTGTCTTCTGTTCAAAAATACTATGCTATCTGGCCTGGTAACCAGATGCCCAATCTTTTCCATGGAAGGGGAGGTATCTCTATGATTTCCCTCCTATTCCTCTTCTTCCAAGAGTCCAGCACAAGATTCAGCTGGACTCCCCAAAAATCCTGCTAGTGACTCCTTTCTGGCTGCAACAGCACTGGCTCCCCCTCTTAATGCATCTGGCCAGGGGCAATCATCGCAAGTTACCTCACTGGTTGGACCTCCTCACACAGGACAAGGCCTTTCTCATCCATTCCCACTTGTCCACTCTGCAACTGACATTGTGGGTGATTGGGTTTTGATCCATTTCCAACACCTCTTTTCTGAGGATGTGCTCAGGGTTTTACAGGAGACAAGGAAACCCTCAACCAGAAAACTCTTATATGTCCAAATATAACAGATTTTTGGTCTGGTACTATGCTTGTAACCAGGACCCTTTTTAATAGGGGTTCCTCTGGTCCTCTTTTATTTTTGTGGGTTGCTCCAGTCTGGCTTGACCTATTCTTATGTGAAGGCCCATTTGTCAGCCATTTCTGTTTTCTGCCCTTGACTCCTGCTTTGACTTCTTGTTTTGTGGTCAAACAATTTCTTAAAGGCTTCCTGCATATTAGGCTTCCAAGAAAACCTATTCCTCCTCCTTGGAATCTTAATTTTGTTTTGAAAAAATTGACTCAGGCTCCTTTTGAGCCTGCAGTTTCTGCTTCTTTGCACCATTGTACCTGGAAGACTGTTTTGTTGCTGGCTCTTACTTCTGCTCTGAGAGTTTCTGAGCTCCAGGCCCTTATGACCATTCCTTCATTTTTTTTTTCACAGTGACAGTGTGTCCCTTCATATTAATCCTTCTTTTATGCCCAAGGTGGTAAATGAGTTGTCCCTAAATCAGTCAGTACAACTCCCTTCTTTTTTCACTTTTCCTCAGTCTGTGACTGAGAGAGTCCTGCATACGTTGGATTTGCACAGACAGCTTCAGTACTATTTGGATAAACGTTTAAATCCAAACAGGCGAAAAAAGCAAGGAGCAGTATAAGCAGTACGAACAGTTTTAATAAAAATTAGCGCTTTCGGAAAAGGCAGTGCTCTTCCTTCTTCAGATAATCAATGCCATGTGTTTAAACAATTTATACACAAACACATCCCAATTCTTAATGTATCTTGTTTATGTATATAGTACATGACATCTAGGATTATTAAGTTGGCTGCATCAATTATTTTATTTTATTTTATTTCATTATGTCAACTAATTGATTAATTCTTTACTAATTAATTGGGATGTGTTTGTGTATAAATTGTTTAAACACATGGCATTGATTATCTGAAGAAGGAAGAGCATTGTCTTTTCCGAAAGCGCTAATTTTTGTTAAAACTGTTCGTACTGCTTATACTGGTCCTTGCTTTTTTCGCCTGTTTGGATTTAAACGTTTTTCGAAATCTGCTTGTGCACTATTTGGATAAAACTAGGACTATTCGTAAATCTAATCATCTTTTTGTTTCCTTACATCTCAGGTCTTTGGATTTGGCTGTTTCTAAGCAAACCATCTCCTTGATATCTAAGGCAATTTTTTTTGTTATTCTTTTCATGGCAAGTCTCTGTCTGCTTCTGTTAGAGCTCATTATCTAGGTCTGTTGCTTCTTCCAGTGCCTTCATCAGGGGGTTGTACACCAACTACATCCTTGAAACTGCTACTTGGTCTTCAGTGCATACCTTTATTAAGCATTAAAAGTTGGAAAAGTTTTCTAGGCCCAGAGCAGGTTTTGCTGAAACTATTTTATGTGGGTTTGTTGACGGCCTTCCAACTCCCATTCTGTTTTTTTGAGCTTTTTACTCTCCCTTCTTTCAAGAATACTGTAACAGTGATATAGAAGGACATAGTACAGCTGTGTAAAATCTTACTATAACAGTAGATATCCTTCTCTTCACTGTTGCAGTATTTGATGCCTCCCTCCAACCCCCTCTTCTTTATTCTGCCTTTCTTTTTTCCTTCTGGATGTGCATGGAGTCTTTGTCCTATGACGATTGCTCTCTCCTGGGGCAGCTCAGTTCTGAGTAGGTGTATCTGCACTTCCTTTTTTATGCCCTATGTTCTGTGCGAGGAGCATAAATAGGACATATGGTGCAAACAAGACCCTTTCAGGATTTTCAATACTGGCTGAGCAACAGTTTGCCAGGGACAGGACATCCCTTCTTTCAAGAATACTACAACAGTGAAAAAAAGGACATCTACTGTTATGGTAAGATTTTACACAACTGTACTTTCATAGGTGTTTACTAGGTTAATGACTACAAGAGACATTTTAAGAGTAGCCATGTATCCCAAATCTCTGAAAAGTTCTGGTACCCTTGATAAGTGTAAGCAGGGGCTTGGGAGGTGAACATTTACAAACATGGACCTGGGAAATGAACCATTTACAGGCTAACTGTGTCCATTAGAGACATAAGTGCCAAAACACAGATGAATTTCCTGTTCCCCATACCATTGCCCAAGTTACACTTGAATTGGGTTAGGGAGGAAATCTGCTTCACATGAATGGGGAGTCTGTTCCAGAGAAGGGGGAGTCTCTGAGATGCATACCTGTCTCTCCAGCACATCCTACTTATATCAGATGCAAGGTTTAATTCTTTAGAATGGTTAGTTCTGGTGCTGTTTGTTTTGTGGATATGCATGATGTGCATCATATTGGGGTCTGACAGTGCCTTGTATGCCAGGCATAGTTCTCCCCTCAACAGTCTGTAGGAGACAGAATATAGGAATAGGGCCTTGAGGCAGTCTGCATAGGACATGTTACTCACGCTCTGTATTCTTTTAGTGAGGAACCTCTGTGGATGTTCCAATTGTTGGATATGCTTGGTTAGGTACATACCATTTGTGCATTGTAGGGTGGCATTGCTGAATATAGTGAAACAATGACTTCCTTGGACCTAGATACCATAACTTTGCTTATAAGTTGCACAGCATAGAATGGTTTCCTCAGTACTGTAGACATGTGATGGTCAAAGGCTAGATTATTGTCTGTGTGTATCCCCAAGTCCCTTACAGGTGTGTTGTCAATAGGATAGTTACCAGGGTGGATAACTTCCCGAAGGATACTATTATGCATTTCTTGGCATTTAGTTTTAGTCCACAACTCAGGCAACAATTGTTTGTCTGTGTCAGGCCTTCCTGGAGAACAGTTGTGTCGGTGGACAATTCAATGATAGCTCCTAATTTGCATTCATCTGCAAATTTAGTCAGCCAGAGACCACTGACATTGGTCTTGACTTCAGAGAAGTAAATAACAAAAAGGAGAGGTTCCAGGACCAATCCTTGTGGGAATCAACTTGTGACTGGCCTCTTTGTAGAGGTAGAATCCCCAATTATAACTTCTCGAGTCCTGTCTGTGAGCCAGCTGGCTATGCACCGGGTGACATAAGGGTTTATACTTAAACTCTTAAATTTGTTAAGAATGTTTAAGTGGATGATTGTGTCAAATGCCTTGGCCAGGTCAAGGTAGGCAGTATGAACCATTTTGCCCTTATCTATTGCTTTGGTGACCTTCTCAAAGAAGTCCACCAGACTGAGTAGGCATGACCTGCCCTTGATGAAACCAAATTGGGTTGGGTCCAGTGTCTGCAGGTTCCCTATGTCATTACTGATCATTTCCATGATAATTCTTTCCATGGCTTTGCATATGATACTAGTAAGACATATGGGTCTATAGTTTCCAGGGTTTATAGATGGCCCACCTTTGCGCAGAGGGATGACTGTTGCTGTTCTCCATTCACAAGGAACAAAGTCTGTTTGGAGTCTACAGTTAAATAACAATTCCTGAGGGCCTATCAGATCATGTTGCATACTATTTTAGAAGGCATCCTGGGTATTGTCTGGGCCCATTGATGCAGTGTTCTTGGTCTTAGAGCATTAAAGACCTTTTCCCTACTGATCGCAGGGGGAGTTATATTTAATGCTGTTTTCTGAGGGAAGGTTGATAGGGAGAGAGAGAGGTAACATTGAATTTGTCTGCCAGTAGGTTTGCTAACTCTTATGACTCAGTATAGGTGGCTCCATTTACAATGAGCTCTGCACACAATTTTGTATTACTTTTGAGTTTGCGTACATAGCTAAAGAATACCTTGTAGTTGTCCATAGTCACAAGCAATCATTGGAACTGTAAGTACTAAACCATTTCTTTATATATATATATATATATATATATATATATATATATATATATATATATATATATATATATATATACATATACACACACACACACACACACACACACACACACACACATGTTGCTAAGAGGAAAGACATGCATTTGGTTAAAATCGAGTTAAGAACACTTGAATGGCATCCAAGATTTAATATTTTTCTGCTGTCTTGTACACGTATGCACAGATTCTCAGCATTAGTGACTGTTGGGCTTGTGTCCATATACCTACTACACATAATGAGGTTATTCCATTGATTCCTATACCAGTGACTGGTATAAGTCTCCAAACTGCATTTTGTAATATTTTTCTCACTAAATATTGAAAGTCTAAACATGCTTCTTCCCCTTTTACAGTAATATAATTTCAACTATCAATGACTCACAGAATATTTCCTATCGTAAAAATGGAACACTTTTAATTGGAAACAGTCTCTGCAATTTCACTTGGAGAATTCCATGTGGCTGGAGGGCAGGGTATGGCACCATTGCATGAATATTATTACATTTGCGGAAACCAAGCTTAACCCTGGTTACCTATACTAGCCTGGTTGTTATATAGACATTCTTATACCAGCTATATGACATACAGTGGTTTTACATGAAGAAAAAATTTGTATTGCTCAATGCAAGAGAAACATTAAAGACAATCTGAACCTAGATGGAAAAATAAATGCCTCCTGGTTTTATCACAGTAATGTTCAAAAGACTACTTTTAAAGGATTTGCTCATATGGATCTTTGAGATAGGGTCATTTCTGGAGTAGGAATTATACCTGCTTATGGGGCAACCATATCTATTTGGGAGCTGAGAATGTTGTCTTGGCTTTTAAAAATTTTGAGTAGCTCTACCTTTGAGCCATTAATTTGATTACTCAACAAGACCACCAAGCACAGGATGGTGCCACATAACTGAATGGCACTTGATTTCATCTTCACTTCTAAAGGTGGTATATGCACATTCATCAAAAAGAAGTGCTGCTCATTTATTCTTGATGAAACTGGCGCCATTCATAGTCACCTAGAAATAATTCAAAAACTGGCAGAACTTTCACATGCTAAAGAACTGATATTTCACAGTGATCATGGTTAACTAATCTTTTCTGTGGATAGTGGGGAAAGTATATTGAAGTACTTCATGCTTATAGCTATTATCTTATTAGTAGGCCTTATTGTATTCATATTAAAAGCTTGTATTCTAAGCTATTAGGATCCAGGAGTGTCAATTTACAGATGAATTAGGTTAAATCAATGCCACTGACCACATCAGATAAAAATCATAATACAGTAGAAGATGAAAATAAAACATTGTCTTATGTCGTATGTCCACACGACCACTTAGTAAAAGAATTAAAGAGTACTATTATTGTATTAGAGCTAAGAACATCAGCAATGCTCTATTTAAACATTCAATTACATGTAGTGGTTTTAAAAAATTTCTGTTTGCTGTTTTGAAACATGTAGTTAGAAATATGTGTGGGGGTCCTATAAAGACCAACTAGAACAAAGAGAAACTATGTGGCAGCTCAGGTTAGGGAATGACAAAAAAAACTGGTATTAATGACTCAATGAATATTAAATGTTTTCTGAAGAATAGAAGACTGAAGATTTTAAAATGAACTGTCTATGTTATGTTATTAGATGTGTGCCTTATGACTGTATTCCTTTTGCTAGTGCACTTTAAGTAACTGATTGTTTTATTACGTAATTATTTTGATTTGATATATAATGGGATGCTGTTGTGAGAATTTTATTTCATTCTGAAGAAGTCTTTTGAGACAAAAGCAATATTAAACTGTGTTTTTCGCTATTGCTGGTGGTTTCCTTCATTGTTCAGTCAGACTGGTGGTTTGGTTTTTATTAGTTTTTGCTGCTCCTTCATCCTTGGGACTGTTGTTTTTCCATTCTTTACAGTTGGGAGAGTACAACAGCTAACCACGAAGATAAGAGGAGGAAGCCACAGAGCAGACCTACAATAACCCATGCAGGATGACACTGGTAAAACATACCCTGACCCTAGAAATGACATCCAACTGGTAATGTTTAACAAAAGTGTGTACAGAAGACCCAGCTGCAGCTTTCAAAATGGATCTCGTATCCAGACCTTTGAAAAAAAAAAACACCAGAAGAAGCAACTGCCCTGGTAGAATAAGTTTGAACAGAAGAAGAAAGCTGCATGCCTTGAAAGGAATAGCAAAAATAAATGGCCTTAAAGATCCAGGAGGAAATGGTTTGCTTAGAAACAGAAAAACATAAATTCCTGGAATGAAAAGAAAGAAAAAGTTGCTTAGACTTTGTGATATGTTTTTTTTTGTTTGTTTGTTTGTTTTGTCTAGGTAATACCTGAGCTGTCTATGTAAATCTAAGTTATGAAGAATCTTTTCACTAGCATTCTGTGGAGAGGGGAAAAGAAGGAAGATGAATTGTTGAATTTAAGGACAATTCGTTAACCTCCTTGGGAATAAAGGAATGATCAGTATGAAGAGAGAGACAGTCCCAGAGAAAAAACAAAAATAGGTGGAACTGCCATAAGTACCTGAAGCTCAGAGACTCATACCAAAAGTAAGAGCCACCAGTAGTACAGTCTGCCAAGTACAGTGCAGCAAGGAAGGGGAAACTGCAGACTCAAAGGGAAATGGAGTTAATGTCTCCAAAACAAAATTAAGGTCCCAAAAAGAGGAATAGACTTTCTTGGGGGCTTAATATGAAGGATGCTTTTCAAAAATTGTTTGACTTTAAAACAAGGAGCTAGCAGTGGATTCAAGGGCAGACAAGCAAAAATGCTGACAAATGAGCTTTAACAGCAAAATATGCCAGACCAGAAGTGAGCAACTCACACAAATAACAAAGGACTGTAGGAGTGACCACAGAAAAAGGTCCAGGTCATGCTTGAGACACCAGACAGAAAACCTCTTCCACATAGGATTTTTTCATAGTGGGTTTTCTGGCCTCCTGCAAATCCTGAAGCACTTCCTCAGAAAATTAATGTCTAAAAGGAATCAATACCCTATTACCCAAAGAGTGAACTAAAGAATGGGTAAGTGAGGATGAATGCTTCCAAATGTCCCATATGATCTTGTGCAGCACATTTGGAAGCAAAGGAAGAGTGGGGATAGGCATAAAGAAACATACCCTTCCAGGAAAAAGACATGGCATCCACTCTCCAAGCCAGAGGACATGGCACTCTTGAACAAAAATGGGGAAGTTGCTTGTTCAAAAGGGAAGCAAGAATATGTACTTGAGGAGTTCCCACTTATGTACAATGTCAAGGAACATCTCCCTGAGGTATCCATTCCAGAGAATTTGCCCTGGACCTGCTCAAAGTGTCTGCCACAAGATTGTACTCTGAGGGTATGTAAACCACCTGAAAAAGCAATTGATGGAGAACTGCAGAACCCCAAGGCTGATGAGCCTGCAAAGAAGGTAAGACTTTGTGCACCCTTTGCTTGTTGATTTACCACATGAATATGGTATTGTCTGTGGAAATCCTTATAGGACCTGCAAACCAAAGGAGGTGGAAGGCATTAAGAGCCAGCATCAGAGTTTTCATCTCTTTAATATTAATATGTTCTGCTAGTTGTTGAGGAGATCAAAGACTCTGGAGCTTGAGGTTGTTGGAGGAGACTCCTAAACCGAATTAGAAACATCCACATACAGCTCCTGCGTGGGAAGAGGAATCTGAAAGATATACTTGAATTAAGGGAAATATGGTGAATCCACCAGTGGAACTCAAACTTGAAACAAGGCAAGAGAGGAACAGGAAAATCCAAAGGATTGCAGTGCTAAAGCCAAATAGTCTTGAGATATCACTGAAACTTTCTCGTTTGAGGTTTGGTGAAGGGAACCATGGGAACAGTAGATGCCATAAACCCCAGAGCTCAAAGAAATTCCCTTGCAGGAAGAACTAGAAGAGGGAGAGGGGAGGAAAGCCATCATCAGTATGGTCTGAATCATGCATCCAAGAAATATTTGGTCTTAAGGAGTCAGTACAGATTTTTTTTTCAGATTAAGTGTGAACCCCAAACTGTAGAGAAGAAGCACAGTGAAGTGGAGATCCTGATGTAGGAGCTGCTGTGAGGAGGCTGGAATCAATAGGTCATCCAAATCAAAGAATATTTGAATTCCCTGAAGTCAGCATAAGGTTTCCACTGGGGCAAACATTTGGTAAAGACCCTCAGAGCTGCAGAAAGACCAAAAAGCAAAGCAGATAACTGATAATGTGAGGAGGAAACACAGAGATGTAAACACTTCCTGAAGAGAGGATGAACTGGAATGTAGAGGTGAGAGGCCTTCAAATCCAAAGGCACCAGAAAAGCTTGGGGAAGCAACAGCAGGAAAAGCATCTAGAAAGAACCCATCATGAAAGAAAGAACCATTAGAATGGTGTTGAGAAAGGACAGATTCAGAATTGCCCTCCAAGACCCCTCCTTCCTAGGAACTGGAAACATCCTAAAGTAAAAAACAGTGTCCTGCTGAGAAGGAGGGACTGGTTGGATGCTGCCCTGTACTAAAAGATCCTGAAGAACCAAAGAAAAATGAGGGAGCTGGTAAGAAGAAGGCCGAGGAAGACCTGAGACTGGAGGAAAGGACTTCCAATCTTTTGGACCCAGAACTTGAACAGAAGCTCCAAAGGTAGTGGTGTTTCCATATTAGCAAAGGATGTGCACACCTCCTAACTGGTAGCCCAACATAATGCATCAGAGATACTTTAGGTGCAGCTAACATTGGGTAAGACAGCGATTCAGGTTGTAGCTTGCTATAGATCCCTAACCATGTCCCAAGACTCACACTCCATGTTCCTAAGCATCCTGGAGAATATTAGGGTCCAACCTAACACTCTCATACTGGGCGACTTCAACTACCCCTCCATTAACTGGGAAAACTACTCATGTACCAATACACTTGCCCAACATTTCCTGGAATTCATTAATTCCAATGCCCTGGACCAGCGCATTCTTACATCCATTAGAGGTAGCAACATCGTTGACCTGGTCATTACTAACAATGGCGACCATTGCTCTACACCAGTAGTCAACTCCTCCCTGGTTAGATCTGACCACACACTAATCACCTTGGAAATCCACATCTCTCCCATACACACACACACACACACACACACACACACACACACACACACACACACCCAAAGGTAACCACCATGAAAAACTTCTCCAAAGCTAACTTTGGGCTCCTAAAAACAGAGGTGGGTAACTTCACAGCACCCATGCAAATGGAGATCAGTTGCATGACCGCCGAATCATACACCAATGCACTGTATGAACACGTACACAAATGCATGGATCTCGCCATACCAAATAGAACCAAGATGCTCACCTCCAAAAAAAGGAAGCCAATCTGGTGGTCCCCTGCCATAAACAAACTCTACAACAGAAGGAGGAAACTGATGCGGAATAAGGTGAAGTCCCAAGACTGGAAAACTCCCTTATCAACCTCAACAAAAAGCTGAGCTCCCTCATCAAATCCTCTAAAGCTAGCTATGAAAACAGAATTGCAGCAGATAGTAAAGACAACCACAAAGCCTTCTATAGTTATGTAAAGAATCTCCATGGCAATACCCAGATTTGCTCTCAGCTACTGCACAATGGTACCTCCTAAACCGAGCCAACAGATATTGCCAATATACTGGCCGACAGATTCAGTGCCAACTTTACCCCTCTCTCCCCCAAAGGAACCAGTCATAATACCAGTAGATTGCCAGCCACCCAGTATTACTGCTGCACAGGTTAAAACAGTACTGTCCAAGGCCAAGAATACAGCTTCTATGGGACCTGACAATATCCCTGGCTGTGTTCTACATGAACTACAGATTGAACTGACACCTCACCTGTGTGCCCTGTTCAGTCACAGCCTCACCTCAGGCTTTGTCCCTACCGAATGGTGCACTGCTGCAGTCATCCCTCTCCACAAAGGAGGAGTGACTACAGACCCTGGGAACTATTGTCCCATTAGCCTGATGAGTCTGATATGCAAAGCTATGGAACGCATCATCATGGACCTAATAAACAAGGATATAGGGAATCCCCAGACGTTGGATCCCACACAGTTTGGTTTTGTGAAGGGTAGATCATGCCTGCTCAACTTGGTCAACTTCTTTGAGTTAGTCACCAGAGCTGTGGATGAAGGCAAACTGGTTCAAACAGCCTATGTTTATCTGGCCAAGGCCTTTGATACCATTCCCCACTCAGGAATAATAGAAAAAAACTCACTAAGGTAGGCATCAACCCCTATATCACTAGGTGGGTTGCAAACTGGCTCACAGGTAGAACTCCCTGTGTGAAAGTAGCTGACTCCAAGTCATACTGCCGACCAGTCATGAGTGGAGTCCCATAGGGTTCGGTCCTGGGTCCTCTCCTGTTTGGTATCTACTTCTCTGAAGTCCAGGCCAACATGAAGGGACTCTGACTGATAACGTTTGCAGATGATTGCAAGTTGGGAGCTATTATTAGCTCCCCGAGTGATGTTGACATACTACTGAAAGGCCTCACTGAGACCAATGATTGGTGTCAGAACCATGGCCTTAAGCTCAATGCCAAAAATGTGTCATCATCCCCTTTGGAAAAAACCCAGTTCCCATGAATTACCACATTGATGGTAGTCAACTGAACACAGAAGGCGTTATAATAGATCTGGGAACACAGGTTAACAGCAACCTCTCTTTTGACCACCACATTACCACTGTGGTCAGAAAGTCCTTCTCAACCTCTCTTTTGACCACCACATTGTCACTGTGGTCAGAAAGTCCTTCAATGTGGCACATCTTATTACTAAGGGTTTTGCATCCAGGAAGAAAGAGGTCATTGTCTCCCTCTACTCTTCCCTCATTAGGCAAATCATTGAGTACAATGACCCGTTTGGCATGTACCTCACTAAATACCTGCAACAACTGGAGAGGTCGCAAAACTACCTCACAAAGAGGATCCTGTGCCTTAAACATTTGTCTTATATAGACAGTCGAAAAAATCTCCAACTAGTCTCTGTCTCTTGTCACCTACTTAGAGGCGATCTCTGCTTGACTTACAAAGCCATGTCTGACCCAGCTCTGTTAGAAATGCTACATCTAAAGAAATCCCAAACCCTCCACACCACATGCTCCAGAGACCTCAACCTCATTACCACAATCAACAGAACATGCTGGAGGGACAGGTTCATAACCCAGAGACTGCCCATACTATGGAATAGACTTCCCATATATGTCAAGCAGAGCACCTCACTGGCCCTCTTCAAGGGAAATCTTGATGAGTGGATGGGAAATAGAAAATTCACCCCAGGGATCACTCCATTGGCTTTACTTGACAGAGGCACTGGGGAACGAAGGTCGGGTGGCATGATGCCAGGGTAATCCTATGGGCTAGGCTTGTAAAGGCTCCAGGCCCAATGGCCTAGTACACACCTATGAACCTATGAGCCTATAAAGAAACCAAGATAAGTAATGGAAAGCATCCAAGAATCTGTGGTAATCAGTTGCCAGACAGGAAAAGACAGTGTCAACCTGAGGGACAGAGGAATCTGGACAAGGGTTAGAAGTAGACGAATGTCAAATGGAAGCAGATTTGTCAGGGAAAGAAGGTGTTAGACCCTTAGAACCCTGAGAAGACTTGACAGGAAAAACTCTCTTGGAAGGTCACTTGCCGTGGAAGACTATCTCAGCTACCTACAAACAAAAGGGAACTTAGAATTGTAATTTATCTGAAACTTAGAAATAGGAGAAAGGAAGATCTGTTTCAGATCCTGAATAACTTTACTGTTATCCTGTAGGGTCTTAGAAAGCTCAGTCAGTAGTAGCAGAGCCAAAGAGATTCAGGTTGTCTAAGGAAGGATCCAGCAATTTAGCCTTCATGTCTTCTGGTAAAGCCTGTAGATGCAATCAAGAGTGCCTCCTCATCACGGACCCCTAATGCAGTTGCCCTAGAGGAGGCATCATCATCATCACTGCATTCAATGGAATGATGAGCCACCTGAGAAGCAGAGTTCAAAATCGAAAAGGCAGAAGACTTTGCCTCAGAATCAGGTATATCAGTCAGAATGCCCCAACGTTTAGACAGAAGATCCAGCACATACCTAGTTACATGGGTCTGGTAGTTAATGGCCCTGAAAGCTAATGTAGCAGAAGTATACACTTTTTTCCCATATCTCTCCATAGCATAATTGTCCTTATTGGAAGGTAAATGCTAAGGGGAGGGCAGTAACTTAGATGGTTCAGCGGTTGCCAATCACAACAGGGTCAGAAGAAGGACTTTTATACAAAAATGTTTAAGTTTCAGAGACTTTATAGAACCTGTGAGGCTTCTCAGGGGCAGGAGACTGTGAAATAATGGGCTTTCAGAAGCTGAAGAGAAAGTATCCAAAAGGGCATCCAACAGTGAATGTACTTCAAAAGGCCTAGGTGAATATAATTGTAAGAGTTCTTAGTACCTCTTTTGAATGTCAGAAACCTGAGAGCAGTCTTACTTAAAATGTTCCATCATACATACCACATTATCTCCAAAGAATAATCCTTCCATAGAGGAATCAGAAGAAAGTGAATCCTCTTCCTCAGATCCTAAGGCAAGAAGAAAGTGGATCTGAGCAGAGTAAACCAGTGATTCCTCACCAGAGTCTAAATCCACCTCTTCATCAGATCAGATCACCTATGACGTTTAGGAGGAGTAGACAACAAGGGAATGGGAACAAGTACAGACAACCCTTGAGCTGGCTTTAAAGCCATAAGAGCATTGATAAGCCTCTCAGTAAAATCCTGCCATTCTTTGTGTAGATCCTTAGCCACAGGGACACGTGTCTGGCATTCTGCTTCTTTTTGAAGGGAACATCAGCTTTAATAAATCTAGATGGCTCAGACCCCTGCCTAGATTCAATGTGATTAGCAGACACCTCTTCCCTAATAAGTATTTGGGGAATTCCCCCTAGCATCCTCCAATATTATCAGCCAGGGTTCCCCACATCAGGCATAGTCACAGCCTTGGTGAACTTCCAAGAAAAAGCCCCATGTCAGCCTCCAACTGGATCACAATACAGAGAGCTGACATCAGCACCAAGAGGTCCTCTTTATTCACCAAACTGAGACGTCTGGAGGAGGCTGGACGGCAACAGATTCAATGCGTACCTTCTTAGCTTTTTTCTTAAACGGCATTGGGGTGGGTGGAATCACAGGCCATGATACCCTGAGTTAAAAGTTTTAAACACTGGTTCTCCAAGTAAATGGAAAGGGACAACAGACGTCTGCAAAGGGTCTTGAGGACAAATGCCTGACAGTCTCACACTGAGTATGGTCATGTGTACTACCCAAAGAAAAAAAGCACTTTTTGTGTCTATCCTTATGGGGAATCTGCCTACCACACTCACATTTTCCCTTCTTGGGTGACATGTATAAAAATAACAGATGAAGAAAAAAGAGGAAGGAAGAGACCCCAATGGGGCATTTATCTTTTAAAAGACTTGGTAGCTGGGTCAATGCGGCAAACGTCTTGCATACCGAAATCAAAGTTAGCATTTGGAATGGTGGCAAGGAAGCTCTGAGGATTAGGCAGTCATACATTACACCTTCCAGGTGACATACAGCTCTATGTCCGTTGTCCAAAGTGCAGGATACATATGTAATCATTACGTATGTATCCTGCACTTTGGACAACGGACATAGATCAGCTGTATGACACCTGGAAGGTATATAGACTTTGGTATGCTGGTCAAACGTTTGGCTATCCTCAGCAGGATATCCCACTTGTAAAGAATACTGCGACAGTGATAAGGGAGGCCATTAATTATGAATCTCTGAAGAAGGAAGTGAAAAGCTTTCTAAGTAAGTGGAGTACAGTGGGAGACACTTTTTCAAGACTACTAAATGTAGTCAAATGATGACTTTATCCTATATGTCATTAGGCATACACTCATTACAATGGAGACTAGGTGGATAAAGATTTTTGCAATAAAAGTGAATTAGTTACACAGAAAGGAAGAAAGTTTAAAGAATATGCAGAGATAAACACAGTGGAAATACTAAAGAGAAGAACTAGAACCAAGGTCTCAAGAAATATTTGCAGCCAAGTCAAATGGAAACATCAATATAAAGAAAAAAAAGATGTCCGAAGATGATTATTAAGGATGGGGAGAATCAGGATACAGAGAAATGTGGCATGAATCGAAGAGAAGAGATGGAGTAGATGTGACTCATGTTCAGACATTCAGCCTGTTTAATAGGGAATGAATAGAGAGAGGCTGCTAAGTATGAGGAAGGGGAGCTTCAGAGAAAACACTATGGGGAAACATTACATTTTAATACAAGGGATGAGCAATGTGTTACTGTAGGTGGGATGAGATGGGAATAAAGAAATTGATGGCTATCATAACAAAGGAGGGAGGACTACAAATTCAAGCATTGGAAATTAGTAAAAAGATAATTCAGTCTAGAAGGAGGTGAAAGTTTCCAATGCATCCATTTTTTTTTTTGGGGGGGGGGCTTAAAAAGCAGAAGCAGCAACAAAGAAAAAATAGAAGGGAGGATGAAAGGCAAAAGGAGCAAAAGAGAAGTGTCACTGGATGAATGAGAAGGGATAAGCACAAAACAGAGTGGCAAATATATAGAGTTATAAAAGTACACAGCATGAGAAAAGGAAAACACCAGTTATAAAAGAAATAAAATGACAGAGGGGTGAACAGGACTGAGGTGCAATGGGAGAAATTTTAGGAAAAGATATACTGTAACTCCAGGACAGCTCCAAAAATTGTAAACAGTGAGTCAGGAGAAATGCTTTAGACACCAAGAAGAAAAAGGAGGCTAATATGCATTTTGGAGCTTGATGTGAACTCAGGGAATTCTGGGAAAATGCAGTATGTTCCACAAAAAGCAAATATTAGAGAAGAAAATGGTGGGGCCCCCAGTCAGACGAAACATACATACAGTTGCAGTGCATTTTATCAAATGTTTTTTTTGCTCATATCACAGAATATAGAACAAAAAACATCAAATTGCAAAATATAGATTGCAACGGGGAAGAAAATTGTCCTGCCCCCTGTTGGAACCATGTTAAAGGCCGTTTGAGAATTCTGTGATGTTTTGTGTGTCTATGTTTTTTGTTTGATATTTTGTTTTTCAAATAAAAACAGTCAATGTTTGGGAATAGAAACATATTTTTTAATTCCCTTTACCTGCCTGCCTATTAGGCCTGCTCCCTGGCTGCCCTGTTAGAGATGCCATTATCCATGGCAGGTCAACATTTCACATTAAGTCTCTGACATCTCTCCAAGCAGCTGATGTGTATCTGCAGTCTGAAGATAGTCCTGTTATGCCCTCCTCTTGTACAAGCATGCTTTCACACTCATGGTTGGGGGGGGGGTGCTACTGTATATTTGTTCTGTCTTGCAGAGTCAAGCATGCATATGTGGACCATATGCAGCCAGACACACACACACGCGCACGCACACGCACACACACACGCACACACACACACACGCACGTACATGCACGCACACACCAAATTCCATTAAGTGCTGGCAGTACAGTGGTCCAGACTGCCTTCTTCCCTTCAGGATGGTCAGCTGGCATTAGCCACTAACTGCAACCTTCCATGCAGCTTCCTTCAGCACCAGGGTCACTAACTATTCCTGGTCATCAGGGTCATGATCAGGGCTTTATCCCACTGCACCACAGAGCTAAGTAAACAAATAACATTTGTTGTAAAGTAGAAGCTGAGGAGAGACTGCAAAAGCTAAAGCTTGGAAGGAAGCAATAACAGAACAGGACTGCAATCTGTGTAGAGAGAATTTAAGAACCTTTGGAAGAATACTGAAATAAAAATGGATGAAAGACAGAAAAGAGAAACTGCTAGACAAATTGTAGAAACTAAGGAAATATTAAGTAGTAAGGAAAGAAGAAACAAGATGAAGTTGAGTTTTAATTTCTACTGGCAAGTTAGACCAATAAAACACATAGCAGATAGGAAATAATGGAATTGATAAATTGTACTAGATCAGACAGATTAAAAAAAATAAATAAATGTTTTCAAAATTGGAGCAAGCAGCAATGGCGAAGCTGATACTACTGAATTCCAAATATATGAACCCAACATAGGGGGCCCTATTCTAAAAGACTTGCTCATGGTGTAAGTAACTTACTCCAGTGTAAGCCTGTTTATAGATAGGCCTTTCAATGGCGTCAGCCACTTACACTGAGAGCTAGTCTTCTAGAATCTGACCCTAGGAATCTCAGAATACTAAGAAATAAAAGTCAATCTGTGAAAAGTTGCTGGGCTATACAATCATGAAAGAAATGTAAGCAAGAGTAGAATATAGTCAAGACAAGTAATATATGGGTCTATGTTAAATATTCCAACGCTTAAATGTTCGAATCGCTGAAGATCGACCTTCAGTGATCCAACATTTAAATGTTCGAATTTTTTAAATAAATTAAAAAAAAATAAAGTAAACAAAAAAAAAACTAAAGGGTATAAGCAGGGGGGCAAGCCCCCTGTACCCCCCACACACCCCACTACTTAAATATACCAACTCCAAGATTGCGCTGCAGTGTAGGAAATGGGAAATTTTCCATTTCCGCACTGTAACACATTGAAGTGCGATCTCGGAGTTGGTATATTTAAGTAGCGGGGGGTGGGGGGTGCACGGGGGCCTGCCCCCCTGATTACACCCTTTACATTTTCTTTTTTTTTTTAAATATTATTTTTTTATATGTTCGAACATTTAATTGTTCGATCACTAACAGTCGATGTTTAGTGGTTCGAACAATTAAGCGTTCAAACATATAACATAGACCCTATATACATAGATCAATGTTACTGTTTAAGATGCCTCCAACAGCAATGGCTATGTCCTTTCACAACCACACCTCTACATTGTTATCACTCTAAGATCACCTGGCTTTAAAGAAATATACCACCTTTCCATGATTTATATTACTGCTTTCACCTCTGAGGTTTTACAATCTCAAAGAGACAATAATAAAATACTAAGGGTGCAGAAGTACGGAACTCCTTATCTAGGGTGTCTGCCTCATTGAAAAAAAAGATATTTTTAATGCATAAATTTACTATCATATTTGTAAATGTACATGATTCTTTTTCATAGATTCATTATCTATCATTGCAGTGTTGCATTCTAATGCTTTCTGTTCTTGCTATATCTAGAAATGTCTGAAGTCCAATGTAGGATTTCAGTGTAGGACTCAAGTTTTGGCAGTTCGTAATGTTAGCTATGAGAAATTTGCTTACTTCCTTTTGGAACATTGTTGCTGTATGTGTGCACCTTATGGACTGCATAAGTGATCCAATATGAGACTGAGTTCTGATATTAAAAGCTATCTTACTCTTGTAAGTAGGAATTGGGGAGTGGTTTCTGTGCTGTACTGAAAGTTTTCTAACAACAAAAAAAAAACAGTACAATTATGTGCAAGATACTTACTGTAACAGTAGACTTTGCTACAACAATAACTCCTTGCATTTAAATTTGCCCACTAACTTGTGTCCCATTTTCCACCCAGAATTTCAGTAGTGTATGGAATCAGAGCCAGTCTTATGCATTCCATAGGTAATCAGAGCCAGTCGTATGCATTCCATAGGTAATCAGAGCCAGTCATATGCATTCCATAGGTATGGACATAGGCGAGAGGCACTGTTATATATTGTTCACAGCTTCTCATTCTATATGGTCTTTAATTCTGCATTTCCCACAGGGATGGATAATTCTGGTATTCAACTGCATGAAAGTACTGGACTACTGTAATTAATGGGGCTATGCAAAATGGTATGGCTTAGTATGTTTGTGTAACGGCAATAAAACAATGCATGATAATAGCCCAGCTCCATAACATAGGAGAATGAAGCCCTGACTATGACTAAGATGTCCAAAGATTGATTATCCATTTGATCTCTATAGGATCAGTGCAGTGGATGAAGAAAGTGACAGTGGCCAGTGTCAGCTTGCCCAGTCTACAAGAGGACAGCAGTTCAATCCACTGCATTGTTTACACACTGTCTGGAGAACGAGGTGTGTGGCATGTAGCGTGTGAGCCAGGGATGTGTTTGGGTTGTCCAAGCTGCCTTCATGAGACAGACCTTAAGGAGTGCAGATGGGAATGTGCACACCTATGTGAAAGGTGTAGCAGGCTTTCATATCAGCCACCAGTGAAGGATTAGGCCTGAAAACAGAAATACTTCTTATAGTTGTTTGTATAATGGCTGCACAGTGAATGCTTTCAACCTGCTGGTGAGGAACAAGTGAAAGATTCTTAGTGGTTGGCATCACTGAGTAGAGAAAAAAGATGCAAAAGATGTCTCTAAGTGATGTGTAAGAAAAGCTTTTGTACACTTTGATGGGTTGTAAATCACATTTTAGTGACTACAGTGAAGTAACGAGGAAATAAAATTGAAGGTTTAGAAGATAAACAATTGCTGGCAACTGAAAAAACAGCTTTTTTTAATAAGCCTGGATTGAGCCCTACTGTATTTCAAATTAAATCTATGGTCACTGAAATGTTTGTCAAGGTGAAGGTTGCTACACACCCTTCAGATCTGCAACAGGCAGAGGAAGAATGAAAGAATTAGGATTTTAGCACAGTCATGAGATGTAAAATTAGGTCTAGTTAAGAGAAATCTATGTTAAAATACACTGAATAAAATAATCACAAATAGCCACTTTTTCTGTTTTAAAAACAAGAAAAGTTGGTAATACAAAGCATATTAGTGAAGAAAAGTCTTCTTGTGATAGGGAGTGAAGAAAGATTATGATAAAATTAACTCAGCGTTAGATTTAACAGGTAAACTCTGTGATGATAATAAATATGAAAATTCAGAGAAGAAAGAAATGTTACAGATATCATCTTTGAATATATCAATAGTGCATTTGCTATTAACAAAGGTTAACAGCACTGGGTTAATTGAGATGATGAGTCCTAATATTATAATATTGACAAATGTTAAGATAACATAGGGGTTAGTTTACAAGTTTAGTAGATGAATGGAGCAAAGGTCAAATGGAATTATCTATTACTGAAGATCTATATTGACATAATCAATGACGTATTTCATAAGAAGTATATAGTATGGAGATCAGAATGGCAGAGTATCAATTAATGATTTAGAGGGAGACAGAGATTTTTCATATGTCTTATAGGTATATATGCTAAACAGAGCAAAAAAAAAAAAGATAAATTAAAAATTAGTATGTTGGCAAGAACTCTGGGACTCAGGAACAATTAATGCACTGCATTAAGTGGAATCATGCAATAAGTTCTCAGGGTACAACTGCCATTTGCATAGATGAGATGGAACATAGTAACAGGCATCTGCAGTGGGTACAGAGGTGGAAAGGGGCAAGGACTAGGAAAGGTGAAGTGTTACGGGGGTACACAAGTGGGAGTTGGGTGTACTATGAGGTGGGGAGGTGGCACTTATTGAGGAGGACAGGTGGCCAATTGATTCGGATGACCACACAGTACTGGTGCATGAGACAGAGGTGCAGGGGCATGAATGTAACATTTGTCATGGGGTCTACAGATAGATAGGATGCACAGTGTGGATGGCCTCTGCCATGGGAGCATATCCCTTATGGAATAGCAGAATCAGTAATAACCGATGATAAGTATGATGTGCATAACTGTGACTACCTTACTATACAATACATAGGACCGCCATGAAGGCTACATCCATGAAGCTATCCCTATCATGCCTCTGTAGGCACACCAGCAATAGATGTGACCTTGAGTAACTTGTCCAGTGGGACATACAGACAGTAGGGCCAGAGAAGTGGTGGTAAGAGTATGGTGATGGCCACAGCTGGTGGTGCCACTATATCCTGCAATAAATGAAAAGTGGACCCGCAATGCCCACAGCAGGCAGCTGTGCTCCCTGTACCATTATTATGCTGACAATCTCCAACACAGCATTGGTGGCTTGTGTCTGTGCCTGGATCACTGACCTGCACATCCATTGACTTACACCAAGTGTGACACTTAGGTCAGGTATCAAATGGAAGTCATGGCACCGAACCCCACAATCATGCCATTCTCACATTCCTTCTTTATGATTCTTGGAGGTGGCACTGCCCACTGCTTTTGTATAAGCAGGTAACAACCATGCTCCCTATGTTGGGCTGCAAGGGATGGACTGTCCCTCCACAGACAGTAAGTAGGTGTGGATGGGGTCCACATGTGACTAACTCCACTGTAGCCATTGCTGATAGCGGTACTGCATTGTCCAACTGTGCTATGATCAGTCTAGCAGCATTGTCAAGTACCAGTGTGCACTTACATGAGGCATGTCCTGTCCTTCTGTGCATGACCCCACAACTGTAGCACCTGCAAAGGCAGTCAGAGAAGCATTCATGTGTATAAATGAACATATGACATAATCACATATCCAACTGGTACAGCACCATTACATATAAAATATTATAAACAAATGCATCCCTAGTGGCATAGGTCACAGTGGTGGCATCCTAGATATACCTGCAGGAGCGATATGGAGATGTTTACTATATGCAGGCTCATGATAGTATTACTCCACCATGCACTGGTAGTAGCATATAGTCATACCAATGTGGTGCACCCTCAACAGGGACATGTTATAGTGCATCTAAGCCCTTATCAGGTATCAGAGTCCTCTTACACTTCCCGAACAGGGGCAGTAAAAACTCTTTTGTGCCAATGAGAGTGGCTTGAGCCGATGGTCTTCAACCTGAGCCCATTCTCTCCATTGTAATATGTTACTGCAATATGTGCAGCTCAGTGAGCACCTATAATGTGGCTGATCACAGCTTTTATTACACTAACAGTGAATTCACAGAGCATTAACTATGAGATGAGGTGCTTTCACTGAAAAGTTTTTGAAGTGTTGTAAACACTAGCACTCAGTGATTTGCTCACATTGACTAATGTTGATGTGGCACCCCCCCACCCCGTGTAAAAATAGGGAAAAGGGACTTGATGACAATAATGACAATGAATAGTACAGAGTGATATCAGCCCTACACTGTGCTTCAAGGCCCATATATGCCTTTGAACATAAATAGGTAGTCTATTCTACTATCTGCATACAATGTGGGTAGGTCTTTTATAGCACTATATTCATATTATTTTACGAAACCCAGAAGTGACTCATGGCGGTACAATGCTACCCTGGGTAGCAGCATGCTGCCAAAGTAGTGTACAGGTTATTTTGTAGTAGAAACGTGTCACTATGTATGAATGGCATGCAAATGCCACTCCCCCAGTCCATGCCTTACTGTTTAGGCCATGCTACTGCACATTGCCTTCATGGTGCCCCACACTGGCATGCTGCCTGTCAATACACAATGCATGTTTTTTGAGATGTGCATCAGTGTTACTCAGCTAGTTTTTTCACTGCTGGTTTCAACCTGGCAAGTGGTTCCTGCATGGTGCAGCAGGAAAATGATTTTCCTTCTGCTGCATATGCACACTAGGAGTGCCTGCTGGGATCTCAAATGAGAGCCCCCAGTAGAAGGAGGATACTTAGTACTTGCTTGCCAAGCAGCTGCCATCACACACTCTAGTGTCAGTGCACTGTTACAGTGTCCTTAAGGGGAGTCACCTTGACCTTTGCCAACAATGGGAAGAAGTAGTCTTAGTCTGTCCTACTGTATAACCTGTTGCATCTCATAACTTTCTTTCTCTGTTAGTAACTTCTGCTTAAACAAACCTCCTAAACCCTCAGCTCTACTACTATAGCCCCCTCCTTTCTCTCCCCCCTCCATTCTCCACACTATTTATTTTTCCCCCTACTTCCTATCAATGTCTGTACATTTTCCTTCTTTGAATAATGATTATCTTTTTGTTTTTACTCTTATATGTAGTAAGTTTAGATCACTGTTATCAGTGCATCCCTTAATGTTCATATTATTTTCTTTTGTTTTTCTCTTTATAATTAATTTTGTATTTGCATTGTTATTTTTAATAGTTTTTGTCCTGTATGTTTATCTTTGCTTATGTCTGCTGGTGCTCTTTTCCCTTGGGTCTCCACTGAAAATGGGTTGCTTACTATCAATGCAATGCAAATATTTAATAACCTTTTCTTTTTACAATTATTTTGTATTGTGATTGTTATTTAATATTTGTATATTGTCACTTTATCTTTACTTATGTTTGCTGGGGCTTTTCCCCTCGAGTCTCCACTGAAAATGGGTTTGTTTGCAAACTCAGTTGGACTAACCCGGTTAACAAATGTGAAATAAATAAATAAATAAGTTAGGGAGAGGCAAATGTACTACTGGAGCATGTATGCCTGCCTGCTCATTTATCATATTAAACTAGGCCTCATTGTACAACTAGAAGCTGTTTCTGATGTCATTGAGTATGCTGTGATTATTATTTTTTTTTTTTATTTGGTGTCTTTCATTTCAAGAAGAAGTTGAGAAGAACAGCATCACCTGCCAGAGGAGGCAAGCAAGACTGTCTGGGCATTGGGGCATGTGTAATGTACTGCTACTACACCTGTATATCTCAACTTCACCTGCTTATCAAAGCACTGCCAAGGTTTGTATTGCTGTTGCAGAATATAACCATTGGGTGTATTTCTTTCATTGTTTGTATGAATCCTAGTTTTAAATGCATGAGTGACTGTGCTACTGTCTTTCTTACTACCAGTTACTACTGACATTGTCATCATAACGCCACATGCACTGAGTTTGGCTGTACCAGTACCAATGCAGTTAGGGCTCTTAGTCTCATCAGCTGTACTCAGGCATCTTGCATTGTTCAATGCCTTGTTTCTCTAGGATTGCCATCCCAGGAAAGCTGACCATCCATATCTGCCTGCCATTTTGTAAGGCATTAGAGCATTAGTGCCACTACCACTGTCTGTCACTGTGAGAGGTATGAGTGGCATAGCATGGGCATGACAAATGCACTTATGTAACACTGAATTTGTGTCTCATTTTGTCGAGGTACAGTACTACCACAGGGATTATATAATACTCCTGTTGCCATTCTAATTTATGTTGTATTTGGTACAGTACCAGCCTGTGTCACACATCCCAACATTTACCACACTATTTAGGATTCCTGCACATCTACCATTACAGTACCAACCTGTGTCACACATCCCAACATTTACCACACTATTTATGATACCTGCACATATACCGTTACAGTACCAGCCTGTGTCACACACATCCCAACATTTAGCACACTATGATACCTGCACATATACCATTACAGTACCAGCCTGTGTCACACACCTCAACATTTACCACACTATTTATGATACCTGCACATATATCATTACAGTACCAGCCTGTGTCACACATCCCAACATTTACAACACTATTTATGATACCTGCACATATACCATTACAGTACCAGCCTGTGTCATACATCCCAACATTTACCACACTATTTATGATACCTGCACATATACCGTTACAGTACCAGCCTGCGTCACACATCCCAACATTTACCACACTATTTATGATACCTGCACATATATCGTTACAATACCAGCCTGCGTCACACATCCCAACATTTACCACACTATTTATGATACCTGCACATATACCGTTACAGTACCAGCCTGCGTCACACATCCCAACATTTACCACACTATTTATGATACCTGCACATATATCATTACAGTACCAGCCTGCGTCACACATCCCAACATTTACCACACTATTTATGATACCTGCACATATATCATTACAGTACCAGCCTGCGTCACACATCCCAACATTTACCACACTATTTATGATACCTGCACATATACCATTACAGTACCAGCCTGTGTCACACATCCCAATATTTACCACACTATTTATGATACCTGCACATATATCATTACAGTACCAGCCTGTGTCACACATCCCAACATTTACCACACTATTTATGATACCTGCACATATATCATTACAGTACCAGCCTGTGTCACACATCCCAACATTTACCATACTATTTATGACACCTGCACATATACCGTTACTTCCACAGGAATGCTCTTTTCATTTGTACATTATTCACAAAGCCAGTGGCTGTACAATTATCCATTCTAATGACCTAAATTTACATCAGCAAATAAACATCTGACTGGAGGGATAGTTTCCTAACTCAGTCCTGGACTATGGAATAAGTTATCACTACATATCAAGCATAATACTGTTTGTCAGCCTTTAAAGCTAGTCGTGATAATTGGATGGGTAAATATAAACTTACACCAGTTATCATTTATGGTCCTACTTGATTTGGGAGGTGGGAGGTGGGAAGTGGGCACTATTAAGTACTCATAAAGGGTAGCAAGCCCTTCTAAGTGTGTTATCTTAAAGGTGTATATGGCTCTGCAACTTACAGTACCTGTGATTACGTGTCTCATAGTGTTCCTATGTTCCTACAGGAAAAAACATTATAACTGTGTCTTGATAAGAAACAAAGGGCCAAGGAAGCTGATAAGGGAAAAAAAGGCAATAAAGGAATTGGTAATTTTGGAGAATTTTTTGAGTGAAACACTAGGTAGACTTGATGTTAAAGACAGGTGTAAAGTTTATCACTTTGAGAAAAGCATTAAGCAGAGAGTTAATAACATTAATAGAGATCATAGCAACTGGGTAACTTCTTACATACAGACTGTTAATACAGTTAGATAGTATTTAGAAAACTAAACTAATTTTGCATTTGAGGAAGGTGAAAACAGTTTTTTAAAAGCTTCAGAATTTGGGACTGTTTTATAAAAGAAGTTGAAATGGAAACATACCCAGGTAAACAGTCTTCCACATGATATATTTAAAATGTTATGGGAACTGATGAATATAGACTTTAATAAGATCTTTCTAATGTCACTAACTGCAATGATAATGTAAGACCTAAAACATATGTTTTTGTTTTGATTAAAAACGTAAGCTGGTATGATACATATTAAAAACTACTGTCCAGGACTGTAGATGAATGTTGGTTTCAAAAGTCACAATGAATGTTTTATTTTACTTGACATTATTTTCATTGGAGCCTCTGGTGAAAGTTTAATGATGTTTAATTAAAACTCATTTTATCTGGTTTTCAATGTTCTATTTCATTTGCACTTAAATTAACCCCTCCATACATCAGATAGTCATTCAAATGGAAAATTAAAGACCCTGTGGAGCTTAATCATAAGAATGCTGGTTTTGTATAATTCATCTGCTAATGAGATACACATTTTTACACAAGTTGCAGTTAGAAATAACTAGTCCTAACAATAACCACTGTTTCTTGATCATAAACTTTATAATAAAAATATACAAGCTCCAGACTTACAATTTATTAACTGCTACTTGCAATGTAATAATGTTAACTACTGCAATAAATGTTTAGTTTTGCCTGTCACATTGCAATTCTTTTAACTCCAGCCTACATCACATAGCATGGATTATTCAATGTAGGATTATTCATTATTTAATGAGCAACATGGTGCAATGAAAAACAAGGTCATTACTGATGATTAGATGAAAGGGATTGGCAAACATCAGTTTCTGGGTAAACATAGCAAATTAACTGAAATTTGCTCTTGCAGGTATAGTTACCTAAGCATCCTTTTTTGCAAGGCCTGGATTAAGCAGATCAAAAAAATACTGTGAGCAAGATAGAGGTCATGCTGATCAGTGGTTCATTAGCAGATGATTTGAAGTAAAACATAAAGAGAAAAAGCTCAGCTATCAAATGAAACAAATGTCGCTGGACTTACTAAAACTGGTGGGTTCCTTAACAAACATTCTTTTTTAATAGGTTATCTGACTTCAGTGAATAAAAATGCTGCCTTCCAATATAAAACATCTATAAATTATACCAACAGACTAGGTATTTCAATAATTCATAATGAGAAAGTAGCATCACAATGTAACAGTTTTGTATGTTGATATACTTCATATTGTAACATCTGGCCTGCATTACCTTAATATCATGATACTGATGCAGTATAGGATGGGAATATACACTTGTTGTGAGTACCAGGAGTCGGAGCACTGTTAATCTAACTCAGATTTATGAAAAGGGGGATACCCTCCTTTCTTATACGTGCACTGATCCCAGAGCTGACTGTATTTGGTAAGAGGCTTCAGCAGGCAAAGCCATCTGTCTAGGAGGTGTACCTCAGAGACAATATGAATTTCAATTTGACTTTGAATTACATTTTTTTTTCTGGTTAAAGAAGAATTCAATCTCATATTGCCTATGGGCATATCATATAGATGACCAAACATGGCATGAACTAAGGTGACCCAATCGATTACCTTTGCATGTTCTTAAGTGTTTCATTCTGTTGCTTACATTTGGTTATTTTATTAGTAATTCTGACCAGGTAAGGCTGACTGGACATATATGTATCACAAGTAAGCCTTTGATAATTACAGCTGTTAGCTAATTATTCCATTTTCCTGCTACCTGTCAGAAAAGCTTGTAATCCGATAATGTTGGATAAACCAGGGTTTCACTAAAGATGTAATTTAGCAGGTCACATTACTGGTAATGGGTGAAAGAGTACCAGATGCAATGTATCAAATATTAAATTTCATATTATTCTAATTGCAGAAATTTTCTCAAATTGTCAACATTAAAAATAATCTAAAATGCACATCAGCTAACTGATGGATTTTAAAGATATGATTAGATTCAGAAGCACAATGTATATGAATGTGAATGCATTGAGCAAGTCACAAAGGATCAAGTGTGAAAATTACCCAGATTTAAAGTATATTTGAATATATTCAAAATTCATGCTAAAATGCTTTTTAAGAAGCAAAGCATGTTTACAATGTATATCAAGTTAATTGTGAAATTAACCAGATTTAAAGTATATTTGAATATATTCAAAATTCATGCTAAAATGCTTTTTTAAGAAGCAAAGCATGTTTACAGCATATATCAAGTTAATATAAGTTTAATGAAGTTTCTATACATGCTATGACTTCACCAACATAAGTCTAGCATGCAGAATATGAAAATTATTAGTTATAGCTAACAGTCAACTCCACTTGTTGAAGGGGACAGAGTTGGAGTAGCTTAGCAAAAGCTGAGCTACATCACATTAAAAGGATTCTTAAATCTATAAAAATATGCCAGTTCTGGTTCCATAAAGGGTTAAAGTTCTGACTACAGCCCAGGTGACCCATGTACATTTAGTTGCTCAGGTACTTGATGGAGTGGGCAGCGTCCATGGAGAATGAGTGTGCCTGTCCGAGTGATGGGGGTGGGGGATCTGATTATGAGTTGAAGCAATTCTTCAGATGAAACAGGCAGAGTCACAACCTGGGATAGATGTGTGGTACATCAAGCTGGAGAGGATCACTAGCCTGCAGTGAGCAAAAGGATACTGTGGACCCTGCAGTGATGTAGGTCACATGTCTCTCCACCCAAAGGAGGGGGGAGTTAGGCTAATAAGTAAATGTTCTCACTGCCAGGAAGCTGTTAAGGAAACAAGCAACTCACATGGCTGCCTAAATGATGACACCCTGATGTTTCTTACCCTAAAGGATGTGTGTAGATCCTGGTCAGTAGGCAGATGGACAAAAGAATATAGAAAAAGTCTATACAAATATAATAATTATTACTATTATTATTGCAGTGTCTTTCTTGAACTTGTTATTTGAACTCTGAATAACTGTTGGATTCATCCTTTAGGAATAAACGGACAATGCTAGTCAAAAGATCATGAGGATCATACAATGCCTAGCCATATATATACCTTTCAGTAGATACACTTAAAAGTTTGTACCTCCCTTTTCAAACACTTAATAGTGCTTACCTTCCAAATTGAGAAGGGCTGTAAATGACAATCCTGGACTAAATGTGTGTCTACATATTCAGTCACTAAGACTAGCCTTAAAGGTAGTCAAAGTAGCATTTTGTTTCATACCAACTGATAAGTTATTCCACACTAACTTCTCTCTCTCTCTCCAGTGACTCTTGTTTATTTGTTGGTGTAGATTTAGGCCCCTACTGCTGCTGTTTGTAGAGCCACTGGTTTTGCAAAGAAAGAGAAAGTCAAACACTAATTTTCAGCATTTACTTCCCTTTTACAAATACCCCCAAGACATGAGATCTAGCAATAGACAAGTTCAGGGCAGACTCATACGTTTACAGATTCATAGGAGATTATTAGGCTAACAGCTCAAGAGCCAGTTTTCTATAGGATAGAGTTTCCAAGGGTCAACAAGCAGGGTTTTGACTATTTTTATAGACTGTCTGTGTCTATAAGGAACATGGCCGCGACCCCAGGAGTGAACTTGCGGTTTCCCATCCATTGGTGCAGAATGCACTTGAAGATGTTCAGGGGAGGGCTCTGCTTCATGTAATTAGGAAGCCTATTCCAGAGGAGGGACAATCTCTGTGACACAGATCTCTCTCTCCAGAATGATCTATTCATGTCAGAGATCAGGTTTAGATCTTTGTAGTGAGTAACCCTTGCACAGTTAGTTTTGCGAACATGAAACATTTTCATAAGGGCTGAGTCAGAGACTGCCTTGTAGGTCAGACACAGATCACCCCTTGGTAATTGGTAGGATACTAAATACAGTGATAGAACTTTTAGCTGGCCCACATATGACATGTTAGCTATACCCTGTATTTTTTTTTTTTGGTGAGAAACCTCTGAGGATGCTCCAGCTGTTGCAGGTGCCTAGAAAGGTACATGCTAAATATTGCATTGTACTTGATTATTGGTCTGATGAGGGCTGAGTACAGTGGTGCAATGACATCCTTAGATCTGGATGTAAAGCCCTTACTTATAAACTAAGCTACATAGAAGGATTTCCTCACCACCATGGACACATGGTGGTCAAGGTTCAGATTACTATCTATCTGAGTCCCCATATCTTTCACCACTGGGTCCATTCTTGTGGAGGGGGGTGCTATCAATGTTGTAATTTGCATAGGTATTTGATCTGGCTCTGACACCAGTAATTAGTCTGTGTCAGACCCTTCTGTAGGATATCAATATAATTTGGCGAGTCAATGATTGTCCCTAATTTGTAGTCATTAGCAAACCTGGTCAGCCAAAGGCCATCTACATTTGACAGCTGAGAAGTACATTCCAATTAGGAGGGGGGACCCAGCACTAACCTCTGTGGTACTCCAGTGGTAACTGATATCTTGCTGGATGTTGATTTTCCCACTCTAACAATATGAGTCCTATCCATGAGCCATTTGGCTATCCATTTGGTGGCAGAGATTTATGCCCAATTTTGTGAGTTTAATTATAATACCCAAGTGTGGTATTGTGTCAATACCTTGGCCAGGTCAAGGCAGGTGGTATGCACTGTTCTACCCTCATCCATGGCCTTGGTGACCTTAGCAAGGAAGTCTACCAGACTGAGGAGGCAGGACCTGCCCTTGATGAAGCCAAACTGGATTGGGCCTAGAGTCTGGTGATTTCCTATGCCATTGTTAATTAGGTCCATGATTATCCTTTCCATAGCTTTGCATATGAGGCTAGTCAGACTTATTGTTATGAGTTGGTAGTTTCCTGGGTCAGTTTATGGTCCCCCTTGTACAGAGGGATGACTGTTGCTGTCCTTCACTGTGGCAAAGCCTGTCTGCAGACTGTTGTTAAATAGAGATCTAAGTGGGTCTGCTAGGTCATGTTTCAGGCTATTTAATAGACACCCTGGGATTCTGTCAGGACCCATTGTTGCTGTGTTTCTAGGTTTAAAAGTGCTGTGATGACCTGCACTTCTTGTACTTCTTTGATAAAAGTCAAAGGAATGGTAGGGGGTATTTTATGGGGAGTGACCGGATGTGATGAAGGAGTGAAAGTTTTGCTGAATTTATTGGCCAGGAGGTTTGCTATTTCTTCTGGCTAAGTATAGGTAGTGCCATCTAGAGCCAAATTAGCACACTGTTGTTTCCCTTAAGATTTTGGACATAACTAAAAATGTTTTCTTTTTATCTTTTGCTTGGGAGGCAATTTTAGTATTTAGCTTTGGAAGACTTGACTAGTTCCCTCATTTGCCTTTTGAGACTAATGAGGGTTTTTTTCTCTATTGTCCTCCCTCCCACTTACTTCTAGACAGGAATTATTTCCTTCTGTTGTGTAGTCTATTCATGCCAGGGATCCACCACGGTGGGTTGTTTTTCAGCCAGACCTGGGTTTAGTTCCGTTTCTGTGCAGTTAATTAAGTGTTGCACAGTACATTCATGTGTACTTCTGTATAGGCCTCTGTGTTTTCAGGGTTAGGTTGAGCTTTAAAGTTACCTATGCTATCACTTAATTGGAGGTAATTTACCTCGGAAAAATTCTTTATCATTTTAAGGTTTGATGGGGGCACTGCTGTTACATTTATTTCAAAGGAGACTGACTTATGATCTGATCTTACCAAAGGACATTATGCTGGGGGGTTGCAACGTTTCCCCATGTTTGTGTCAGAGTCAAAGTCAAAGTAAACTTTATTGTCATTCAGAAATCACACAAGTGCAAAAACTGAACAAAATTCTGTGTCTCCAGACTCAATGTGCAGACAATATATAGACTATTGTCACAGACATTTACACATATAACACATCACAGACATGCAGGTAGACAGACTAATATTGCACATAATTAGAAACACATTTTAACACTTTTCGAACTGAACACTTACTTGCATGACACTTTAGTATTGCACAGGTACTTAGTTAAGACATTGCATTGATCCTTGCCCAGAAAGAGACATTTGAGTATTGCACTGTGAACATTAGAGTATTGCACTATGGAACTTAAAGTATTGCAGTATGGTTAATTTAAAATTTTGCAAGATGTATTGCACTGAAAGAAGAGATATTTTACTGCATTGTTACTGCCCTAGATGGCCTATAAGTTAAAGTCATGATGAATATTGCACTAACTATTAGATGAGACTGGTAACTGTGAGTAGTATGTCAAAGATATTTTAGCCCTTAGTGGGAGTGCAGGCCAGCTGTTCCAGAGCATTTGCATTGACATGGTCCAGGAATTTCTGAGTCTGCATGTTAGTGGTCATATATATTTCCCAGTTTATGGAGGGGATAGTTAAAAAGACCCATGAGTAGCATATTGAGCTGAATGGTAAGTGGTATGTGGAGTGGCTTTCATGGTAAATGGTTGGGGACCTGTAGCGAGTGATGATATAGTAGGGGATTTTGCCTATGGTCTGCTGGACATGGAGTAGCTCAAGCGAGTCATCCTGCTTGACCAATCTAGAGGTGTGATTGCTCCTTATGTAGAATGACCTTTTGTTTTTTCCTTTTCAGAGGGTAGTCTGAATGTGTAATAGGCATTGTAGCCTTGCACTGCTAGTTTGCATTCCACAGCCTTGAACCAAGTCTTTGTAACTGCACAGACGTCAGCATTCTCCAGGGCAAGGAGAACTTCCAAGGGAGTGTAGTTGCTTGCTAATTCTCCTAGCATTGAGCAGTAGTACCTTCAGCTTGGCATAGAAGAATATATTATGTTGGTAGGTCTGTTGGTTTTGCACTGCATAAAAAAGGCACTATGGGGGTGGCTAATGCCCTGGCCAGTATTTGAAAGCCTAGCAGTGACAGGTGCAGCATGGTAAGTCGATGATGTTGTCCCATGCTGACAATACTGGATACCCTTGGAATGACACCAGTAGCCAAGCCAATTGAAGTCAGTCATTTTCAGTTTGCATTGTGGTATCATTCTTGGGTGAGGGTAGAATGCTTCTCAATGTGAGGCTCATACCAGCCTGCAACACGTATTCAGAGAGGTCCATCATGTCTTTCTTCATATAGTCCAGGGAAGTACATCTCAGGTCATTCACATCCACATGGACTATGACTGAGTCATACTGGTACTTGTGGTTGAGTGACCTTTGTGCCTGCTTGATCTGGCATATCCTGGTTCCTGACAGACAACTGACTGACCTCAGTTACCCTCTCTTTATCCAACCTGGTTAGGGGGGGATTCCATGTGTCTCACAATGGAGTTTCCTATGACCAAGATGTTTGAATGTGTGGTGTTTCACCTTAGCAACTTGCTTGTGAAGAGACTGTGATGTGTATTTTATGTGTAGTGGTTGGTGTTTACTTGGTTTTGTTTGCATGTGGTTTCTGAGGGCAGGATATCGGAGGCCTCTGAAGTTTTGGCAAGTTGCTTGTGAGTACTTCCACATATTTGGGTTTATGTGTCAAGATCTTAATTAGTAAGAGAAATGTGTGTATGCTGACAATATGTTTGTCATTTAATTTACCAGCATGTGAGAGTTGTGCCTCAGTTTTCACAATGTAACTACATTTCTCACATACTGTATTTGTTTGTTTCAGGATTAAGTAGCTGTCAGTGTACACGAGACAACTGCAACATTGCCTCAGATACTCATGTCCACCAGGATGGCTACAGAAATAATAAAACATGCCTATCCATGGTTTCAAGTTTCTTTACTATGGGTTTAACCAGGGAGAAGATATAGAAGATTTCAATAGACTGGGATGATAGTACAAATTCAAAGAATGAGTGCTATACCCAATATGAACTGCAGTTATCCAACAAGGCAATGCTGGTCTGTGTGCAACTCAGATGCTCCTAGAACACATTAACCCAACTATCATGCCTCAAGCACATTTCTCCTCAAATAGTGTACCCATCCAGACCCTTCTATAACTTCCCTCCTGGAATAATAGTCACCTTCCAAGAGTAGCCACTTATCTTCTTCCTTCAGCATTTCTTAAAAAATTAAAATCCCTTATTTTTACTATAACTATAGTTGCCCACAACTTTAAAAATATTGTTATTCTTGGTGATTTTATCCTAAACTACCTAGGTCCACTGAGAAATGACATTGCCAAATTCCTAGCCAATATCAGCCTTATGCAGATAGTCAACAATGGTATCTGTCAAAATCTCTGAACCAGCAACTACTCCTTCCTGGATCTGCTTATTACTAATAACCCTCCCATCATCTCCAATATATCTGTTCTTCTACTCTTATTCAGTGACCACTCCATAATAACTTTGCAAATTATCCAACAGTCACCAAACTACCTTCCAAAATAGTTACCTTCTGACATAGATCCATCACCAAATTAGAAAAAGAAAATCTAAAAAAACACCTAGCAACTTTCAATTGGTTACCCATTACCAACTTACAAAATCCCAGATCAGGTGCCAAAGCTCTTACATGTACTCTCCAGCTTCCCTCTCACACTGTGCCTTTCCAAAATTAACAAAAAAAAAACTGGCTCACTACTGAACTGAAAGCTTTTCTCAAACTTAGGGACAATGGATGGTCTTCTTTGAGAGAAACTCTCACCAGAAAATTGTACTGCCTTTACCTCTCTGTATATCCTAGGTAAACAAGCCACCATGCGAGGCAAACCCAAACATTTCTAGCAGGAAGTAAATCTTCTCACAGGCTAAAAATCCACTGACCTCACCTCCTCCCTTATCACCATCCAGACTTCTCAAGGCCAACTGGCAACCCTCAACTTTCTCAAGGAATTCATCCACCTCCCTAGTACTGCAATCTCTACTTCTCCCCTAAACTCATTAGGCCCCTCCCCTCCTTTTATCCCCATCTTCTATTTTAAGAAAATTACTCATAAAGACCTTGAACCCCTTCCAGAAAACAACACCCTTAGATGCACCCACTAGCAAAGACAGCTTACTCCCTTGGTTTATATCACTCTGCAAAGACTTCCTTACCACACCTTTTCCCCACATTTATAACCTCTTCTTAACTCAAAACACAATGCAAGTCTGATCTTATCAACTCCCTTCCCAAACAGCCTAAGACAGAAAATGCCTCCCATTTCTGCCCTGTTTCCATCCTCCCTACACTTGGAAAAATATTTTAAAAGATAATCATTTTCCAACTGTCCACTTACATCCAAAAGCACCACCTCCTCACTCTTAAACAGCATGGATTCTGGGCTGGCCAGAGCAGAAATGACAGCACTAAGGTCACTTACAGATGAGATCCTTCTCAACATGGATAAAGGAAACTTTTCAAGAGCTCTCTTCACTGACCTTACCAAAGCTATTGATCTTATTGATTACTTTCCACTACTTCACTCAGTCCAAAAAAATGGGGTTAGCCCCAACACTATGCTGGTTCCAATATTTCTTAACAAATAGGTGTTTCAGAGTTAAAGTAGGCTCATCCCTATCACCTTCAGCAACTCTTAATAGAGGAGTGCCCCAGGGATCCATGCATGGCCAAGTGTTGTTTTCAATCTTTATTAACAAACTACCTTCTGACCTCCCTAACCTTCCCATCACTCTTTATGTAAATGGCATGGTTATCCTTTGATCCAGTCCCTCACATTCAACTATTCAAACACAGCTTCAGTCTAACCTCCACTCCCTTCATTCTTGGCCAAACAACCATATACTACCCCTGAACCCCTCCATAACAAAAAGTATTATATTTGAAACCTCAGAAAAGCTGAAAAAATGTCTAAAAATCTCAGCATCTCACATATTAATGATTCTCAAACAGAAATAACCACATCCTGTAAATATGTAAGTTTATGGTCAAACCAGTCACTTAATCTCCAAAGCCACACTGTAAACACAAGAAAAAGATGAGTTATCTTTTATTCTAGTCTTAGAAAATATCTCTCTTTCTCTCTAGACCAGCCAGATGAATATGGGCTCCCCATCATGGCCACAGCCTCTAAAAAAATCATCCATTTTATCATCCATTGAAAACAAAATCTGCAGATTCATTTCCAATCCCCCCCTCCCCGGAACATCACTGGAGTACCCACTCCAAATCCAAATGGCTACCGGAGTTGAGTTACTCCTAGGGTCTTTTCTTTTCAGACTACTTAAGCCAGATGCCTTCCCAACTCTTGCAGCCAAGCTCCTTAATAAAAACACCCCTACAACCTCCACAACTTCTTCCAATTAAGTCCCACACCCCTGTCACCCCAAACCAAACTGCACTGCGCTGACCATTCCTTCTCCATTCTTGCAACAAAACTGTGGCAATCCTCCTTCCCTCACCTAAAAGAAGTCTCCCCCTTCCCTACTTTCAGACAACAATTAAAAAGACACCTATATTAAAAGTCTGACTGCAGGTGCTTTTCCACAGGACACATCACCTAACTCCTGCCTCACCTGCATCATTTCTACTTCACCGGCTGCTTCCCTCATAGTTACTACTAAAATTAATTTGCACTTGTTTTTCCACTCTGTTAATATTTACATAGTTTCAATTGTCAGTGGGTTTCAGTAACCATTTTAAAAGTCAGCACCCGCTATAGCGAGTCCCAAAATACGGAGATTGAATGGCCAAAAGATTGGCCTTACATATACTGAGTCCGAGATGCCATTTCTTGGAATATTCCCTTTTCTCTGAGGTATGGCGATCTTGCAGTTGGTATAAGTTTGGAGGGGCTTACCCCTACATGGTGAGGTGCAGGGGAGCTTGCCCCCCCCCCCATGCAAAAAGAAGTTTTAAGGAGAAGAGAAATCTACGAAGTTCACTCTTCTCTTGTGTTTTCAGTTTTTTTATTTTTGGCATGTCGGCACTTGGCATTTCAAGTATCGACATTTCAATAGGAAGCTGTGGAATTCCTTCCTTCTGTGATTACTCCATGTTTCAGAATTTGTTCTGTTTTATTTTTTTGTGAATTTCTTCACCTAGGCTGTGACTACAAATGGTCTATTGGGATCAGTGTACTTACCTAGCAAACAAACTACATACATAAAAATAAATAAAAATGAGTCTTTCATGACTTGTAAAGCAAGACAGAGATTTTCTTATATTTTCTTTGGTGGCATGGTGAATCAGAGTTATTTAAAGGAAGGGGGTGTAAAGGATATAGCCCACTCCAAACACACACACACACACACACACACACACACACACACACACACACAGAAAAAAAACACATGCACAGACATTCAAATGCAATGAGTCTTTAGATGCAGCAGCACATTCCCCTTTAAAGCTAGAAAATAAGAGGGCCATGGGTTCTATTCCTATCACAGGTGCATGGGTTCAGTTTCCATTAATGACATTGCAGTGCATCGTAATGAGGTGTTGCACCTCCTGAGTGTGCCATCCTTCAGAGAATGAGGTGTTTAACCTCCTGAGTGTGCCATCCTTCAGGTAATGAGGTGTTGCACCTCCTTAGTGTGCCATCCTTCAGGTAATGAGGTGTTTAACCTCCTGAGTATGCCATCCTTCAGGTAATGAGGTGTTGCACCTCCTGAGTATGCCATCCTTCAGAGAATGAGGTGTTTAACCTCCTGAGTGTGCCATCCTTCAGGTAATGAGGTACTGCACCTCCTTAGTGTGCCATCCTTCAGGTAATGAGGTGTTGTACCTCCTGAGTGTGCCATCCTTCAGGTAATGAGGTGTTGCACCTCCTGAGTGTGCCATACTTCAGGTAATGAGGTGTTGCACCTCCTGAGTGTGCCATCCTTCAGGTAATGAGGTGTTGCACCTCCTTAGTGTGCCATCCTTCAGGTAATGAGGTACTGCACCTCCTGAGTGTGCCATCCTTCAGGTAATGAGGTGTTGCACCTCCTGAGTGTGCCATACTTCAGGTAATGAGGTGTTGCACCTCCTGAGTGTGCCATCCTTCAGGTAATGAGGTGTTGCACCTCCTGAGTGTGCCATCCTTCAGGTAATGAGGTGTTGCACCTCCTGAGTGTGCCATCCTTCAGGTAATGAGGTGTCGCACCTCCTGAGTGTGCCATCCTTTATGTAATGAGGTGTTGCACCTCCTGAGTGTGCCATCCTTCAGGTAATGAGGTGTTGCACCTCCTGAGTGTGCCATACTTCAGGTAATGAGGTGTTGCACCTCCTGAGTGTGCCATCCTTCAGGTAATGAGGTGTTGCACCTCCTGAGTGTGCCATACTTCAGGTAATGAAGTGTTGCACCTCCTGAGTGTGCCATCCTTCAGGTAATGAGGTGTTGCACCTCCTGAGTGTGCCATCCTTCAGAGAATGAGGTACTGCACCTCCTTAGTGTGCCATCCTTCAGGTAATGAGGTACTGCACCTCCTTAGTGTGCCATCCTTCAGGTAATGAGGTGTTGTACCTCCTGAGTGTGCCATCCTTCAGGTAATGAGGTGTTGCACCTCCTGAGTGTGCCATACTTCAGGTAATGAGGTGTTGCACCTCCTGAGTGTGCCATCCTTCAGGTAATGAGGTGTTGCACCTCCTTAGTGTGCCATCCTTCAGGTAATGAGGTACTGCACCTCCTGAGTGTGCCATCCTTCAGGTAATGAGGTGTTGCACCTCCTGAGTGTGCCATACTTCAGGTAATGAGGTGTTGCACCTCCTGAGTGTGCCATCCTTCAGGTAATGAGGTGTTGCACCTCCTGAGTGTGCCATCCTTCAGGTAATGAGGTGTTGCACCTCCTGAGTGTGCCATCCTTCAGGTAATGAGGTGTCGCACCTCCTGAGTGTGCCATCCTTTACGTAATGAGGTGTTGCACCTCCTGAGAGTGCCATCCTTCAGGTAATGAGGTGTTGCACCTCCTGAGTGTGCCATACTTCAGGTAATGAGGTGTTGCACCTCCTGAGTGTGCCATCCTTCAGGTAATGAGGTGTTGCACCTCCTGAGTGTGCCATACTTCAGGTAATGAGGTGTTGCACCTCCTGAGTGTGCCATCCTTCAGGTAATGAGGTGTTGCACCTCCTGAGTGTGCCATACCTCAGGTAATGAGGTGTTGCACCTCCTGAGTGTGCCATCCTTTACGTAATGAGGTGTTGCACCTCCTGAGTGTGCCATACCTCAGGTAATGAGGTGTTGCACCTCCTGAGTGTGCCATCCTTCAGGTAATGAGGTGTTGCACCTCCTTAGTGTTCCATCCTTCAGATAATGAGGTGTTGCACCTCCTGAGTGTGCCATCCTTCAGGTAATGAGGTGTTGCACCTCCTGAGTGTGCCATACCTCAGGTAATGAGGTACTGCACCTCCTGAGTGTGCCATCCTTCAGGTAATGAGGTGTTGCACGTCCTGAGTGTGCCATCCTTCAGGTAATGAGGTGTCGCACCTCCTGAGTGTGCCATCCTTTACGTAATGAGGTGTTGCACCTCCTGAGTGTGCCATACTTCAGGTAATGAGGTGTTGCACCTCCTGAGTGTGCCATCCTTCAGGTAATGAGGTGTTGCACCTCCTGAGTGTGCCATCCTTCAGGTAATGAGGTGTCGCACCTCCTGAGTGTGCCATCCTTCAGGTAATGAGGTGTCGCACCTCCTGAGTGTGCCATCCTTCAGGTAATGAGGTGTCGCACCTCCTGAGTGTGCCATCCTTCAGGTAATGAGGTGTCGCACCTCCTGAGTGTGCCATACTTCAGGTAATGAGGTGTTGCACCTCCTGAGTGTGCCATCCTTCAGGTAATGAGGTGTTGCACCTCCTGAGTGTGCCATCCTTCAGGTAATGAGGTGTCGCACCTCCTGAGTGTGCCATCCTTCAGGTAATGAGGTGTCGCACCTCCTGAGTGTGCCATCCTTCAGGTAATGAGGTGTTGCACCTCCTGAGTGTGCCATCCTTCAGGTAATGAGGTGTTGCACCTCCTTAGTGTGCCATCCTTCAGGTAATGAGGTGTTGCACCTCCTGAGTGTGCCATCCTTCAGGTAATGAGGTGTTGCACCTCCTGAGTGTGCCATCCTTTACGTAATGAGGTGTTGCACCTCCTGAGTGTGCCATCCTTCAGGTAATGAGGTGTTGCACCTCCTGAGTGTGCCATCCTTCAGGTAATGAGGTGTTGCACCTCCTGAGTGTGCCATACCTCAGGTAATGAGGTGTTGCACCTCCTGAGTATGCCATCCTTCAGGTAATGAGGTGTTGCACCTCCTGAGTGTGCCATACTTCAGGTAATGAGGTGTTGCACCTCCTGAGTGTGCCATCCTTTACGTAATGAGGTGTTGCACCTCCTGAGTGTGCCATCCTTCAGAGAATGAGGTGTTTAACCTCCTGAGTGTGCCATACTTCAGGTAATGAGGTGTTGCACCTCCTGAGTGTGCCATACTTCAGGTAATGAGGTGTTGCACCTCCTGAGTGTGCCATCCTTCAGGTAATGAGGTGTTGCACCTCCTGAGTGTGCCATCCTTCAGGTAATGAGGTGTTGCACCTCCTGAGTGTGCCATCCTTTACGTAATGAGGTGTTGCACCTCCTGAGTGTGCCATCCTTCAGAGAATGAGGTGTTTAACCTCCTGAGTGTGCCATCCTTCAGGTAATGAGGTGTTGCACCTCCTGAGTGTGCCATACTTCAGATAAGACTGTTGTTTCTACCATTAAACTGCCACACAGTACTTCTTTAGAAACAGATACAACCTTCTGTTCATAAATTTGTGTTATTGTTTTTTTTTACTGAGGCAAAAATGTCTTTGTACACTCCACTTTCCTACTGCTGCTGTTATATTGCTACCCCCTTGATTTGCAACATTATAGCATGCTAACACTTCATCAAAGCCATAATCCTTGAAAATGACAAATTAGTAGCTATTCTCTGTTCTGTGCATAAAACTAAAACACTAATGTCTGTAAAAATGTTGCAATTACAGAAAAGAATAGTTGTAAGAGGAGGATCCCTCTCCAGAAAGACGTGGTCCACTATGTGCACTGACACCATTTCTCTTCCTCTAAAGGTAGTGAAAACCAATTCTGCAACATTGTGAATCTTTTTTTTTTAATTACAGTTGCTGACATCAGCAAGACACACTTAAGCCTGTAAATAAAAACCTGCAAGAGTGTCTGTAGTATGTCCTGAAAGCAGATAAACTTTCCTCTGGCAAACCAAAGAGAGGCAGAACTTAAAAAAAATGCTGAGTGATCTTTCTCTTTCATTGATTCCAAGCAAGGAAATCAAAGTTTTATAAAGAACAGGTTGATTTCTAGTAACTAAACCATATTCGCACCATACTGTAGAAAATAAAGAAACCTCAGGATTAAGTTAAGCTGCAGGTGAGAGTAGACTTTTCACTTAACTACATAAGTGAACTGGTAATCATATATCCCTTTTTCTATTATGACCCCAGGCCCCCGGGCACAAGGACAAGATTAAATGCAATATATATGTATGCATGTGTGTATGTATATATATATATATATATATATATATATATGTTCATAGGTTCATAGGTTCATACTAGGCTATCTGCCCTAGGGCATTTATAAGCCTAGCCAGAATGTGCTTGGCTTTTGCCACCCATTTTAAATTTATTTTGCTATGCCCTTTTTCGAGGTTAGTATACTGTGCCTCTGTCTAACAGTGACACAGAAGTGATACCCGGGGTAAACCTACGATCTCCCATCCGCTCATCAAGATTCCTCTTGAAGAGAGTCAATGAGGGACTCTGCCTAACCTGGACTGGGATTTTATTCCAGAGTGAAGGGAGCCTCTGGGTTATGAATGTCCTATTTATTTCAGTGCTGAGGTTCAAGTCTCTCGAGTGCGTAGCTCAATGGGATTTGGATTTTCTGAGGTGCAGCATGTCCATTAATTCCGGGTTGGACATGGCTTTATACGTCAGGCACAGATCGCCTCTGAACAGGTGGTATGCCACTGAGTAGAGCTGGAGTTTCTTTAACCGGGCAGCATATGGCATCTGTTTGAGCCCTTTGATCTTCTTGGTGAGGTACTTTTGGGGTCTTTCCAGTTGCTGCAGGTGTCTGGTAAGGTACATCCCAAAAGGGGCATTGTACTCCATTATGGGCCTGATGAGGGATGAGTAAAGAGGCACGATGACCTCCCCTGATCTAGATGTGAATCCCTTCATGATTAGGTGGGCTATATAAAATGTTTTTCTAACCACTTTGGCCACGTGGTTGTCAAATGAGAGATTGCTATCAACTTGGGTCCCCAGGTCCCTAATTACTTCTTCTGTACTTAATGGATTGCCACCTATGTGGTAATTTGTGGGCACTTTGTTTTTGCCAAAGGGGATGACTATACACTTTTTGGCATTTAGCTTGAGGCCATGGCTCTGGCACCAGTTGTCTGTTTCTATGAGGCCCTTTTGAAGGATGCTTGTGTCGGCTGGAGAGTTGATTATGGTGCCCAGTTTGCAGTCATCTGCGAACTTGGTCAGCCACAGTCTTTCCGTGTTGGCCTGTACCTCCGAGAAATATATACTGAACAAGAGAGGTCCCAGGACTGAGCCTTGTGGGACACCACTTGTAACTGGTTTGGACTCTGACATGGCTCCAGCAATTCTAACCATGTGGGTTCTGTCCTTGAGCCAGTTTGCAATCCATCTAGTGACATAGGGGTTTATATTTAAGCTGGCGAGCTTATCTATAATGCCCGAGTGGGGTATTGTATCGAAGGCTTTTGCGAGGTCCAGGTAGGCTGTGTGGACCACCTTCCCCTCGTCAATGGCCTTGGTGACTGTTTCAAAGAAATCAACCAGATTTAATAGGCAGGATCTGCCCTTAACAAAGCTGAACTGGGTAGGATCCAGTGTCTGTAGGTCCCCAATATCTTTATTAATGAGGTCCATGATGATCCTTTCCATAGCGTTGCAGACCAAGCTAGTCAGGCTTATGGGGTGATAGTTTCCAGGATCCGTTGAGGCACCACCTTCATGGAGAGGGACCACTGTTGCTGTACGCCACTCTTTGGGCACATATCCTGTAGTAAGGCTAAGATTGAACAGTAGTTTTATGTTTGGGTTTAGCTCTTCTTGGAGTTCATGTAGGACGCAGCCCGGGACACGGTCTGGTCCCATTGATGCTGTGTTTTTTGCTTTGGAGAGGGCAGCTCTTACCTGAGCATCTGAGATGTCAGGAGGGCAGCACTCTGGTGGGATAGATATTTGCCCTTTTGGTGGGGGGGGGGTTTGCGCTGAACCTGTCAGCTAGGATGTTGGCATGTGTGTGTGTGTGTGTGTGTGTGTGTGTGTGTGTGTGTGTGTGTGTGTGTGTGTGTGTGTGTGTGTGTGTGTGTGTGTGTGTGTGTGTGTATGTATATATATATATATATATATATATATATATATATATATATATATATATATATATATATATATATATATATATATATGTGTGTGTGTGTGTGTGTGTGTGTGTATATGTATGTATGTATGTATATATATATATATATATATATATATATATATATATATATGTGTGTGTGTGTGTATATGTATATGTATATATATATATATATAGATAGATATATATATATATATATATATATATATATATATATGTATATATATATATATATATATATATATATATATATATATATATATGTATATATATATTTGTTGTTGTTGTATCTTTCGGCTTTTCACAGTTAGGGGTCACCACAGTGGAACTCCGGTCCAATAATGATTGGCAGTACATTTTTACGTACCAACTTGCCAGTCTGACACACAACCTTCAATGAAGGTACGCCCATTCATGCATGTCTCCACACAGAAGACGCTTTAGCTGAGAATCGAACAGGACAACATCTTACTGTGAGGCAACAACGCTACCTATATATATATATATATATATATATATATGAGTCTACCTAAATTGATCTAATGCTAATAATATTGAAATGAAAAATATGACGAAAATACAGGACAAGACCACCACTACGATGCACTTAAAATTCCAAAGCTTAATTGTAGACAAGAATGAGCGCTTTCACATGCCAAATGCTGCACGCTTCATCAGATTTCATTTACTAATCACAGAACAGTCTTTAAATATACTAACCAATTACACTTAATTAAATTCAATCAAGTAATTCATTTAAATCAAGCAAGTAGTCATAGTGACTGTTACAATGCTGTTAGTTCAAGTCATTCATAATAACCACTTATATCAAGATAGACCTAAAGCCATATAGAGCTAAACATGTATATATTTCTATACAGTATGCAACAAGATATATGAACATATGTAGATATGTATATAAAAATATAGAAATGTAAAGATATAAAAAAATGTTATACATATGTTAATGTATAAAAATGTATATATATATATATATATATATATATATATATATATATATATATATATATAATATCTATAATATATATAAATAAGGAAGTCATAAAATAATAATAAATTCATAAAAATAGATATATAAATTCATAGAAATGGCAAAAGCCCATATAGAAGCAAAAATAATAATACTAAATAAATAAATAAATAATGAAAATATATTTATATACATAATTCTTATCATATTTCCTGATACTATTTAGTATTTGCGTGCAATTAATACTGGCTTAATACTAATGAATTGGTTTAAACCAGGTTCTATATGCGCTCGTAATTTGAAAATCCAACACAGTTCAATAGATTCTAAGTAATTCTTGTTATTCCCCCCTCTCTTATTTTTGGTTATCAGTTGTAATGCTCTGAATTCAAAAATATGATCTTTAAAACTACTTATATGTTTCGCCAATGCATTCTGTTGATTATTTCTCTTTATATCATATATGTGATTGTAAATCCTGTTTTTTAATTTCCTGGATGTCATCCTTACATAAAACGCTGAACAGCATGTGCAAGTTGCTAAATATATAAGATTTTCATCTTCCCAGCTAGCATGAAACTTAGGTTTAAATCTATAGTTGATAATAGGATAAATAAAATCTTGTTCCTTCGAAATAAACTTGCACATGTTACATTTATTACAAGGATAAGTGCCTTACCTATCATAGTGCCTAATAATGCTACTATTAAATTCATCATGATAGTGTTCAGTACATAAAATTCTTTTTAGATTCTTACTGTTTCTATATGTAAAAGAAGGAGTATTTCCTACTATAATCTGAATCTTGGGGTCAGCAATAAGTACCTTCCAATTCTTATTAATGATGCAAACAATGTTTTTATTATCATTAGTGTATCTGGTAATAAAGGTGGTTTTAGTAGCTCTATTTGTATTCAGTCTACCTCCTGCATAACTGGCGACTCCCCCGATGTAGTTACTTTTATCTCTAGGGACATCCATAACAATTTCCTTAATTCTACTTAACATAGAAACAGGATAATCCCTATCTGACAATAAGGTGTACATGGCATTAAGTTCTTGTTGCCTGTTAAGGTCTTCTTTGCAAATTCTCATAATTCTAAGGTATTGTCCCTTTACTATGTTAGAAAAAACGAATCTAGGATGCATGCTACTAAAGTGCAATAATGCATTTTTCCAGCAAAGTTTTCTATATAAAGTAGTAGAAATATTGCCTTGACTATCTTTCATTATACTTATATCCAAGAAATTTACTTTGTTACAAGAAAATTCAAGAGAGAATCTTAAAAAATCAGTAGTAGATTCTAGATAGTTAATAAAGGCTTGTAGTTGTTCTATACTGCCTTGCCAAAAGAATAGAACATCATCAACAAATCTTCTATACAGCAAAACATTCTTAAAAAATGAACTGTCAAACATAAATTTCCTTTCCCATTGATGTACAACAAGATTTGCATATGAATTTGCACATGGGGTCCCCATGGCAACCCCCCAATTTTGAGCATACAGCATATCTCTATATAGAACAACATTATTGGACAATACTAATTCCAAAAGTGCACATATCAAAATGACCTGTTCATTATTAAAATTTTCCAATGTGCATAGATGTTCCCTTATGGCTTCTATACCAAAGTCATTAGGAATAGACGTGAACAAATTTTTTACATCAAGCGTCACCAGTATGCAGGACGATAAATATTCTGTGTCATTAGGTAAGTTATTTAAATCATTAATAAGCTGATAACTATCTTTAAGAATTACAGGTATATTTCTAACCACTGGTCCCAATAAACTTTCCAGATAGTTGGAAATTCTCTCAGTAACCCAGCCATCACCTACCACTATGGGTCTCATTGGGGGGGGATGCCTTTGTGCATCTTCGGTAATCCTTTTATATAAGGTATCAATGGAAATTCAACCAAAAAGTATTCATATAATTCTTGTGTAACCTGTCTGCACATTAGCAAGTCATAGAGATTATCATATACTCTCATAATCAGTTTGGTCAGATATTCAGAATCAACCTTCAAATATATATTAATATCTTGTAACATATCCATCATGGATATGTGATAATCATCTGTATTAAGTAATACCAAACCTCCCCCCTTGTCAGCTGGTTTGATGGTTAATTCGACATTATTAGAAAGGTTATACAAAGATGCTTGTTGCTCCTTGTTCAAATTAAAATAGGTACATTTGCGTTCATGTTTTTTAAAATAACTGTACAAATCATTCTCACATAACTGTATAAAGCATTCAACACTGGCTGAAAATGGAGGCATAAAAGAACTTTTACATTTGAATCTATTCGTATTTTGTGTGGACCTGACATTATCATTGTTAAACAACAATTTAAGTGCAATTGTGCGTCCAAATAGACGCAAATCCGTCAACAGTTCACTTAAGTCACTAACCTGTGACGGTATGAAGGATAGACCTTTGTTCAACAACGAATAGTCTGTTTCAGTAAGTTCGAACCTGGATAAGTTAAAAACCAATTGATTTAATTCCTGATTCTTCGTTCGTTGGTCTGGAATCCTCCGGAGAACTTCCGCTTCCTCCGTCCCCGAATGTGTGACCTGTCTCTGAAGGGTTCGTGAAGTTTCATTGGGTATAGTAAAAAACTTGCTGAGCCTTTACCCAGCGCTTTCGGTCTGGCTCCCAGTCCGTTAACTTCCTGTTGTTCGGTTAATGCCTGCTGATTAGGCGGTGGTGTAGCTGCTGATGACGTGATATTTAAAGGTAAAATATCACTTAAAGACACAGTAGGCATACCAGGATCAGTAACATTGTTACTGTCAGCAGCTTCATGGATATTCGATGTAGCATTGTTTGGAACCTTATTATTGTTGTTGAAAAAAGAGCAGCACTTTTCAGCATATCTATTATCTGAAGTTGCCTGGCTGGTCGTTGGGTTATTCTTCGACCAGACAAAAACCTGTCCTGTAGAGAAATCTCTATAGTCCCGTTGCAACTTCCGATATTTTGTTTGTTGTAGCCTATCACTATAAGCAGCTACTTGAGCATATAAATTCTCCAGTTTCCTTATAAATGTCACATTCTTGAAGCGAGCTCGTATATCTGTATTTAACGCTTCTACCTTCCGCATGAGCTCAGCTTCAATAGGTGAAAAATAATCGATCAATAATTTCATGTAATTATTGCTCAGTTCTAGATTCAATTTTTGCCATCTACTAAGCAACTCTGGATGACTGTCGCCATATGTAGGCATGCATAAAACTCTCATGCCTCGAGGTACAATCTGAAAATGTAGACTGGCCTCCATATGTCGCCTCTGCCAAATGAGTCTTTGTAATTTATATAAGCTATTTTCTAATTCTCTGCTTAAATCATTAAACTCATTTAGATTATTTACAGTACCTGTTGTAGGTGGCAATGAAAACGGATGTAGCTCCAGGGTAAGTAAAGGGTTGCTGCCCGGTTCTAGAATATCATTCCATTTCTGATTTAAATTCATAGGTTCAGGATTATAGTCCAGTTCCACATTAGAAGTGTTAGGAGGCTCCATAGTGTGATCGCTGCTGACACCAAACAATGGAAGCAATGAAGTGAAACAAGGTACAGCTGCTCTCCAAAGGTCTCGATTCCAGAAAAGAAACCAAACAATGACGAAAATACAGGACAAGACCACCACTACGATGCACTTAAAATTCCAAAGTTTAGACAAGAATGAGCGCTTTCACGTGCCAAATGCTGCACGCTTCATCAGATTTCATTTACTAATCACAGAACAGTCTTTAAATATACTAACCAATTACACTTAATTAAATTCAATCAAGTAATTCATTTAAATCAAGCAAGTAGTCATAGTGACTGTTACAATGCTGTTAGTTCAAGTCAATCATAATAACCACTTATATCAAGATAGACCTAAAGCCATATAGAGCTAAAAATACATATATTTCTATACAGTATGCAACAAGATATATGAACATATGTAGATATGTATGTAAAAATATAGAAATGTAAAGATATAAAAATTTTTTATACATATGTTAATGTATAAAAATGTATATATATATATAAAATATCTATAATATATATAAATAAGGAAGTCATAAAATAATAATAAATTCATAAAAATAAATATATAAATTCATAGAAATGGCAAAAGCCCATATAGAAGCAAAAATAATAATACTAAATAAATAAATAAATAATGAAAATATATTTATATACATAATTCTTATCATATTTCCTGATACTATTTAGTATTTGCGTGCAATTAATACTGGCTTAATACTAATGAAATGGTTTAAACCAGGTTCTATATGCGACTTAGTAATGTTCTTCAACAAAACAACAATATAACATCCTGTTTTTTTAATTTCCTGGATGTCATCCCTACATAAAACGCTGAACAGCATGTGCATGTTGCTAAATATATAAGATTTTCATCTTCGCAGCTAGCATGAAACTTAGGTTTAAATCTATAGTTGATAATAGGATGAATAAAATCTTGTTCCTTCGAAATAAACTTGCACGTTACATTTATTACAAGGATAAGTGCCTAACCTATCATAGTGCCTAATAATGCTACTATTAAATTCATCATGATAGTGTTCAGTACATAAAATTCTTTTTAGATTCTTACTATTTCTATAAGTAAAAGAAGGAGTATTTCCTACTATAATTTGAATCTTGGGGTCAGCAATAAGTACCTTCCAATTCTTATTAATGATGCAAACAATGTTTTTATTATCATTGGTGTATCTAGTAATAAAGGTGGTTTTAGTAGCTCTATTTGTATTCAGTCTACCTCCTGCATAACTGGCGACTCCCCTGATGTAGTTACTTTTATCTCTAGGGACATCCATAACAATTTCCTTAATTCTACTTAACATAGAAACAGGATAATCCCTATCTGACAATAAGGTGTACATGGCATTAAGTTCTTGTTGCCTGTTAAGGTCTTCTTTGCAAATTCTCATAATTCTAAGGTATTGTCCCTTTACTATGTTAGAAAAAACAAATCTAGGATGCATGCTGCTAAAGTGCAATAATGCATTTTTCCAGCAAGGTTTTCTATATAAAGTAGTAGAAATATTGCCTTGACTATCTTTCATTATACTTATATCCAAGAAATTTACTTTGTTACAAGAAAATTCAAGAGAGAATCTTAAAAAATCAATAGTAGATTCTAGATAGTTAATAAAGGCTTGTAGTTGTTCTATACTGCCTTGCCAAAAGAATAGAACATCATCAACAAATCTTCTATACAGCAAAACATTCTTAAAATATGAACTGTCAAACATAAATTTCCTTTCCCATTGATGTACAACAAGATTTGCATACGAATTTGCACATGGGGTCCCCATGGCGACCCCCCCATTTTTGAGCATACAGCATATCTCTATATAGAAAAACATTATTGGACCATACTAATTCCAAAAGTGCACATATCAAAATGACCTGTTCATTATTAAAATTCTCCAATGTGCATAGATATTCCCTTATGGCTTCTATACCAAAGTCATTAGGAATAGACGTGAACAAATTTTTTACATCAAGCGTCACCAGTATGCAGGACGATAAATATTCTGTGTCATTAGGTAAGTTATTTAAATCATTAATAAGCTGATAACTATCTTTAAGAATTACAGGTATATTTCTAACCACTGGTCCCAATAAACTTTCCAGATAGTTGGAAATTCTCTCAGTAACCCAGCCATCACCTACCACTATGGGTCTCATGGGGGGGGGGGGGTAAAATGCCTTTGTGCATCTTCGGTAATCCTTTTATATATGGTATCAATGGAAATTCAACCAAAAAGTATTCATATAATTCTTGTGTAACCTGTCTGCACATTAGCAAGTCATAGAGATTATCATATACTCTCATAATCAGTTTGGTCAGATATTCAGAATCAACCTTCAAATATATATTAATATCTTGTAACATATCCATCATGGATATGTGATAATCATCTGTATTAAGTAATACCAAACCTCCCCCCTTGTCAGCTGGTTTGATGGTTAATTTGACATTATTAGAAAGGTTATACAAAGATGCTTGTTGCTCCTTGTTCAAATTAAAATAGGTACATTTACGTTCATGTTTTTTAAAATAACTGTACAAATCATTCTCACATAACTGTATAAAGCATTCAACATTGGCTGAAAATGGAGGCGTAAAAGAACTTTTACATTTGAATCTATTCGTATTTTGTATAGACCTGACATTATCATTGTTAAACAACAATTTAAGTGCAATTGCATATCATATATCCCTTTTTCTATTATGACCCCAGGCCCCCGGGCACAAGGACAAGATTAAATGCAATATATATGTATGCATGTGTGTATGTATATATATATATATATATATATATATATATATATATATATATATATATATATATATATATATTCACAGGTTCATAGGTTCATACTAGGCTATCTGCCCTAGGGCATTTATAAGCCTAGCCAGAATGTGTTTGGCTTTCACCACCCATTTTAAATTTATTTTGCTATGCCCTTTTGAGTTAGTATACTGTGCCTCTGTCTAACAGTGACACAGAAGTGATACCCGGGGTAAACCTACGATCTCCCATCCACTCATCAAGATTCCTCTTGAAGAGAGTCAATGAGGACTCTGCCTAACCTTGACTGGGAGTTTATTCCAGAGTGAAGGGAGCCTCTGGGATATGAATCTGTCCCTCCAGCGTGTCCTATTTATTTCAGTGCTGAGGTTCAAGTCTCTTGAGCGTAGCTCGATGGGATTTGGATTTTCTGAGGTGCAGCATGTCCATTAATTCCGGGTTGGACATGGCTTTATACGTCAGGCACAGATCGCCTCTGAACAGGCGGTATGCCACTGAGTAGAGCTGGAGTTTCTTTAACCGGGCAGCATATGGCATCTGTTTGAGCCCTTTGATCCTCTTGGTGAGGTACTTTTGGGGTCTTTCCAGTTGCTGCAGGTGTCTGGTAAGGTACATCCCAAAAGGGGCATTGTACTCAATTATGGGCCTGATGAGGGATGAGTAAAGAGGCACGATGACCTCCCCTGATCTAGATGTGAATCCCTTCATGATTAGGTGGGCTATATAAAATGTCTAACCACTTTGGCCACGTGGTTGTCAAATGAGAGATTGCTATCAACTTGGGTCCCCAGGTCCCTAATTACTTCTTCTGTACTTAATGGATTACCACCTATGTGGTAATTTGTGGGCACTTTGTTTTTGCCAAAGGGGTGACTATACACTTTTTGGCATTTAGCTTGAGGTCATGGCTCTGGCACCAGTTGTCTGTTTCTATGAGGCCCTTTTGGAGGATGCTTGTGTCGGCTGGAGAGTCGATTATGGTGCCCAGTTTGCAGTCATCTGCGAACTTGGTCAGCCACAGTCCTTCCGTGTTGGCCTGTACCTCCGAGAAATATATACCGAAAAAGAGAGGTCCCAGGACTGAGCCTTGTGGGACACCACTTGTAACTGGTTTGGAGTCTGACATAGCTCCAGCAATTCTAACCATGTGGGTTCTGTCCTTGAGCCAGTTTGCAATCCATCTAGTGACATAGGGGTTTATATTTAAGCTGGTGAGCTTATCTATAATGCCAGAGTGGGGTATTGTATCGAAGGCTTTTGTGAGGTCCAGGTAGGCTGTGTGGACCACCTTCCCCTCGTCAATGGCCTTGGTGACTGTTTCAAAGAAATTAACCAGGTTTAAGAGGCAGGCTCTGCCCTTAACAAAGCCGAACTGGGTAGGATCCAGTGTCTGTAGGTCCCCAATATCTTTATTTATGAGGTCCATGATGATCCTTTCCATAGCTTTGCAGACCAAGCTAGTCAGGCTTATGGGGCGATAGTTTCCAGGATAGGTTGAGGCACCACCTTTATGGAGAGGGACCACTGTTGCTGTACGCCACTCTTTGGGCACATATCCTGTAGTAAGGCTGAGATTGAACAGTAGTTTTATGTTTGGGTTTAGCTCTTCTTGGAGTTCATGTAGGACGCAGTCCGGGACACCGTCTGGTCCCATTGATGCTGTGTTTTTTGCTTTGGAGAGGGCGGCTCTTACCTGAGCATCTGAGATGTCAGTGGGGCAGCACTCTGCTGGGATAGATATTTGCCCTTTTGGTGGGGAGGGGGGGAGAAGTTTGCGCTGAACCTGTCAGCTAGGATGTTGGCATGTGTGTGTGTGTGTGTGTGTGTGTGTGTGTGTGTGTGTGTGTGTGTGTGTGTGTGTGTGTGTGTATATATATATATATATATATATATATATATATATATATATATATGTATATATATATATATATATATATATATATATATATATATATATATATATATGTGTGTGTGTGTGTGTGTGTATGTATATATATATATATATATATATATATATATATATATATATATATATATATATATATGTATATGTGTGTGTGTGTGTGTGTGTGTGTGTGTGTATATATATATATATATATATATATATATATATATATATATATATATATATATATGTTGTTGTTGTTGTATCTTTCGGCTTTTCCCAGTTAGGGGTCACCACAGCGGAACTCCGGTCCGCTAATGATTGGCAGTACATTTTTACATACCGACTTGCCAGGTCTGACGCACAGCCTTCAACGAAGGTACACCCATTCACGCATGTCTCCACACAGAAGACGCTTTAGCTGAGAATCGAACAGGACAACATCTTACTGTGAGGTGACAACGCTACCTATATATATATATATATATATATATATATATATATATATATATATATATATATATATATATATGAGTCTACCTAAATTGATCTAATGCTAATAATATTGAAATGAAAAATATCTAACAAAAAGTATCTAAAACACAAAATACCAACAAAATCGATGTTATAGATGGAAAGAATATATGCACTTTCCCCAGAGCAGTGTGATCTTGAACTTAGTAAATTTAAGTATCAAGGGTTGTGGGAAGCACAGCCCACCCATTAGAGTGAGGGGAGCTTGCCACCTAAAAAAAACATTGGTTTTCGGATGTGTTCAGTTTGTGTCAATTCATATGCCTTAATTCATATTTTTATGCACCAGTTACGATTAGGAAAAAAATAACATATTTTATCTGGTCTTAGTAGAAACACAGAGCAGCTTGGAGGACCTTGATAGCCCCAGAGAAGAGAGCTGGGTTGGGGGGTGCCAGACACAGAGATATATTGTAAGATTACTCTTTGGACATTTTTCGACGATCTGTTAAGATCAGATTAATAAGCAGGATGGAAAGATATTGTTTTTAAGATTGCAGGAGGTAGGGATAGATTTCTTACAATGATCTGGCAAAGGAATCCATATACTTTGCAGGTTTCTCCCCTTTGCTGAAGTCTGAATATGCAGAGATTAGGATGCTTTTTATCCAATGTAGTTTGCGGTAATGGAAGCCAGAGATACGCTTTATAGTTGACACCATCTTTCGGAGTAATAGGGTTAAGCAACAACTTACATATTTATCAAAGGAGTGCAGGTTGGTATTCTGGGAACAACTGCTGTCAGGGCACGGTTTGTTGTGTTGCAGGAACTTAAGGAAATATGTAATTTAGGACCACAGTATGAATCATTTTTTAATTCCTTGCAGCAACAGGAGGACCATTATAAATGTTTTACAATAAGTGAGGCAGATTGTCTGGAGTTGGTTAAATTAATGCTGGAAGCTAGAAATCCCAGCCCTAGAAAAAAGACATATAATTAGTAAGACGTATAAATGTTTTAGTAAAAAAAAGAAGTGATAGCATGAATTCCTTAAAGACAGATTGGGAAAGAGAACTACAGATATATATCTGGTCCAGAATCATGTTATGCTATAAGTATGCCACTATATCCAGACAGCTTTTTTGGTTGGCAATGTTTACATAAAACATTTTTATGCATCAGTTAGGATTAGCAAATCTAAATGGCTGACCAAAGTTGCTGGAGGTGTATGGAGGAAACAGTAGGAGACTGGAAGCACATTCTCACTACCTGCACAATGCTATCACCTTTTTTAAATGAGCTACAGGGATTACTAAATCAGTTTGGCCAGGGAAGATAAGGCTTGAACCTCCTCTCCTACCGATTTGTTTTTTCAACCATTGTAATTGGTCTAAGGTAGCGGTAGCACTAATAGAAACTTTTCTACTTATCATTAAGAAATGTGTCACAAAGAAGAAAGAGACCTCAACCTTCAGAGCAGAATTTATAGTTTTGATGAATGTCCTGTGTAGAGCTGAAATGTGTAAAGCTACAGGTAAGGTAAAAGAAAGGATAAAGCTAAATGGTCACCATGGATACACTTAGTTAATCTGACCATTTAACAACCAAAGTAGCAATTCAGAGCAATTATTATTAAGGTACATGACCAGATTTCCTGACCGTCAACAAGCTGGATTAATTTTACATTTAAACATGTATGTGTAATCTGAGTTCTGCATGTTTAGACTCTGTTCAGAAAGTATTATAGTACAGTTCATTGATTATTATTCATCCCCTTGGTTATAGATGTGGATTTGCAAACAGTGAAGTTTTTAAGTAGTTCATGTTTATTCTTAATTGATCCATCTTAATGTTTATAATAAACTCTGTTTTGCTTGAAAAAAAAAAGAAAATGTGTGCATACATAATTACTTAATTACCTTATTAACACAACACTGCTTCCATCCTAATCACAATACCACTACTGCTCTCCTACATTTTGTAGAGACTGTCAACAAGCACAGACACTCAGGAAATCTGGTCTCCTTGTCTGTCTATTTGTCAAAACCATTTGATATTGTTTCTCAAAAACAAAAACTCTCCTCCTTCGGTCACGGATTCATTCACTTCCTTTTCCTGGTTTCACAGCTATATAAATGAGAGATCTCAAGCAGTCAGATGGCAAAATCATTTTTAGTCCTTTCTCCCTGTCAATGTAATAGTGCCATAAGTGTCCCTACCTGGTCCACTCCTGTTTAGTATAGTTATAGATGATCTACACCCAGACGCTACATATGCCACTCTGTTTTAATATGCAGATGATTCTAAGATTATCTGCTCTGCATTTAACCTATTTAAATTGCAAGAACTGACAAAATTTCTTTATATTTTTTGAATATTCACTAGATAATTCTCAACTCCCACTAAACTGCATAAAAAACAAAACTTCACCTTTTAACTCCCAAATCACACTGACAATGCAAAGCAAAACTCTACTCAATATTACCTCAGATAACACAAAGATTGAATTAATACTGCACGATGGTTTTAGGAGTCATAATAGATGACAATGTGAAATTAGTTTACAACAGTCTATTAGCAATGAAAACAACAACAAAAACTTGGTCTAGTTTGTGGATCTGAGCAAGGAAAACAACAGCAAAATCCTACCAGCTCTCAACATTCGTATATGCCTCTCAAATAGTCATATACTTGCTAATTGTAGAAAAAAATCTCAAACAATGCTATAATAAAATAGCAACATTTGCTGCCATTTCCTCTTACAGATCACAATGCTGTCAATCCCTTAAGCACCTAAGCTGAAGAGAAGTACCCTACATCCTCCACTACTCTCAGCTCCTAGTTGTCCATCCCTAAAACATATGTTTCAGCACTACTGTCCAAGTAGAATGCAATGCACCAAGAAAAACATACTGCTCACCAAAAATAAATCCAAAAATGCAGCCAGTATTGCTCTATATTCCAACTACACCTCCAAAATCCAGAATGTCCAAGACAGACTGATAACCTCCAAACTTTTAAGTCAAACTGTAAACTTAACAAGAGTGAATCCTGGCTCTGTTCACTTACATCGTTTGGATACATGTTCTCATAGCACAGATGATGACCACCAAGTTCATACAGTCATCTTCACACATTCTTACTTTCTTCTTTTCCTCTCTCCTCTTATCACATTATTCTATATCCTTATCATGTCTCTTGAGATCTTTGATCTATACATACTTTGTCGTCATGGTGTTCTTCTAGTCTTCCTACCTTGTTAACTCTAATGTAATAATGAGCTACTCTTTTAAGCCACCCTAACTCAAACACAAATGGTGTGGATGTAGTACAGTAAGCCTCCAATGCTTGTAACATATTTCTAGAAACTTCCTGTGAGTAACATTCTATAACCTACCATCAGTATCAATACTTTTGTCTGCTTGGTGCAACGATCAATGCATTACATTCTTTATCTGACTTGATTTATGTACCTTATTAGTTTTGATTTCTCTGATATAAATCCATTCCTATGTCTATTACTTCGATGCAATCCATTGCCATGTCTTTATCGCTTTGTTTGCTAGTGTAACATGTGATTATTTGTAAAATGTGGAGTTTTTCTCCGTGGATCTCTGCTGGAAAAAGGGTTTCCTTGTGGCCAGTTGGATTATCCCAGTAAACAAATAAATAATTAAGTAATTAAATAGTGTGGACAAGCAAATCCACAAAGCATGGTGCAATTACTGCATTTTATTTTATTTTTCTGTGTATTTAATTGTTTCATTAGTCTATGTCTCTCTGTAGCTATTTATTTTTCTATTTAATTGTTTCATAGAATACTGTGGTCTCTCTGTCTCTGCAGTTGGTGGGGGCTATTGTGTTTCACTTCATTGATATTCAGTGTTAAACTCTTAGCCTAGAGGGCTTCTGAGTATTTATAAGTGTTAGTCACATATCTTGGTATTCATTACTTCTCAATTTCTGAGTTGTTTGGCTTCTGCTACATACCTACAATCAACTGCATTACTAGTTGAGTTAAGTACAACCTTGCAGTGTTAAAGATTGTATTGCATTTTAATTATTTTTCTGTGTCTGTCTGTAGTTTTTTTTTTGTTTGTTTAATTGTTTCATAGAATACTGTGGTCTCTCTCTGCCTCTGCAGTTAGTTTCCCGCCCATCCTCCCTGTTGTTGTTCTGGTATTAATCTTGGTGATTTTGAAATTGCCCGCCCCTCCTGTAAATTTGTGTTTGTACACTCCTCCTGGGTCTATCTCATTTGCTCACTCAACAGAGTACAGTGAGATGATATTTCTAACTTGAGACACTCCTACCACTCCCATCTGTTCAGAAATTGTAGTTTATTGGCTGTTTGGGCAGTTTTTCTATCTGGTTTAAAATCCTGTGTTTGCGCTTGTTTCCCACCTTTCCCATAACTAGTCTAGTCCAGATACAGATTTGCTGTATCCAGGACTGTTTTTAAGCTTCTGAGCCCCCAAGCCTTTCTGTGTTGGAGGGAAGCCTTCTAGCTTATCAGTGGAAGTAGTAAGCACTAGGTAGCCTAACTACTACAAGATTCAGGTACAGATTCTTAGTTTTAGCACTTGAATTTGCTTATTCATGCTCAGCACTTGTTCAGAACTTGTTGTTTGCACTAAATAAGCTACAAATTACTACAGCACTCAACCTTCCTTTTTACCTAGAGGAAAACAGTTTTTGTACTCACTTTCCTCACTTGCTTAGAGAAAAACAGCTCTTATACTCACTTTCCTCACTTGTCTAAAGGAAAGTATTTTTTTATTCAGGCATGTCCATGGGTCAGCTCCCAGTATTCTCTCCTGTCTCTCTGATGAATCTGGGCATCTTGAGGCAATGTAGCAATTGATTCATGTACATAGACAACCCTCTCCTCCTACAACCGAACACCACAACCTGTGAGAGATGCACTTATCTAGCCAAACTGGAAGTAAAGCTCTATCCAACCAAGACTGAATTTGACAGTCAAGAGGAGAAAGTAAACACTTGCACCACACCACCCTCATCACATAGTCCCACTAAACCTACACCACCAAAATCCACACATAGAAACACAAAAACATTCACAGAGGCTCTCACTAATAATCTGCTCAAGCAACAGAGACCTCCAAAGCAGAAACGCAAGCAATCTCCATCCCCCCAACACAACACAAATGACACATAGCCCACAGACTCAGTGTGCCAATAAGCTACAGCACATAAGGCAAATCAACGTACCCAACACACTAGTCATAGGTGACTCTATAGTCAGGCACACTGATGTCCCACTCACCAGGCTAAACAAGGAGAAGGTTACTGTCAGCTGCCTGTCGGGTGCAAGGATCCACCACATAACCCACGCACTCAGTGCACTCCACAACAAGTACAGATATGACTCTGTCATTGTCCATGTTGGTGTGAATGACCTGAGACGTACCTCCCTGGACTACATGAAAAGAGACATGGAAGAGCTCTCCAATCTTGTAGCCCAGGCAGGTATGACCCTAGCCCTGAGTAGCATCCTGCCATTGCCCAGAATGATACCACAGCACAAGGACAAAATTATTGACTTCAACAATTGGCTAAGCTTCTGGTGTCATTCCAGTATCTGTCTGCCTGGGACAACATGGTCGACAGACCACGATGCTTTGCCAGAGATGGCCTGCACCTGTCGCCCCTGGGATTCCGGATACCGGCTAAGGCTCTTGCCACCCCTATAGTGCCGTTTTTAGGCAAGGTTCAAATTTCAAATTCATCACCGTAACAGGAACAGGCAAGCAAAAACTGAGAGTAATGCTACTCAATGCTAGAAGTCTAAATCTCAAAATGCACTCACTCGAGGCACTCCTTAAAATGGAGAACATTGATATCTGTGCAGTGACTGAGACCTGGTTTAAGGCTCTAGAGATCAACCCTGCATTACCAGGCTATAACTCATACCACACTTTTCGGCCATCTAACCTGGACCAGAACACCAAAGGTGGAGATGTGTCCATATTCATTAAGGATATCCACACCTCCAGGCTATTTGTGCAGCGTAATGCATCTGAGGTTATCCAAGTGCAACTAACTCTGGGCAAAACTGCAATCCAAATTGTAGCTTGCTACAGATCCCTCACTATGCTCCAAGATTCCCACTCCTCTTTTCTTGATATACTGGAAAATATTAGGGTTCAATCAAACACCCTAATAACGGATGATTTCAACTACCCCACCATTAACTGGGAAAACTACTCATGTACCAACTCCTTTGCTCAATGCTTTCTGGAATTCATAAATTCCAATACCCTGGATCAACTTATCCACACCCCCACCAGGGGCAAAAATATCCTAGATCTAGTCATTACCAACATGAGTGACCGGTGTTCCACACCTGAAATCAACTCCTCGTTGGTCAGATCTGACCATAAGCTAATCACCCTAGATATCCACATCCCGCCCCCACCCACCATTAAGGAAACCATGGTAAAACATTTCTCCAAAGCCAACTTCATGCTACTTAAGACAGAAGTGGCGAACTTCATGACACCCATGCAGATGGACAATGCAGTTACGACTGCTGAATCCTACACAAATGCACTCCATAAGCACTTACACAAGTGCATGGATCGTGCTATCCCAAACAGAACTAAGACGCTATCCTCCAAAAAAAGGAAGCTAATCCAGTGGTCCCCTGCCATAAACAAACTGTACAACAGAATGAAGAAACTGTTGCAAAAGAGAGGAAAATCCCATGAGTGGAGGAGCTGCCTGGTCAGCCTCAGTAAGAAGCTGAGATCCCTTATAACGTCCTCCAAAGCTATCTACGAAAACAAAATTGCCACTGATTCTAAGGGCAACCATAAAGCATTCTATAGCTATGTCAAGAATCGCAATGGCAACACCCAGATCTGCTCTGAGTTACAGCACAACGGCACAAAAATTACAGAACCAACTGATATTGCCAACATCCTGGCAGATAGGTTCAGTGTTAACTTTACCCCCCTCAAGAGTGGGAGGGTGGCCTAATGGTTAAGGTGTTTGCCTTACAAACATAAGGTATAGGGTTTGAGTCTCACAGGGGATAATTGACTAGGCTTAAAATGGGTCGCAAGGGCAATTAGCCTAGTACTAATCTATGAATCTATGAATCTATACAGGAAGAATGCAGAGTCACTGTAATCACATCTATGCAGTAAAAGCTGCACTCTGTAAAACCAAAAACACAACATCCATGGGACCGGACAACATCCCTGGCTGTGTTTTACATGAACTTCAGAATGAACTGGCTCCCCACCTAAGCACCATGTTCAATTATAGTCTCACATCAGGCTTTGTGCCCACTGAATGGCGCACAGCAACAGTTATCCCACTCCACAAAGGGGGAGCCACCACTGATCCTGGGAACTATCGCCCTATTAGCCTGATGAGCCTGGTCTGCAAGGCCATGGAACATATCACCATGGAACTCATAAACAAAGACATTGGTGACCTCCAAACTCTGGGCCCCACCCAGTTCAGGTTTGTGAAAGGCAGATCATGCCTTCTGAACCTGATTGACTTCTTTGAGGCAGTCACCAAATCCGTAGACGAGGGTAAGGTGGTTCACACAGCCTATCTTGACCTCACCAAGGCTTTCTATACCATCCCCCATTCTGGAATTATAGCTAAACTCACTAAACTAGGTATAAATCCCTACATCATAAGATGGGTTGCCAACTGGCTCACTGACAGAACCCACACTGTAAAAGTTGCAGACTCCAAATCTGACTTCAAACCAGTGACAAGTGGAGTACCACAGGGTTCAGTCCTGGGACCTCTCCTGTTTGGTATCTATTTTTCTGAAGTACAGGCTAACACAGAAGGCCTCTGGCTAATGAAGTTCACAGATGACTGCAAACTAGGAGCCATAGTTGAGTCCCCAAATGATGTGGACATCCTACAGAAGGGCCTCATGAGACAGATGCCTGGTGTCAGAGGCATGGCCTCAAGTTTAATGCCAAAATGTGCATTGTTATCCCCTTTGGTAAAAACTCTATACCCATGAACTACCACATAAATGGCAGTCTACTTAATGCCGAATGTGTGATAAGAGACCTTGGGACCCAGGTGGACAGTAGTCTCTCCTTTGATAATCACATCGCCACAGTAGTCAGGAAATCCTTCTATGTGGCACACCTCATCACAAAACGGTTCTCATTCAGGAAAAAAGAGGTCATTGTTCCCCTCTACTCGGCACTCATTAGACCCATTATAGAGTACAACGCCCCTTTTAGAATGTACCTTACAAGACATCTGCAGCAGCTGGAAAGGCCACAGAAGTACTTCACAAACAGGATTACTGGCCTCAAACAGATGCCCTACACTAACCATCTCAAAAAACTCCAGCTTTACTCTGTAGCATATCGCTTACTCCAAGGAGATCTCTGCCTAACATATAAAGCTATGTTAAACCCAGAGCAGTTGGACATGCTACACCTTAAGAAATCCCAATCCCTCTGAGCTACATGCTGTAGGGACCTAAACCTTGTCACCACAATAAACAGGACACGCTGGAGGGATAGATTCCTGTCCCAGAGACTTCCTATACTCTGGAACAAGCTACCCATCTGTTTCAAGCAAAGTTCCTCATTAGCACTCTTCAAGAAAAAGCTTGATGAGTGGATGGGAAATAGGAAATACACCCCGGGGATCACTTCTGTGGCTCTGCTCGACAGGGGCAGGAAATTAACTGTATTGGGTGGCATAAGCCAGGGAACCTTGCTGGCTGGGCTTACTTAGGCCCTTGGGCCGCTAGCCTAGTACCTACCTATGAACCTATGAACAGAATACCCTGCATCTCCTATCACTCTTTAAATTAAATCGCTTCTGTTTGTTTATAATACTAAGCTTTTTCTTGCAGAAAAAAACATAATTGACATAGGCTTCTAGAAACCAGGATCTCTGGTGTTTCCATCTAAGAAGAGCAAAAACTCTGAGGCTAATCCAAATCTGCAGCACAAAGGAATAAAGCCCTAACTGCAAACCTGGTTACCAGATTTCAAATAGCCACTCAGGCAATGGAAGAGCTGAGAGAAGGAATATGTAATGAGTGGCTACATAAATTGTAGTTCTGAAAAAGAAAAATGTCACTACAAAAATTTTAAAAGGTATCATTTATCACAACATTGGATGGAAACTCGACATGCATCACATACATGTAAAAAACAAATTAATAAAGCTCCGTGTTCACCATTCTCAAATAAGTTCAATTCCATTAGCAAATGTATATATGTAAGTGACTCAAGATTGTACGAAAGCAATGCATTTTACATATTTTGCAGTTCTTCCAGATATCAAAGAACACAAATGGCACCACAAACTGCAACAAAACAAGTCAAGACAAGAATAGACAGCACCTCAGACTCTTCAGCTCTTTATTAAAATAACAAAAATAAAACCAGTAGTAATACCAACAAGTGAAGTTAAGCGCTTTTCGTCTAGTTAAATAACTAGACTTCTTCAGACAACTAACAGCAAATGCAAACATAGTACTAAGAAAAATTTTTAAAAAATACATAATAATGAATTTGATTAACACAAGACTCTATTCTTTACAAATATTGAAATATTACAAATAATGAATATTATGATATAATATATTACAACTGCGGTGGTGGTGCTGTGCTTGTTTGTCCTCACAGTTCAGCGTTGGCGTTCGTGGCCTCTGATTCCATGTGTGCTGTGGTACGCAATGCAATAATATGCGCCGTTGAAGGTTATTCGTTTAGGCCAAGCCAGCATATAAAAAAAACTGCACCGTCATTAGCTACCGGACTTCCTTCGCCGAAAAGTCAAAAACGGAAAAGCGAAAACACACACAATATTTATGGTTATTGAGTGCTATAGGTTAGTGTGGTAAACAGCTTATAGAGTGAATGTAAAGTCTGAGTTTTACTTATTTGTAAAGAATAGAGTCCTGTGTTAATCAACTTCATCACTATGTATTTTTAAAAAATTTTCTTAGTACTATGTTTGTATGTTGCACATCTATTGCACTAAGGCTGTAAGCAGTATTGACTGTTAAAGGACCACTATGGGCAAATGATGAAGAAAACATATATTTTTTTATCTTGCCATTATTTACTATGCCCCCCAAAGCTGCCTGCAGCAAAATAAGTACTCATAATTTTATTTTGTTTTTACTCTTGTCTGCCCTCATGGGGGCAGACATCGTGATTCCTTTGGAAAGCTAAATCTGTCCCATAATGCACAGACTGAGAACAAATAGCCCTACCATTTGTTGTCAGACTAGACTTCCATTCAGTTAGAATGGAACACCTGAAAAAAACTGCCAAGTTTGAGAGTCTGCAGCTCATGTGTCATTGACTGGTATGCGCTGAGTTATACAAATGTTGTTCCTACTGATGTACTACACATTCTCTGAAAGAAGCTTGCAAAAGTGTCAACAAATTACTGAGATAAAAAAGACTTTTCACAAGGAGCAGTTTTGCAAATTTCAGTTCCTGGCCAGGTTACTCCTCCCATCTCCTCTCCTTCAGTGGGCTACAGTCTCACATTTCCAGCTTTACTAGATTCGACTATTTAGTCAGCTTTGCATGACAATAGACATAAAAAAAATCACAGCCTTGTATGTCTCTTCACTTCTGAATAGCATTTCCCAGGAGTAAAAAAAAAAAAACGCATCAGTCCAGAGTTTAGGCCAGTCTATCCATTTTTTAAAATGTCCACAGTAAAATATTCAACTCGTAATGCATTTTGGCTGCTGACATGGTTATCTTTACAGAGTTATTCTCGTATAGTATAACCTGAACTTATGGTATTTAATGATAAATTTTACAACAGTTCTCAGTTTCTTAACAAGGACCTCCCAAGCCTCTGATGTGACCTAGTACTTTTTCTTACTATTGCTTTATATAGTTTGTCTTAGTTGTATATCTGTAACATGTCTTTCATCCTCTCAGCAACAGACTCCTGGAGAAGACTTCCAAAGCAGATACTTGTATTGAAAGAGTAACAGCAGCTGTAGCAGTGAAACTACACTCCAAAACAATGCACTCAAACATAGTACTGACAAACACAGGGGAATGTATATTTCTGAATCAAGCAGTGATGAAATTGCTAGGGACTTCACTGAGCACAGTTTTACTCTTAATCTCTCCATTTCATAATCCATAACATTCGCACCACACTTACAAAGGCACACCTCCAACTTCCAGAAACACATCTACCCACACCCACACAACATACTAGTTAAATGTATGTCTTTTCCCACCTCTCTGCAAAACAACGCTGTAATGGCTTTGGCAAACAAATGAAAATGAGTGATGCTTGTTGGTTCAGGGCTCCCAGCCATATCTCTCAACAGTACAGATTTTTGCAGAAAGTCCAGATTTTTTGTCTGTTTTTCATAAAATTGCAGTTTACTGTCAAATCATTAAACACTGAAGTCATTTGATTTTCAGACTTCATATCCTTAAGAAAATTCACTCTAATGCAAAACCTGTTTATCAACTTTCTAAGTTTGTAAGTGCAATATTTATAAATTATCCCAGTTTTTGGGCCTTTGTCCCCCATTATTTATGGCCTTGTCCAGATTTCTTGTTCTATGATGTTGAGAGTTATGCTGCCATCCCTTCCTACTGGAGCCAGTCCACTGCACTTGCACAAGTGTCCCCCTCAGCAGGGCAGCAAGCAGGTATCAGTGCAGATTTGCTTTATAGTTCTTTTACACCACACACACACACACACACACACACACACACACACACACACACACACACACAATGATACACAGTTAATACGGACAAATCTGTTTGTTCAAAGTCACCAAACTTTTCTCCAAACCCAGTTTTATGACACCTGCTACCAATCCACTTGACAGTCTGCAGCTGTAAATCTTGTTGTCCATGTTATTTCTTCTTTTCCTTGGTTTCGTTTCTCTTACTTGTAATGTTGCTTTTACTCATTTTTTCTCCTGCCTCCCATATCTACCCTAATTATTACTTCTAACAAATACTTTTTCTCTCTCTTTCTTCTCTTCCTCTCCTCCTCTTTATCCACTATTTGAACTTTTCCATTCTGACATTTGCTTTGAGTACATAATGAACTGTCACCCTTATAATGTCAGCACATTTCAATGCTACATAATATTGTATTTAGTCTAATAATAGGTTCATAGGTAGTTACTAGGCTATTGGCCCAAGAGCCTACGTAAGCCTAGCCAACAAGGTTCCCTGGCTTATGCCACTCAAGAAAGTTATTTTCCTGTGCCACTGTTGAGCAGAGCCACAGAAGTGATTTCCAGGGTATATTTCCTATTTCTCATCCACTCAAAGATTTTTCTTGAAGAGTGCTAATGAGGAACTTTGCTTGACATTGATGGGTAGCTTGTTCCAGAGTATGGAAAGTCTCTGGGACAGGAATCTATCCTTCCAGCATGTCCTGTTTATTGTGGTGACAAGGTTCATAGGTTTATACTAGGCTAACTGCCCTTGCGAGCCATTTTTAGCCTAGCCAGTTATCCCTTGGGAGACTCAAACCCTGTACCTTGTGTTTGTAAGGCAAACACCTTAACCATTAGGCCACTCTCCCTAGAGCATGTAGCTCGGAGGGATTGGGATTTTTTTAGGTGTAGCATGTCCAACAGCTCTGGGTTTGACATAGCTTTATATGTTAGGCAGAAATCACCTCAGAGTAGATGATATGCTATGGAGTAAAGCTGGAGTTTTTTGAGATGGTCAGTGTAGGGCATCTGTTTTAGGCCAGTAATCCTCTTTGTGAGGTACTTCTGTGGGCTTTCCAGCTGCTGCAGATGTCTTGTGAGGTACATTCCAAAAGGGGTGTTGTACTCTGTAATGGGTCCAATGAGTGTCGAGTAGAGGGGAACAATTACCTCTTTTTTCCTGGATGAGAACCCTTTTGTGATGGGGTGTGCCACATAGAAGGACTTCCTGACAACTGTGGCGATGTGATTATCAAAGGCGTGACTATTGTCCACCTGGGTCCCAAGGTCTCTTATCACACATTCAGTGTTAAGTAGACTGCTGCCTATGTGGTAGTTTTTACCAAAGGGGATGATAATGCACTTTTTGGCATTGAGCTTGAGGCCATGGCTCTGACACCAGGCATCTGTCTCAGTGAAGCCCTTCTGTAGGATGTTAACATCATTTGGGGACTCGACTATGGCTCCTAGTTTGCAGTCATCTGCGAACTTCATTAGCCAGAGGCCTTCTGTGTTAGCCTGTACTTCAGAGAAGTAGATACCAAACAGGAGAGGTCCCAGGACTGAACCCTGTGGTACTCCACTTGTCACTGGTTTGATGTCAGATTTGGAGTCTGCAACTTTTACAGTGTGGGTTCTGTCAGTGAGCCAGTTGGCAACCCATCTTGTGATGTAGGGATTTATACCTAGTTTAGTGAGTTTAGCTATAATTGCAGAATGGGGGATGGTGTCAAAAGCCTTGGCAAGGTCAAGATAGGCTGTGTGAATCACCTTAGCCTCATCTACGGCTTTGGTGACTGTCTCAAAGAAGTCGATTAGATTCAGGATGCATGATCTGCCTTTCACAAATCTGAACTGGGTGGGGTCCAGAGTTTGGAGGTTACCGATATCTTTGTTTATGAGTTCCATGATGATACATTCCATGGCCTTGCAGACCAGGCTTGTCAGGCTAATAGGGTGATAGTTCCGGGGATCAATGGTGGCTCACCCTTTGTGGAGTGGGATAACTGTTGCTGTGCGCCATTCAGTGGGCACAAAGCCTGATGTGAGGCTATGATTGAACATGGTTCTTTGGTGAGGAGCCAGTGCGTTCTGAAGTTTGTGTAAAACGCAGCCTGGGATGTTGTCCAGTCCCATGGTGCTGTGTTTTTAGCATTAGAGAGTGCAGCTTTTACCTATGTAGTTGTGATTACAGGGACTCTGCCTTCTTCCTGTATAGATATGGGCCCTTTAGGGTGTGAGAGGGTGGTAAAGTTAGCACTGAACCTATCTGCCAGGATGCTGGCAATATCAGTTGGTTCTGTAATTTTCATACCGTTGTGCTGTAACTCAGAACAGATCTGGGTGTTGCCATTGAGATTCTTGACATAGCTATAGAATGCTTTGTGGCTGTCCTTTGAATCAGTGGCATTTTATTTTCATAGCTAGCTTTGGAGGCTCTTATAAGAGATCTCAGCTTCTTACTGAGGCTGACCAGGGAGCTCCACCACTCATGGGATTTTACTCTCTTTTGCAACAGTTTCTTCCTTCTGTTGTACAGTTTATTTATGGCAAGGGACCACCAGATTGGCTTCCTTTTTTTGGAGGATAGCTTCTTGGTTCTGTTTGGGATAGCACGATCCATGCACTCATGTAAGTGCTTATAGAGTGCATTTGTGTAGGATTCAGCAGTCATAACTGTATTGTCCATCTGCATGAGTATCATGAAGTTCGCCACTTCTGTCTTAAGAAGCATGAAGTTGGCTTTGGAGAAATTATTTTACCGTGGTTTCCTTAATGGGGGGGTGGGGGCGGGATGTGGCTATCTAGGGTGATTAGCTTAGGGTCAGATCTAACAAACGAGGAGTTGACTTCGGGCGTGGAACACCAGTCACTCATGTTGGTAATGACTAGGTCTAGGATATTGTTGCCCTTGGTGGGGGTGTGGATAAGTTGATCCAGGGCACTGGAATTTATGAATTCCAGAAAGCATTGAGCGAAGGAGTTGGTACATGAGTAGTTTTCCCAGTTAATGGTGGGGTAGTTGAAATTGCCCATTATTAGGGTGTTTGAACCCTAATATTTTCCAGTATATCAAGAAAGGAGGAGTGGGAATCCTGGGGCATGATGGGGGATCTCTAGTAAGCTACAATTTGGATTGCAGTTTTACCCAGAGTTAGTTGCACTTGGATAACCTTGGATGCATTATGCTGAGAACTAGCCTGGAGGTGTGGATATCCTTAATGAATATGGACACACCTCCACCTTTAGGTTCATAGGTTCTTTGAAAAGGCAAACACCTTAACCATTAGGCCACCCTTCCAACATAAATTCTGGTGTTCCGGTCCATGTTTCGTGGCCGAAAAGTGTGGTATGAGTTTTAGCCTGGTAGTGCAGCGGTGCTCTTTGGAGCCTTGAACCAGGTCTCAGTCACTGCACAGATATCGATGTTCTCCATTTTAAGGAGTGCCTTGAGTGAGTGCATTTTGAGATTTAGACTTCTAGCATTGAGTAGCATTACCCTCAGTTTTTGCTTGCCTGTTCCTGTTACAGTGGTGAATTTGTCATTTGAACCTTGTCTAAAAAAGGCACTATAGGGGCGGCAAGAGCCTTAGCCAGTATCTGTAATCCCATGGGCGACAGGTGCAGGCCATATCTGGCAAAGCATCATGGTCTGTCGACCAACTCATCCCAGTCAGACAGATACTGGATACCCTTAGAATGACACCAGAAGCTTAGCCAATTGTTGAAGTCAATAATTTTGTCCTTGTACTGCGGTATCATTCTGGGCAATGGCAGAATGCTACTCAGGGCTAGGGTCATACCTCCCTGGGCTACAAGATCGGAGAGCTCTTCAATGTCTCTTTTCCAGGGAGGTGCATCTTGGGTCATTCACACCAACATGGACAATGACAGAGTCATATTTGTACTTGTTGTGGAGTGACCTGAGTGCTTGGGTTATGTGGCGGACCCTGGCACCTGATAGGCAGCTGACAGTAACCTTCTCCTTGTTTAGCCTGGTGAGTGGGTCATCAGTGTGCCTGACTATAGATTCACCTATGACTAGTGTGTTGGGTACGTTGTTTTGCCTAATATATTATATATATATATATATATATATATATATATATATATATATATATATATGTTTGCCCATAATATCTGAATAAGTGAGTGGGACTTTCATGACAGCATCAAGGAAACATTTTCCTTCCTTCTGTGTTTTTTTTCTTAAGTTTTGGATTTTTCTTGGTATATTGATTGATTTTCTTAGTATATTTTATTTTTTATTTATTTTCCATTTGTTTACCAGGTTAGTCCGACTGGACATAAGGTGACCATTTTCAGCAGAGCCTCTGGGATAAAAGCTCCAGATACATAGTAAACAATTATAAAAAATAATAAAAATAAATTATACAAACATAGCTATTTTATACAAAGAGCATAAAAATATAAAAGGAGTAAAATCAGTTTTATAATTGATGCAGCATACAGTGGTTAGAATATTGAAAAACAATTAAACAAGATAATATACAACAAATATACAATTGCTTGAACATAAATCCAAAAAGAAGTTTCCATAGTCAAACAGGGTCATAAGCTAGAAATCATAACTATACTGATATGATTTATATTGCATTTATCTTGTTTTAATGATGATATATGTGTATTATTGTACGTGTCATATGTGCACAAATATTTGTATTACTCTATGTATTTACAGTATATTGACAAAGTACTGGGTCACATCAGAGGCTTGGGAGGTCATTGTTAAGAAACTGAGAACTGTTGTAAAGCTTGTCATTGTATATCATAAGTTCAGGTTATGCTATAAGAGAATAACTATGTAAAGATAACCATGTCAGCAGCCAGAACGCATTATAAACTGAATGTTTGTTTTACTGTGCACATTAAGAAATGGATAGATTGGCTCAAACTCTGGACTGATGTGTGTGCTTTTTTTTTTTTTTTTTTTTATTCCTGGGGAAATGCTATTCAGAAGTGAAGAGACATATAAGGGAACAGTTTTAGTGGCACACCAGGCTGTAATTTTTTTGATGTCTATTGTCATGCAAAGCTGACGAAATAGTTGAATCTACCCAAACTGGAAATGTGAGACTGTAGCCCACTGAAGGAGGGGAGATGGGAGGAGTAACTTGGCCAGGAATTGAAATTTGCAAAACTGCTCTTTGTGAAAAGTCTTTTTTATCTCTGTAATTTGTTGACACTTTTGCAAGTTTCTTTCAGAGAATGTGTAGTACATCAATAGGAACAACATTTGTAAAACTCAGCACATACCAGTCAATGACACATGAGCTGCAGACTCTCAAACTTGGCATTTTTTTTCAGGTGGTCCATCCTAAGTGAATGGAAGCCTAGTCTGACAACAAATGTGTCATTGACTGGTATGTGCTGATCATCACGAACATGGGAGCACAATGTTCAACACCAGAAGTATACCCCTCACTGGTGAGATCAAATCACAAACTAATCTCGCTGGAGGTCCTCATCCCACCCCCACCTGAAATAAAAAAGACCACAGTAAAGAACTTCTCGAAAGCCGACTTCACACTTCTAAAGACTAGTGTGGTCTCCTTTAAGGCCCCCGAGCCGGAGGAAAACAGTACTCAAGCCGCTGAATCACTTACAAATGCCTTCTACCAGCACCTGCAGGACTGCATGGATAAGGCAATCCCAAGCAAAACAAAGACTCTTTGTACCAAAGGCAAGCGTCCAGTCTGGTGGACCCCAGCCATAAACAAACTCTACAACAAAAGGAGGAAGCTACTACAAGATAGAGCAAAATCCTTAAAAGGTAAGACACCCTTGATCACTATAAGTAAAAAACTAAGAGCTCTCATAAAATCATCCAAAGCAAATTTTGAGAGAAAAATAGCTAAAGACTCAAAAGACAATCATAAGGCCTTCTTTAGCTATGTTAGAAACCTGGGAGGAAACTCCCAGATATGCTCAGAACTAGTTCAAAATGATGTGAAGATTACTGATCCTACAGACATTGCCAACATACTGGCTGACAGGTTCAGTGCAAACCCCCCCCCCCCTCAAAAGGAGAGATATCTATACCAAGCAATTGCAGCCCCCCAAACATCTCCAATGCCCAAGTGAGAACTGCTCTCTCCAAAGCAAAAAACACAGCATCCATGGGACCTGATGGTGTCCCCGGCTGTGTGCTCCACGAACTCAACGAGGAATTAAACCCACAGCTAGGACAGCTGTTTAATCATAGTCTTACCTCTGGATACGTACCCAGGGAGTGGCGCACTGCAACTGTGGTCCCACTTCACAAAGGCGGTGCCTCCACCGACCCTGGAAATTACTGGCCCATTAGCTTGACAAGCCTTATCTGCAAAGCCATGGAGAGGATCATAATGGACCTCATAAATAAAGACATAGGGAATTTGCAGACTTTGGATCCATCCCAGTTTGGCTTTGTCAAAGGCAGATCATGCCTTCTAAACTTGGTTGACTTTTTCGAAACAGTCACCAAAGCCATTGATGAGGGAAAGGCAGTCCATACAGCCTACCTCGATCTGGCGAAGGCCTTCAATACTATACGCCACTCGGGTATCATTGAAAAACTCATCAGCTTAAATGTTAACCCATACATCACAAGATGGGTTGCAAACTGGCTGAGTGACAGAACCCACAGGGTCAGAGTTGCTGGCACCATGTCAGACTCAAAGCCTGTCACAAGTGACCACAGGGCTCAGTCCTGGGCCCCTCTTGTTTGGCATCTACTTTTCTGAAGTACAAGCAAACACAGGAGGGTTATGGCTGACAAAGTTTGCAGATGACTGCAAACTGGGAGCCATAGTAGAAAACACATCTGACACAGATATCCTTCAGAAGGGTCTCACAGAAATGGATAACTGGTGCCAGAGCCATGGCCTAAAGTTAAATGCCAAAAATGCATAGTCATACCCTTCGGGAAAAACTAGGTTACCCCTAGCTACCAAATAGGTGGCAATCCACTGAGCACAGAAGAAGTTATCAGGGACCTGGGGACCCAGGTTGATAGTAGTCTGTCATTCGACACCCATGTAGCTAAAGTAGTTAGGAAGACCTTCTACATTGCCCACCTTATCATGAAGGGATTCTCATCTAGATCAAGGGAGGTCATAGTCTCCCTATACTCATCACTCATCAGACCAATGATTGAGTACAATGCCCCATTCGGAATGTATCTGACCCGACACTTGCAGCAGCTGGAGAGGCCACAAAAGTTCCTCACCAAAAGGATAAATGGTCTCAAACATCTGTCCTATGCTGCCCGACTGAAAGAACTCCAGCTCTATTCAGTCGCTTACCGCTTGCTCAGAGGTGACCTTTGCCTAACATACAAGGCCATGTCAAACCCAGATTTGATGAATATGCTTCACCTCAAAAATCTAGATCCGTCAGAGCCACAAGGCGGGAGACTTAAACCTCGACACGGCTATTAATAGGACGTGCTGGAGGGATAGATTCATCACCCAAAGACTCCCTATGCTGTGGAACAAAATCCCAGTATATGTGAGGCAGAGCACCTCGCTGGCCTTGTTCAAGAGAAATCTTGACCAATGGATGGGAGATCGCAGATATACCCCAGGGATTACCTCAGTGTCACTGCTCGACAGAGGCACAGCAAAATAATGGGTATAGTTCCCCATACTAAAGGGGTGGCGTAAGCCACAAAACTATGGGCTAGGCTTGTAAATGCCCTCGGGCAGATAGCCTAGTATGAACCTATGAACCTATGAACCTAAATGGTAGGGCTATTTGTTCTCACAGTCTGTGCATTAAGACAGATTTAGCTTTCCAAAGGAATCACAATGTCTGTCCCCATGAGGGCAGACACGAGTAAAAAAAAATAAAATTAGGAATGAGTACTTATTTTGCTGCAGGCAGCTTTAGGAGGTGCAGTAAATCATGGCAAGATAAAAAAATATGTTTTTTCATTGTTTGCCCGTAGTGGTCCTTTAAGCTGATGTATTTTTGCAAATTCAGAGCCATTTACTGAGGCTAATTGATATTCATTAAGCAATTAAGTCAACAGGAGAATGAAGAGGGAAGTGTACTTAAGCAACTTTGCATTTGCTGTTAGTTGTCTGAAGAAGTCTAGTTATTTAACTAGATGAAAAGTTGGTATTACTACTGGTTTTATTTTTGTTATTTTAATAAAGAGCTGAAGAGTCTGAGGTGCTGTCTATTCCTGCCTTGACTTGTTTTCTTCCAGATATCACACCAAAGCCACAGACAGACACAATTAAATTACTTGGTTACATGTCAGCTCAATGAGCTGAATTAAACGCAGTGCTGTATGCTATCAGGCAGTATAAGAACATTAATCAGTGACAGTTCTTACACAGTAATAGCCCCTACTATATATCTGGAAGTATGGACTAAAATAGCTTGTGGATAGTAAACAGAAACCATTGCATCTTGCAAAGCTGCTAAAACAATTAAATTACTCAAAATAAAAAGTAAACAAGTAAGCTGTGTGTAAAGTAAGAGCAAGCAGTAGCAAAAATCAATATTCTGTGGCAATACTATTGCAGATGGTACTACAAAAAAAGAGAGCAAAAAAATCTTTGGATAAAAATCAGTCTAAAAAGCAAAGCAAAACCAAACACAGACATAGATAAAAAAACTCAGCAGTTAAACTCAATCTGACAAAAGTTCAGAAAATTCAGAAAAATGCTAAAAAATTGACACAGAGTTAGGATACTTTAGTTCCTGGAGTAAAACTATGTATATTCAGGATGCAACAAAGAGCACTTTTGTCTTATATACCAAAACTTTTAGGAAAGCAGCTACTTAAGTTCAATAATCAGCTGTTAAAACAATTACAATTTCAGAAATTATGGCCAATAGTAAATCTGTTTTAAAATTCTCATTTAAATAAGATGTGTAAAAAAAAAAAACAGAAGAAAGGCATAATGTATATTTACATTCAAATCCTTCATTAAAAAACAGTTACAGAGTACCACTTTCAAAAAGTACATCGTTATAGTATACAAATACATTTTTCAGGGCCACTACCTCCAGAAAAAGGGGGATACCGGTATTTACAGGTAATAGTAAACACATTTACTAAATGGGCAAAAGTAATTCCCACCAAAAAATATTATAGCAAGAAATACAGCATCCATGCTATAAAACAATATTTTCTTGCATTACAAATGGCCTCAAATCATTGAGTCTAATAATGGCTCACAATTTACTAGTTAAGTTTTAAAAAAAGTTTGTAATCTGCTAAAGCACAGTAAAAAATCCCATGTTCCATTCCATCCAAAGTCTAACAAAATGATAGAAAAATAAACCATAATATAAAACAGAGAATAATTATACAGAAAAGGGATGCAACTGGTTTATGCATTTGCTAGCTATTTTAATAAACAATAAGGGAATTTCCAAATGTAAAGTCAAAATTTTCACCATTAAATTAATGATGGGGAAAAATGCCAATATGCTTTCTATTTAATCTAGTGGTGAAACAGAGTATAAAGGATTAGTCCAGATAAAAATCACTTTAGCTAGCAGATCTAGGAGACTCTCTCTCTCTCTCTCTGATACCCTCCTTGTGGGGGAATGAAGATGTCTTCTTGAAGTTTCCAGTAGTTTATTTGGTTAAGCAGGTAGATGGATGAGTGTTCTTGTTCATATCCAGCAGTCAAAAAATACAGTGACATTTAAGTGAAATAATTAAACTTTCCGGCTTCTAGAAACCAGGATCTTTGATGTTTCCCTCCAAGAAGAGCTAAAGCTCTGAAGCTAATCCAAATCTGTGGCACAAAGGAATAAAGCCCTCATTGCAAACTAGATGATTAGAGTTCAAACAGCCACTCAAGTAATGGAAAAAACAGAGTGGAAGAAGGTGGGAATGAATGGCTAGTGCCTGCTTAGCCATCCTGGGATAGGAATGGTAGTCTACTAGTCATTCAGTTTGCTCACTTGCATGTGGAGGGTGGCAGGTCACAAAGGACAGCAACCAAGGTGACCTGAGACTGGCATCCCAATCTGGTGAAGGCAGCCCTTGTAACATATGTGTAGCAGTTTGCACATTTACTGGGTGGATTAGAAGACCCCTGCAGTTATATAGGTGCCCACATCAGCCACTAAGATGTGGGGTTAGGGATTTAGAACAGAAAGGCCCTGGGAGTTGCTAATATCATAACCACTGTGATTACCTCTTTCCTCACAGGGAGTGAAGAGGCTGGAAATGTGTCTTTCCCTGTAAGGAATGAATGGGATAGTGGATTGCAAGAGATGGGGGGACTAATGGTTGACAGGCAGTGGTGCACCAAAACAATGTTGTACAGATGCACTTGATACTTTAAAAAAAGAGGTATCAGTAAAAATCTTCTTACTGTCTTGATAACATAGTTCATCTCAGTTCACCTCTGCTGCATAAACAATGAAAGGTAGCATCTGGCACTAATAATCTTTACGATCAGTAATACAACTAAAAAAATTAATTTGTAAACCTATAGTTTATACTTGTTGTTTGCTCAAAATCCATTACTGCCACAACAATATAGAAACTGTAGTAATCTTGTCAGTTACATCTGATTTGTGCACCTGGAATTTAAAGCCAATTTTACAAATTATTTTTCTTATTTTTTCCTTGTAACTTCACTACTTCCCCAGCCTGTATATGTATATATATATATTTTTGCGAGTGACTTTATTAACTAGTACAACTAAAATTATCAAGAATACAATATAATAATCACAAAGCATCAGAATTAAAAGAATAACCAACATCACTTCAAATTCTAAGGAGAGGCTTTATCTCCTAGGCCTTCAGGCCCTGGAGGACTTCTTGAAGCTCCAAATGAATAATGTGCCCCCCTCAAATGATTATGATCCCTGTATTGTGTGGAAACTGATGTGACCACTCCACCTCAGAAGTGAAGCATCCATCATTAGAATCTGCAACTAATTTAGAGTGAGGAAAGAGAGGCCCATGAAGGGACTGGGGGGTTTCTGCCACACTGGGGCCCACCAACAGTGGTCTTACACCAATGCAAGATCCTTAAGCATGTGGTGACTCTGCATTCACTATTACCTCCAGTTCACTTTAACACAAACATCCTCAGCTGTGCAAAACTCACCCATGAAAATTACAGTAGCCATCAAGCCTGAAACCAAAGTAGGATCTAGCCTGGACTCTGTGCAGTATCCTCACCCAGGATGTTAAGGCCATAACTTCTTGATTCTCTCCAGAGGAAATTACAGTACAATACTGAACAGTGTCTAGCTCAATGCCTATGTAAGCAATCCTTTAAACTGAGATGAGAAAGGAGTTCTCCCATTTTGTGGTAACCACTGGACTGTAACCATGGAAGTGTTAAGTCAAGGGATACTTCCAGGCAGTCCCTGGATAGACTGTCATCCAGAAAGGAGAGCATATGGAGTTCTTTCTCCTGCAAGGTTTTTAGATGCCACAGCCAAAAGGTTAACAAATACTTTGAATGCTAATTAAAGCCTAGGTGGCAAAACATGTACCAGAAGTGATGTCCCTCCACAGCAAACTCCAAAGACTGATGTGCCAAAAGAAATCATTCATATCCAGTGGCACCCCAGACACCCTATAGTAGGACAGGTGCTTGACTGCCTGGAGAATTACCATCCACAATTAAACATATCAGATTTGAAGACTGAAGTTGCTGATATCCATAATGGGAGTTAAACGTACAATCCCTGACTATGTATAAAATGAGGGACAGCCCCTACACCCCCTTCTGACAGAAAATGTTGGGTTTGTCTAAGAACATTGTTGAATTAATTAATTCTCTCAGTAGAGCTCCTTCTAAGGAAGTATCTGAGAGTTCTAAGTTGTGACTCCCATAACCATGTCCATTACCCAATGGTCCTTAGTGATGGCTTTCCAAGTCACCGTGTAGTCAAAGAATGAACCCATCCTCAAACCTAAACCACACTCAGGACTGCTGTGATTGACCCATTGGGTTCAATCTCTTGATTATCCTGCCTGGGACAGGAAAAGTCAAGATTGTATAAGATGCTTGAGACCCTTCCTCGGGTAGTGTGGAGGTTTCTTCCCCTTCATTTGCTAGCTAGGCCAGGAATGGAAAGATGGAATAGATGTAGAAAACTCAAGAAGGTCATTCATGATAATAACAGCCAATTTACTCCTTAGAAGATCCTTCACCAAGTCCTGAGAGTTCTGCCGGGTACCAGCCCCCTTAAATCGGCCATTGAGGATGTTGTTTCTGGAATTTTCTAAAGAAAAGACGATTTGAGCCATACCATCCTGTGCAGATACACAAATAAGCCTGTTGTCCTGGCCTTAGCATTAGCACAATAAAAATTTCAGCAGGCCACATAGAAGCCTAACGAGGAAGCCACAGAGAGAGTTTCAATTAAGTCCTCCCTGAGTCTAAACTCAGGGATTTCCAAAAGCTTTCTGGGGCCTGATCAAATAAAAAAGACTGAAATTTGGACAGCTGAGAAAATTGTTGTGGGCACAAACTCCAGTGTGGAAGAGGAATACTCTCTTGCTGCACCTGTTCAGAGGTTTATCCTATTTGTGTTGCAGCACAAAAACAAAATGCAATGCTCTCTAGAACCTTTGCTGTCCTGATGAAGTCAGCTCACAGATGCCTCCATTTATACATAAGTCACCTCAACTCAATTAATTCATCTGAAGCCATGTCAGTTTCTTGGAGAGAGCCAGGATGCTTTCAGGTTGTTATAACAGCATCCTTGATAATCATTCCCATGAGTGTGATGACCTAGAGTTTTTCCACCTTCTTCTCTAAATATACATTATGTTGTTTCAAGGGGAAGGTGAGGGACCCAAGGATAGTCCATACTAGACTTTATAAGCCTCAAGGTCTCTCTAAAAAGGGGTCATCTGTGAGAGCTGTAAAGTGGAGTGGAGTGGACTTACTGCCCTTGCCTATGTGAAAGGCAACAGCCTTTGGTTCTATGGTTTCCTTACTCAGCTTGCAAGGGAGGAAATTCCATGCCCCCTACCTCCAGCCATTAGCTCTTGTTCAATCTTGAGCAAAGGCGCATTTACAACCACTGCACACCAGGTGTTGGATGAAATGAAATCTGCACCTGGGAGCTCACCCACTAATGGAAGCACACTGGGAGGAACTGGCTTTAGGCAATCTTTTCTAAAACCGCACACTACAGACCACAGTCACTTCAGGCAAAGAGGACATCATCATTTGAAACAAGAGAGATGAAGCCCTCACATTCACAAACAAGATGCTCTCCAAATCTTGACGGCGCCTTAATATTACTGCTGTCCAAAACAAGTTAAATTTTGTGACTAAAATGGTTTAAGAAGAACAAGTTCAGAATCATTCTGGCTATTACTGTGTAATATAACCCCAACCAGAATTAACTAAAACACAACAATAACAGGCAGGAAGAGTTGTGAACAGCAGTCACAAAAGTAGGGTATAAAGGGAAAGAAAAAAATGTGTCCGTTTATCTTTATAGAAATGGTAATCACACTCCTGCATTAGTTTATCTGTGCCATTTGTAAATAGTATTTTCTGCAGGTGACATGCATAAATGGAGGTACTTATATTCAAATTGAACATGTATATATTTTACTCCACATCATAATTTCTCAGCTCACATAGCCACCTTAGGATGTTTAACAACTGACGATCTCCAGCACTGATGTTATACTGTTAACATACTGCTGTGTTCCCAGGTTTCTGACTTATTATAGGCAGGAAGCAATGCAATGCATATTAGACTGTTTATTGCATTTTAAAGCATATTCATATTAAAATCATAGTTTCAGAATAACAGATTTCACAAAACAAAACGAGTATGGGAGTTAATAGCATTTCTCCTGATATGCCCAGGCAACTTTATATACTTATTGGTTGCCTTGCTCAAGGGATGCCGTGACTACAACAAAATCAACAGGTTTTCATCACTGAGGAAAACAATATTAAGTAACCTTATACACTATTAAACTATGGTGAAAATAGCTGCAAGAAAAGGAACACTGTGTCATGCCTTCAGATTATGCATCACAGTTTAGAATTTGATTATGAAGGGCAAATAAGTCTAAGCCTCCTAACCCCAAAAAGAAAAAAAATTGTTTTGAATCCCAAAATCTTTACCTACTTATTCTGTGCCTCTGAGGAAGTAAACTTATCCTCAGCCAGTGAATCGCTGAATTGGCTTGACACAGATTGCGCATAGAGCAAAGCACCAAGTTACTAAAGAAACTACAAAGTAAAACAACAATACATTTAAGAAAAATAAATGACTGTTGTAAGAAAAATAACTTGGGGTGATTTTCTATAAGTTTTACCTGAATTTTTTCTCTAACTATGGAGCACTACACCATGGGGATTTAGGATTCAGGCCATGCTGATGATTAAATATCTAAATCATGTGTTTATACACATCCACGCACGCACACACCCAAGCACTTGTACATATACACTTAAGCGCAAAAAAAAAATTTACACTTTTAAGTAATTATTAAAATCTACACTTAACAGATGATGTGGTATCTAGCTAAAAATAATATTGTTTCTTGTCAGTTAATGATAAAATACAGTGAAAATCATTTCCAGTTGTTTTCTTTTTGCACTAATTTTACATTAGTTTTAGGGTTGGTTGAATGACTGAAACATGCAGATATTATTCAGGGAGTTTCCATGCTGCCTCATCAATTTGCAGTCTGCAAGACAGACATTAGCTCTTATGATGTGGGTGCAAGCCATACTACAAGCGATTTCATGTTTTCTTCTTCTGGAAAAGTTTTAAGGTTGGGGGTGGGGGTGAAGTGACACAGTCCAAACTGTACACTGGCCTGTCTGATGTGGGTTACCCAGAAACAGATGCAAACACCTGGCTTGTTTAGCACACTGTGCTACTCAGACGTGGTTCACTTATGATGAAAAGCTACTCAAATATCGAAGCAGACCACCCAGAGAGTACCATTACACTCAAAATCTACAGCAAGGGCAGTTGCACACGAGGAAAAAAACAAGTCCTAGGTCAGTTATAGTATAATCTAGAGTTAAAAGCCTGTAATAGTCCAGTGATGAAAAGGTAAAGAAGTGCAATAGACTGTAGGGCTCACTTTTCATTCTGGGTAAAAAAAAAAAAAACATGACTTGCTATAATACTAGTGAGGCTAGCATTGTTACCCTCTCTTCATAAGCACATGGCACGTCAGCCAGTTGATCAAAAGGGCTGAACGTCCTAAAAGACAATATATTGTACTCTTTGTACACTAGAGAGAAACCAAGGTGAGCCTAGGTGGCAGTACAGCTAAGTAAATGTCCGAAAGCCTTAGAAGGTGAGTCCAGCACCAAGATATGTACACTTACTTGCATTATTAAGCTGAGTCTAAAAAAATGATAAATCAGGAATTACTTCATAAAAATCACAATCATCCACGCTCATAACTGATTTGAAATTAAAAGCAGTTACAATTAAACTTTCTACTTTTCTCATATGATCGTATCATTCCTTTAAAGAAAAAAAGATTCAGGAGTTTATAGTTGATGGAAATGCCTTCTTAAATCAATGACACAGATGAGAAAAATAGCCAGAATGATAATAATCACGCCACCAGACTCTTACCTGCCAGTACAGTGGGTTACTTACATCCCATCTGCACTACTTTAGTTTGGTTCTGTGAAAACAAAATATATGTTAAGGGATTAAAGACTATTAGTGCAAATGGCTATGTAGCACATCTTTTGGCTGCATTGACCTCCAGAAAGATTCATATTTCAGTGCTTTATTTTTTCTATTTAATCAATAAACAACAAACAAGCTATACCTGGAAGACTGGGGGTTTGATTCCCTCAGCTCTCACTGCTTAGTGTGTGTGTGTGTGTGTGTGTGTGTGTGTGTGTGTGTGTGTGTGTGTGTGTGTGTGTGCGTTTGTACGTGTGTGAGTCTGACAGCAAATCATGTAAACAGTCCAAGGTTCTAAGACCATTAATGAAGAAAGCCAGTTGTATGCACGGATTCCTTCCTGGCTGCGAAATAGGAAAATTAAACACACTTTTTGCTGTAGATCAGATAAGTGAATTGGAGACGCAAACAGTCAGCAAGCACATTTTAGATATGAGGGATGAACAAGTGACCTTCTAGCTTAATAGCAGAACTGCATATATACATGATCCAATTCATTTTGATGATTCTTGCAGAGCTTCTCCACCAGATAAAGTGCATACGCACTACATGCAGTAACAGATGAAGTGCACATGTACTACATGCAGAAAAAGATGAAGTACATATACACTACATGCAGTAACAGATAAAGAAGGGGTGATGTAAATTCAAGGATATTGGCAGGGGCTCTAAAACATCATAGTATTATCTCTCATTTAAATCTGCAAATCACAAATTACAGTTTAGCAGAATATTGTATACCTCATAAAGAAGAGCATGACTTGCCATTACATTATTATGTATATTAAAAATCTAAAATACATAATAAATGTACGAATGTAAAAAACATACCAGGCTTTGATGAGGTCAAACTGATGAACTTACAATGTTTTAGAGTTATTTAAACATTTTTTAATATATTTGCGGAATTGTTTACATTTCGTACAATATTATATTGATATTTTATACAATATTTTATGGATTGCACATATTTAAATTGTTTTTAGTTCATCCACTAGATGGTGCTATTTTTTGTCCTAGGATTCCTTATGCAGGTTTTTATGAATGAAAATGTTTGGTTTAACAGTTTTTTGCTTCTAGTTTTAAAGTTTTCTATAAAAAATTTTGTACATCAGGTCATAAAAATGGTATGTTTTTTACATTCATACATTTATCATGTATTTTAGATTTTTAATATAATGAGTAAGTTTATATGTATTTAGTTTTTAAATCTGAAGGAAAGCATTGATGTTCATGAGATATATTTAATTCAGGGTTGTGATTGGTATAAAGGTATTTAAATTTATATTTAAGGATGGGGTTAATTAATTGGGTTAATCTGCCATCTGATGAAGTTCAGTTAGAACGAAAAACGTGCTGAGATAGTTAAGCGTTTTGTGTAGAATTATTGGGAACTGTGTTTTGCATTGGAATATTAAAGTTTTTGACATTCTGCCACTCCTTACGGCTGCTGGTGCTTCTTTCATTTTATTTGGTTGGAGTTCACTCACTAAAGCACTTATATCTCTGGTGTGTGTTTTGGTATCCCTATATATACTTACAGGTATACACATATACTTATGATTTCTGTCACCTTACAGTAAATCGCCTCATGTTCCATCAGTCCTAATCCAGCTAAATTCAACACAGTGGACCTCAGGAACAGTCTTTAACATGGGTCCTGCAAAAGGGTGAACAAATCCTGTTCTTGCTTCTTTAAGGTCAATAAATCGGGTTTCGCTGGATAGTTCAGTGAGTCGATTAACAACCAAAGGAGCCACAACCAAATATGAATACATATATATATATATATATATATATATATATATATATATAAAACTGCATATATGTGAGCGTGCGCACACACACAAACACACACACACACACACACACACACACAATATATATATATATATATATATATATATATATATATATATATATATATAAAGAGGACAATAGAGAGGGTGTCCATCTGTGTGTCTATGTGACATGTATTTTTGGATGGTATTACATAATGATAGCAGCGTATTCCTTGAGGGGGGTCTTTAGCTATGACATTTTAAATAGTTACAGGTAAAGTTAAAGAAAAAAAACAGCAAAGGTTTTAGCAAATATTTGCCAAAGTAAGTGTAGGATCATAAACATTGCAACTGTAAACTGTTTAGAGACATGTTTTAAGGATCCCCAGAACACACACACATACACACACACACACACACACACACACACACACACACACACACACACACACACACACACACACACACACACACACACACACACACATATTCATGCTGAGTTGTGACAATAATGTGTAATTTTGTCTTGAAGGCTGATTTCATGGTTTGGTTGCCAAGCTGACATTTGAAAACAGAGCTCCATAATGGAGTGACTGTTGACTGCATAGCACCATGGAAGCTGTATGGGGAAAATTACTAAGTTACAAGCAGGTATTTAGCAAATTACATGAAATGTCATAATTCTGACATCTGTCAGTAGCTTGGGACAAATTTTCAAAACAGTTATGTTGGTCCCTGTAGCAGTTTCAGTGTGCAATTCTGGTATTACAGTGGATGCACAAAATTACAGCACTGGGAAAGAATTGCAGAATAGCAGTGTCATAGTTTATAAAGCAGGTTCATAAAGATGGTTCACTGAAAATGTGTAGAAAACATTTTAAAAACAGTAAAGTTACAGCCATTTGTTGAAATACCGACTGAATAAGGCTGTGCCAGATATCCCTTGCAAAATGCATTATAGCTCTTAAATGAGATCACTTTCTGCTCTTAGAGATGGGAACGGAGGAACATACTGAATGGTTAGTATGTAATGAGGGGATCTGCTACACCACTCCCCCAACCACACACACAGACATTCATGCAGTCTGGTCTCTGGTAACCATATCCTAAATATGCAAGCAAAGTTATAATGCATATATTCATATTTTCATAGGTCGTTTTCTGGACAGCAAGTAACAGGATACTAAGTACATCACTATGGACAGTAAATGTTCTGGGTGATAGAAAAACAATGAGCCAAATCTGTTTCCCAGCCTATATAACGTTTGATGTTTCAAACTGTATATAGCATGCCTGTCTTGTGAACAAAGAAAAATCCGTTCGGCTCCTGCTGAACAGATGTGAACACAGCTTACGCAGATTAACAATACAATAATAAGATTTAAAAGTGGAACACATAATTCCCCTGGCCCCAAGCAAACACTTAAAAATAAATTTGTGAATTTGTTCACCTTGACTTACACAGTGTGTTATTGGCAACACCTAGAAGTAGGATGCGTGTGTTCAAGTTCAAATGTATTTCAGTACTTAGTGCCAAACAATGTGCATATAAAATGAAGTTAACAAGAAAACGAATAAAGCAGGCATGAACAAGAAGACAAATATGTCCATATGAGCAAAATGCATACTGCTTAAAAGCATGTAATTAAATAATAAAATGCTGACAACAATAGTTAAAGGTTAACTGGAATAATAGGCTTTTAGAACCGCTTAATATTATCTGGAATCCAAAAACCTAAACTCACCAGAAAGATAAATTACCAAGGTACAAGGATTAGTAAGCAGATATTCAAATCCTAGAGGACTCGGGTCATGGGCCTGAAACTACCAGCATTCAGTGGGAAGCTGAGTAGAGCAGCAAGCCAGAAGGTAAGGTACCAGAGCCTCTTTGAAGTAAAGGGAGCCAAGTCATATAGGGCTGAAACAGATCAGAACGAGGGAAAGTCGGGACAAAAAGAAAATGAGGAAAGGGGGTTTCTTTTTTTTTAGTAGTCATATCCTAGAAAATGTAGTACAAACTTATGTCGAAAAGCCATAAAATTGACAGTGGGGACATCAACACCTCACTGGCGTCATTACTTTGGGTCTGTGGTCTGGGTAGTGGGTGGGACAGATATAGGAGGCAGACATAAATTTTGATATTTTTTTTTTTGGTAGGCATGACTTTTTTCTAATTACAGCAGATTCACATCCTGCCAGAAGAAAGTATTCTTTCTTTATTTCAGGTATAGGATATCAACAGAATGGGCACCCAAAACTGCCGTGATGCCATGGATCTCTTAGCAGTGAATGCTTGAACATCCCACACTCTCACAGGAAGTACCATGTACTGCAGTTAGGGACACCAGCTAAGGCAAGGGATGCAAGCATCTAGGGAATGGGTAGAATTTATGTAATTAATTAATTAATTAATTGGTTACTAGACGGAAGTTGTAGTCTGCTGAGCACTTCATTCATTTTAATTATGGGACACTGTCAAATCAAGCATATTGATGTCTCCGTGCAAGTGAACACACTGGGCAATGTGCCACAGTAAACAAAGCAATGAATCAATAAGTAGCTTTACATCCTCAGGACAGAACAAGTTATGTTTTAGGCTTTTTCTGGCCAGCTGTCATATTCCTGTTTCGTGTCTTCTGTTTTTTTACTATCTGTGCATCTGACATGTCACACTAGATGTTTCTTAAGGGAAAGCTACAAAGGCCTTGGTACTTAGTCTGCCTTTCTCTACAACTGCAGTGCTGACCTGAATAATAATATTCCAACAATGAAGTCAAGCACAATAGCTCATATCTGTATTTTTAATTTCCCCCTTCTGTCACCATTTGCCCTAAGCTCTTTTTATACTACTGCTCAGTAAAGCTTTGCATTCTTAAAGAAATGTTGTGTGTCATTTCCCAGCAGATGATTCTTTGATATCTTTGGCTCTGTTCTTTTACCTTTCATCTCTCTCCCAGCCTTTCAGTAAGCACAGGAAAGTCTGCGGTTAATAAAGTGCTGATACATGTTTTGGTATACAGCTATTTTATGAGGCAACAAGTTTCAGTGCAGATCACAATGACTACAACTCCAAATAAATGATACATAAGAATATATTTCCAAATAATAAACCAAAGTTAAAACAAAAACACTTGTTACATTTCTAAATGCTCTTACTCTTGGAAAGTGTGAAACAGCAATCAAAACACAGCTTACTATACAAATACATACAATAGTCTTCTGTTTCATAAACTACTACTACTACAGCCGACCACCAACCTGTATTATATTATTCCTCACTACCAATACTTTATAGCCTTCCGGTTCATTCTTGAATTTGTAACGTTTTAGCTTTCTCAGATCTGACTTTTGACGATAACATGCTTACAAGTTTAAGGCAATTATTGCATGACGTTAATCAGATCAGTTTAAGAGTTCGTGTCAATGTTGGAGGAAGGGCTTTTCTTCCTGTGAACTCCAACCTAAACTCTACAGTTTATGCAATCCACCTAGTAAATGATAAGGAAACAGATGACATACAAGTATATATCTGTATATATATTTTTTCCATTTAGTCCGTTAACTGTACACCTTGACACACATTCATCTTTGGTGTCACTGAGCCCCCAAATCATCCACCAATTGTTTTTTTACTATAAGGGCAGAAAAAAAAATAATTATCCACTTCTTCATCATCCTTGCAGTAACAAAACAAACAGTGGTCTAGCTACATAAACAGAATGATTGGAAAATGTCGAAAACTGGTCTTCAGCCTTCCCTATCCAGTCTATTTTTCATAAATTTCTTCTTTGCCAAGGTAACATATGAGTATGACATGCAGAACTGTACACACCATTTAACATCATAAACTCTCCATTACTATTTATAGAGCTGTTGGCTCTATTCCCTAGGCCTCCACCCACAGTCAGGCCAAGGCCATAACATGAAGCAGCTCACCCTAAAAGAGAACAGCTGTCCGTTTGGCAATCAACCCTCTCCTTTTATACCTAGGCCTTAGCGACATGAGCTCTAGGTTATAACAATGGTATCAGATGATACAGTCCGTTTATACATAGGCCTTAGTGACATGAGCTCTAGGTTATAACAATGGCATCAGATGATACAGTCCTTTTATACCTTGGCCTTAGTGACATGAGCTCTAGGTTATAACAATGGCATCAGATGATACAGTCCTTTTATACCTAGGCCTTAGTGACATGAGCTCTAGGTTATAACAATGGTATCAGATGATACAGTCCTTTTATACCTAGGCCTTAGTGACATGAGCTCTAGGTTGTAACAATGGTATCAGATGATACAGTCCGTTTATACCTAGGCCTTAGCGACATGAGCTCTAGGTTATAACAATGGTATCAGATGATACAGTCCGTTTATACCTAGGCCTTAGTGACATGAGCTCTAGGTTATAACAATGGTATCAGATGATACAGTCCGTTTATACCTAGGCCTTAGTGACATGAGCTCTAGGTTATAACAATGGTATCAGATGATACAGTCTTTTTATACCTAGGCCTTAGTGACATGAGCTCTAGGTTATAACAATGGTATCAGATGATACAGTCTTTTTATACCTAGGCCTTAGTGACATGAGCTCCAGGTTATAACAGTAGTACCAGATGATACAGTCCTTTTATACCTAGGCCTTAGTGACATGAGCTCTAGGTTATAACAATGGTATCAGATGATACAGTCCTTTTATACCTAGGCCTTAGTGACATGAGCTCTAGGTTATAACAGTAGTACCAGATGATACAGATACGGCTATGGAAGGTGAGCCTATCAATCCGCATTAGCCATTTCCATTGGGTTTCCATGTTGAAGAAATTATGGCAAGTACAGCATAGGGAAAAGGCTGAGAAATCCACTTGTAACTGCTTATAAAAACCACCATGAATGCATTTGTAAAACAGGTAAATTAGCTGAGTCTTTAAAATACAGCATCTGTAGGTACCCAATCTAATGTTTACAGCAAACACTATTTGCTTCACAATGCTAAGTATACACATTTGTAGCATAACAAGTCAGACCTTGCCTCATGAGTATGAATTTTGCTTGAGTTGAAAAATAATAATTTATAGTGGAATTAAAATGCATGTTTTATGCAGAGAAAGGCACAAACACTCACACACACACACACACACACACACACACACACACACACACACACACACACACACACACACACACACACACACACACACTGTGCAAGGGATATTGTTACTTTATGCCCTAATCAACTCAGATTGCTGCACATTGAGACAGGAGAATTTCCTCAAGTGATACATTGTAGTCTGAGTACATTTTTGCACTTCCCGCTGTTTGCAGCAGAAGCCTTCATTGGGAGTGTTTTGCATCATTCTTGCATATATTATGTGTTTCAGTTCTTCTTATCTTTGCACTTTGTTTCTTTAAGAGATACATACTTAGAAAATGTTCTACTGGCTTGGAAGAAAGCAAAAAATGCACTCCCTAGGTTTCTGTTTTAAGACCAAAATGAACTCCAACTCAGATCATCATCATCTTCTTTCGGCTGTTCCCGTTAGGGGTCGCCACAGCAGATCACCTGTTTCCATTTCTTCCTATCCTCTGCATCTTGCTCTGTCACACCAACCACCTGCATGTCCTCTCTCACCACATCCATAAACCTTATCTTAGGCCTTCCTCTTTTCCTGTTACCTGGTAGCTTCATCCTTAGCATCTTTTTCCCAATATACTCAGCATCCCTCCTCAGCACATGTCCAAACCAACGTAATCTTGCCTCTCTGGCTTTGTCTCCAAACCTTCCAACCTGGGCTGACCCTCTAATATACTTATTCCTAATCCTGTCCACCCTCGTCACACCCTGTGCAAATCTTAACATCTTTAACTCTGCCACATCCAGCAATAACTCCTGCCTTTTTGTCAATACCACTGACTCCAACCCGTATATCATAGCTGGTCTCACTACCCTCTTGTAGACCTTCCCTTTCACTCTTACTGGTACTCGTCTGTCACAAATCACTCCTGACACTCTTCTCCACCCACTCCATCCTGCCTGTACTCTCTTCTTCACCTCTCTTCCACACTCACCGTTACTCTGAACTATTGAGCCCAAGTATTTAAACTCATCCACCTTCGCCACCTCTACTCCTTGCATCCTCACCATTCTTCTATCCTCCCTCTCATTCACACACATATATTCTGTCTTAGTCCTGCTAACCTTCATTCCTCTTCTCTTTAGACCATATCTCCATCTCTCCAGGGTCTCCTCCACCTGTTCCCTACTCTCACTACAGATCACAATGTCATCTGCAAACATCATAGTCCATGGGGACTCCTGTCTGATCTCGTCTGTCAACCTGTCCATCACCACTGCAAATAAGAAAGGGCTCAGAGCTGATCCTTGATGTAACCCCACCTCCACCTTAAACGCATCCATCACTCCCACCACAGACCTCACCGCTGTCACACTACCCTCGTACATATCATGTACCACTCTTACATACTTCTCTGACACTCCTGACTTCCTCATACAATACCACAACTCCTCTCTAGGCACCCTGTCATATGCTTTCTCTAAGTCTACAAAAACACAATGCAACTCCTTCTGACATTCTCTGTACTTCTCCATCAACACTCTCAGAGCAAACATCGCATCTGTAGTGCTCTTTCCTGGCATGAAACCATAGTGCTATTCACTAATCATCACGTCCCTTCTTAACCTAGCTTCCACTACTCTTTCCCATAACTTCATGCTGTGACTGATCAATTTAATCCCTCTGTAGTTACTACAGCTCTGCACATCACCCTTATTCTTAAAAATCGGTACCAAAACACTTTTTCTCCATTCCTCAGGCATCCTCTCACTTTCTAAGATTTTATTAAACAATCTGGTTAAAAACTCCACTGCCATTTCACCTAAACACCTCCATGCTTCCACAGGTATGTCATCTGGGCCAACAGCCTTTCCATTCTTCATTCTCTTCATAGCTATCCTTACTTACTCCTTGCTAATCCATTGTACTTCATGATTCACTATCCCTACATCATCCAACCTTCTCTCCCTCTCATTCTCTTCATTCATCAACCCCTCAAAGTACTCTTTCCATCTCTTCAACACACTCTCCTCGCTTGTGAGTATGTGTCCCTCATTATCCTTTATCACCTTTACCTGCTGCACATCTTTCCTAGCTCGGTCCCTCTGTCTAGCCAATCGGTACAGGTCCTTTTCTCCCTTCTTAGTGTCCAGCCTTTCATACAACTCTTCATATGCCTTATCCTTAGCCTTCGCCACCTCTCTCTTTGCCATGCACCTCATCTCCTTATACTCCTGTCTACTTTCTTCATCTCTCTGACAATCCCACTCCTTCTTTGCCAACATCTTTGCCTGTATACTCTTCTGTACTTCCTCATTCCACCACCATGTCTCCTTGTCGTCCTTCCTCTGTCCCGATGTGATACTAAGCACCTTTCTAGCCGTCTCCCTTACTAGCTCTGCTGTAGTTACCCAGCTATTTGGTAACTCTTCACTGAAACCCAGTGCCTGTCTTAACTCATCCCTGAACTCCACCTCACAATTACCCTTTTTCAATTTCCACCATTTGATCCTTGGTGCTGCCCTCACACTCCTCCTCCTCCTCTTCTTGATCACCAGCGTAATCCTACAAACCACCATCCTATGCTGCCTAACTACATTTTCTCCGGTCACCACTTTACAGTCTCCAATCTCCTACAAACTGGCCCTCCTTCATAAGATATAATACACCTGTGTGCATCTTCCTCCACTCTTGTATGTCACCCTATGCTCCTCCCTCTTGTTAAAATACGTATTCACCACAGCCATGTCCATCCTTTTCGCAAGATCCACTACCATCTGACCTTCTGCATTCCTTTGTTTAACATCATACCTACCCATCACTTCCTCATCCCCTCTGTTCCCTTCACCAACATGCCCATTGAAATCTGCTCCAATCACTACTCTCTCACCCTTGGGTACAGTCATCACCAGTTCATCCAATTCACTCCAAAATATTTCTTTCTCATCCATTGCACACCCAACTTGTGGAGCATGAGCACTAACAACATTCATCATTACACCATCAATTTCCATCTTCATAAACATCACTCTATCCAACACTCTTTTCACCTCCAAAACACTCTTCGCATACTGTTCCTTCAGAATAACTCCTAAGCCATTTCTCCTCCCATCCACACCATGATAAAACAATTTGAGCCCACCTCCGATACACCTAGCTTTACTCCCTTTCCATCTGGTCTCTTGCAGACACAATATACCAACCTTACTTCTGTCCATCATATCAGTTAGGTCTCTCCCTATACCAGTCATACTCCCAACATTCAAAGTTACGACCCTCACTACCACAGTCCTAGCCTTTCTCCTCTCTTCCTGCCTTTGGCCATGTCTTCCGCCTCTTCTCCTCCTTCGGCCAACAGTAGCCCAATTTCCACCAGCATCCTGTTGGCTAACAGTACTGGTGGTGGTCGTTGTTAACCCGGGCCTCGACCAATCTGGTATGGAAATATTTACTGGTGACTGCATGAAATGATTTGGCAAAGTTTTATGCCGGATGCCCTTCCTGACGAAACCCTCCCCATTTATCCGGGCTTGGGACCGACACAAAGAAATGCACTGGCTTGTGCATCCCCAGTGGCTGCGTTGAACTCCAACTCAGATAACAGTCTTAAATTATCATCATCATCATCATCATCCTCATTATTATTATTATTATTAAAATAAATTAAATGATTACTGGTTGTAAATTCAGTGTGTACATTCTTCAAGCAAAGGTTCAGCTGACTCCCACAGCAGAAAATTTGAACCTATTAAATTGTCAGAATATAAGACAAAACTACTCCTAAATATTTTAGTTTAGTGTCGTCTGTGAATAATGCAGAAATGTTGTAATTGACATACAAGATATTAAACTAACAGTCAATCAAAAAAAAAAAAATAACTAAAACTTTTCACATCTGCTGTTTGAAGTTGTTTAACTCCTAACCTTTTATCTCGCGTATAATTTTTCAATGTGGAAAATCAGTTCTTCCCTGTCATTCAGCCAGCCATAGTGACAGTACAATTCCATCAGTCAGGATCCTCATCAGCTGAAATCAGTAGGCATTTGTAAAATGTAAGCCCTAACAGTAATCATGGCCAATATAAGGGGCGAGTAGTTTCTTTCACAAGATTACCAGATCCTGTAAAAGAAGCATAAATCTTGTGAGGGAGGAAAGAAGATCCCCAACCCACTTCAAGGGCTGCTGTCAAGGGCGCCCGCAGGCAGGTGCAAGGGGGTGCACTTGCACCCCCCTGGAACCGGCTGGCCAGGAGATTAATTTTCTTTAAAAAAAAAAAAATACGTTGGCGTTCTTGGTCCTGGTCCCATAATGCATCACATCTGTGTGAGCGTTGTCATTCGCGCTCAATTTGAAATACAACAATCTTCAATTTCACGTTGCTGTGGAGGGTCAGACCTGTACTTTTCTGGAGTGATTTTGCAGTCTTTAGTCGCCAGTAGACTTTTCCATGCAACTGTGCTTTGTGGAGTGAGTTAATTGTTTATTCAGCTTGCAGATATACCGCTGTTTATCTTTTATATCCATTTCCATAAGTTCAGGATAGACCGTGAGGCTCACTGAACACACTCTCCTGTTGTGGCTGCTTTCTGTCTTTCTGCAATACGATTATTTGCTTTGTGCATAAAATGTTTAAGTAGCGTTCAAACTTTGCAATTGTTTTGCCTATCTAATTTCTTGGAGTAGCTAATGTTTTTAAGTCAGCCATTTGATGCAGTGTAATCAAATACTTGAGAAAGGACTACTGTAGGTGTTCCTTGACAAGAGCATTGTGGTACAAAAGTGCACACGGTTGAACCGTATTCCTCAAAATGTTCGTCCGATGGTGAAGTTGCTGTGACCACTACTGTAATAATTTACCTGCGAACAAAGTGCAGTCATTTGTATATTATGTAATTTTTGTGAATGATGGCTTTCGGTTGAAGGGATATATAGAAATAAAACAACATTTTACAGAGTAGCTAACGTCACCAAATAACTAAGTGATAAGCAAGCTGGTGTGGTGGATGCAAACATTACTTATCAAATGATCATAAATCTGTTACAAGTCTATAGGGTCTTGAGCTTTTTTCAGAATGTCAGTTTATGCACTGAGGAGTAATATAGCCATGGGATGGGCATGTCAGTAGCAGTTCAGATTTTTTTGGGTTATTACTGAAAGGCAAGGAAGAAGTAATTACACTTTCCCCTTTTTCCGTGATTCGTGATGCTTTGCATAAGTTTATACTTAACAGTGGAACATGGTTTGATCTCCATGTGGTTGAAGGACCGAGAAATAAGTAATTAAGTTCTTACATTTGGCAAGCAGAAAAAAATGTAGTCACACGGGTTCTAAAGAAACTTATTGGTTTACATAATTTGGTTTGTTAAGTAACATTCCCTGGCTGCTAAGGGCAGGCTGTCCATTTTGTATTTTTTCTAGACTAATCTTGAACAATTTTCCCCTAAAACTTCTTTATCTATCTTTGGTTTCTATTTTTGATTATTTTAGGCATTCTGTCCTAGTGGAAATGCAGGATATAGTTGACTTTAAGTATGTGTCTGAGACAGGAAAGACAATAGTTTTGGTTGGTAACTTGCCATCACCCAGAATAATGCCAAAATTCAAGGGAAAGACAATTGACTTCAGTAATTTGTCTTAGTAGCTGATGTAATTTTAGGGGGATCCGGTATGTGTCTGTTTTGGAATGGGATGACCAAAAGACACCCCTGCTTTGCAAAAGATGGTCCCGCACCTCTCTTACCAATGCTTTTCCATTCTGGCTAAAGCATTTGCTGTTTCCACAATGCCCTTTTTATGCAGATCTTGCCTACTCAACATTCTTATCTACATAATTCTAACTCACTGAACACATTGAGGTGGCTGTTCTGAATCCCAGAAAGTGAACTAAATGATGACTAAGATTGAGTCACTTCTGCATCTCAAATACGCACACATATGTGTAGTAAAAACACTTGGTTTCAGAAAAGTGAAAACACCACCCTCTTTTTCCTGGGTTATGCATTCAGGTTTGCAGGTAGCTGTGGGGGAGTGTCAGTCTTTGAAATCCTCCCATGAAGGTAGACACCGTGTGACAATAATTTTGAAATTTTGGCAATCCAGGTCAGTATATACCTAGCTACAAAGTGGTAGTTGATTTTGTTTATATCATCCTCCGTGTCCTCAAAGACCACAATATCTGCCTTAATGCTATAACTGCTGTTCTTGTAAACCTTGATACATTTATCTAGGTAACATTAGTTAACCTACAATAAACTATCTCATTTTCAATATATAATGGAAAGCATGTCCAGTGCTTCCTTGACTGCGCAAATGCAAACTACCTAGAACACATGATAAACATCCCAACTAGGGGACAGAATATCCTAAATGTTTTCTTTCACAGGTATTATTCTCCATTGTCATATCAGTCCACAAGATTTTCACATAAAAGATCTGTAGGTGCACCTCCAAGCAAATAGGCAACTTTTCAGGGACCTGTCTAAAGCAAAATGTGTGCAGCTGCTTAGTGACCCAGATAATTTCCCTACCCAGACTGACCCTAAAAATATAGCCAAAGCTTTTACTTCTGAATTATGCTCTCAACTAAATAGTTGTCTAGAGAAAGCAATGCCTGCCCTGTACCAAATACTCAGAGAATCTTAAAATCAAACCCTTATGGTGGAACACTGGTGTAAATAAACTCTATCTTAAAAAAATAAAAAAGAAAGCTGTAAATCCTTATAAGCAGTCGCATGGAGAGGATCATTATGTAACTCATAAATAAAGACATTGGGGACCTCAGACATTGGATCCTACCCAATTCGGCTTTGTAAAGGGCAGATCATGCCTTTTAAACTTGGTCGACTTCTTTGAGACAGTCACCAAGGCCATTGATGAGGGTAAGGCAGTTCACACAGCCTACCTTGACCTTGCTAAAGCTTTCGACACAATACCCCACTCGGGCATCATAGAAAAGCTCACCAAATTAAATGTAAACCCATATGTCACAAGATGGGCTGCAAACTGGCTCAAGGACAGAACCCACAGGGTTAGAGTTGCTGGTGCCATGTCAGACTCCAAGCCGGTCACAAGTGGTGTCCCACAGGGCTCAGTCCTGGGCCCCCTCTTGTTCGGCATCTATTTTTCAGAAGTGCAGACAAACATAGGAGGATTGTGGCTGACAAAAAATCTGGACAAGCATTTAAGTTGCTAAATAATAGGTTCATAGGTTCATAGGTTCATACTAGGCTATCTGCCCAAGGGCATTTATAAGCCTAGCCCATAGTTATGTGGCTTTCGCCACCCCTTTAGTTTGAATAAAAACTATGCCTATCATTTTGCTGTGCCTCTGTCAAGCAGTGACGCTGAAGTAATCCCTGGGGTATATCTGCAATCTCCCATCCATTGGTCAAGATTCCTCTTGAACAAGACCAGAGAGGTGCTCTGCCTCACATGTACCGGGATTTTGTTCCACAGCATAGGGAGTCTCTGGGTGATGAATCTGTCCCTCCAGCACGTTCTATTTATAACCGTGTCAAGGTTTAAGTCTCCGCCCTTGTGGTTCTGAGGATCTAGATTTTTGAGGTGAAGCATATTCATCAAATCTGGGTTTGACATGGCCTTATATGTCAGGCACAGGTCACCTCTGAGCAAGCGGTATGAGACTGAATAGAGCTGGAGTTCTTTCAGTCGGGCAGCATAAGACATATTTTTGAGACCCTTTATCCTTTTGGTGAGGAACTTTTGGGGCCTTTCAAGCTGCAGCAGGTGTCTGGTCAGATACATTCCGAACGGGGCATTGTACTCAATCATAGGTCTAATAAGTGATGAGTACAGGGGGACGATGACAGACATTTGAGTTTTAGATGTCATATCCTTTAGAAAAATGCATATTAACATAAATCCTGTTATTCTAGCAATGTTCTAAGTTCATGAGAGCAATATTTATAATCTGCTCCTATTTATTTTAGGCTTTGTCCAGATTTCTTGCACTTAAGGGGTTGAAGTGTGTGTTAGAGAGAATGAAATGGCCTAGAGTTAGCAGGTGGAATTTATTTTCAAGTGCATTTTCAAGGAATTGTGAGCTTCAAGGGAAGAGAATTTTACTGCTGCTCATGCCAAGCCTGCTTAAAATGTGCAACTGTTTTGTTTAGCAAATGGTATCACTATTGTGGTATAGAATTTTTAAAGCAGCACAGCAGGTAACATACTTGCATCTTGATACAGAGGGCTACAGGTTCTACTCCCACAACATGTAGATTTGTATTTTAAGGGGGTGTATGTCCTCCTTTGGATGAGATGCCCAATAACTATTTTTCAGCTTGCCACCCATTCCCTATTGCAATATACCAGCTTACCATTTTTATAATATAATGTAGGCAATTTATTCTTCAAGGGCAGCAGGCATTGAATTTGTAGATGAAACACTGAAATATAAAGTTGTTTTCTAGCAACAACCTCTTCACTGGTTTCAGATCTCTTTAATGTGGAATTATTCAGATGAGTTTTACTTCTGCAAAGATTCTGCATATTGATTGATATTGGTGGACTGTATGACAGAAGTTTGAGTAGAGTGGCCCTTTACGGTTGAAATGTTCTGAACTGGGCAGGCTGTCATTATTGGGTCATATGACTTGTTTCTTTGCTTAAAGGAAAAATGTTCAGAATTATAAATTTAAAACACACTCTAACAAGTGGTGCTGTATTATACAAGGAATATACTTCAATTATTATATAGTATAACTAATGCAGTCAGGAAAGTGAATCAAATAACTTTTGCGTGGTTCTAAAAATGTGTGCAAGGAGCCTATGATTTGAAAACAGCCCAAAGGTAAACTTACCCTGCCACTGGCCAGATGCATTTTCTTTGAATGACGGTTTCAAAGGTAGAGAAGTTTTAATGCTGAGGCTCTTTTCATTGTAAAACTATTGCTTTGTTTAGGTTTAGTAAATGTCTATCAATGTTTGTGCTATAAAATTTTAAATAAAAGTTGTAAATGAAATCCAAATATCTGTAATCATTGTAGAAGTAAGGCATAAAACAGTATGCACACAGAGATTTGAACAGTGTCTATGACAAATGGGGAAAAATAGCCAAGTAATGGGACACTGGAATGGCTGCGTGGGTGGGGGTGGGGCCATGTGGGAGGGGTCAGCAGAGGGGTTGGGCTGTGTGGGTGGGGCTTGAGTTTGCACCCCCCTGCAAAAAATCCTGCGGGCTCCCTTGGCTGCTGTAGTGGTGGAACCCCACAACAACAATCAATCCTGCCACTGGGAGCTACAGAACTTTGGTTGCACCTTCTCCTGTATCAGCCAGTCACTGAGTTTGCTCTTGAACTCATGCCACCATTAGTGGAAAATTCAACAGCCTACCTGGATTTCAGAGTGGTCTACATTTTATACACTTTAATTTATGCAATGTAGGAACAATCATTAATTAACTTTGATGGATAAATTTCAGGTGTTCTCATTACTCAACAGAACTGGTTAGCACACAGCTACCAATATCTTGCCACTGACAAATAAAATACATTATTATATACATAGATTATAAACAAAGCTCATTAATTCACTTTTCTTTCTCTTGGACTTCCAATGGCTTACAATGTAGAGTTCTATACACTTGTAAACCCAGTTACAAATTAAGGCACTATAGATCCTTTAGTAGGCCTGTCATGCTGGGGCATATCAGAGGCTTAGCCTCCATGCACTATAAAGGTCTACTACTGAGGTGTAGGAGAATTGCTAATAGAAGTGTTCAGACAAAAAAATGGAGGAAATAAGCATAAGATAAATTATAATATCAGCTAAGAATTATAAAATGTAGAAAGAAATTATGAATTCAGGCTAACAACATTACAGTGTTTAATATACCCAGTAACAATAGGTAAAGACACAAATAAAGAACATCTACAGAGCAAAATGTAGTCCCTGTGTTTGATGCCAGAACGCTTTTGCACAAGTCATGTCATGAAACAATCTGTTCAAAGTGATGAAATGAAAACGTATGCAAAACCAGGGGGGTATGGAAGGTGAAATCTGTGTGGTACTCTACATAGATAACCGGATGATGCTAGAGCACTAGGCAAAAAATATTACACATATATATGGGTCCCCATTACTTCATCGAAAAATCAAATCATCAAATGGCATTTCAGATGGCATTTTATCAAACATGCCATTTGTCGAACCATTCTGAGATTGCATTACAGTGGGGATTTCGAAATTTGACCTTTCCCCACTGTAGTATGATTTCAGTGTTAGTATATATAATTAGCGGGTGGTGTGGGGGGCACAGTCCCCCTCAAGAGGGAGGTTCAATGAACAGCATTTCCAATGAAATGCCATTCCATGAGCCGAGTCTTCAATGAAGTAATACGGATCCCATATAAATACACACACACACACACACACACACACACACACACACACACACACACACACACATATATATAAAGTTCAGTAAAGTCCAACAGTACTAAGGCCACCAAATAACTATAACCTTGGAAACCCATACAATGTATTTAAACTTATTGGAAACACTCACCATCCAACCCAATACCATATTCATGGGCAACTTTAATTACCCTGCTATTAAATGGGAAATATATATGACACCAAATGTGCAGGTACAGAGATTTCTGGATTTTGTAAACACAAACTGACTAGACCAGATTGTCAACATGCCGACCAGGAGGCAAACTTACTGGATCTGGTCCTCATTAATATAGGAGAGTGCTGCACACATCGTAGTGTAACGTCTTCTCTGACAAGGTCAGACCACAAAATGGTCTCCTTTGAAGTAAAGCTAAAACCCAGAACCCCAGCTAACCCTGGAATGTTCAGGAACTACTCTAAGACTAACTGCTTACTATTAAGTGAGAGCCTAGCAAAATTCCATGCACCCATAAACCCTGAGAACACTGCTGTCTACGTGGAACTATTCACAGAAACCGTATTCAAGCATGTCAATAGCTGCAGAGAGGCAGCTGTACCCATCAGGAATATGTACAGAAGTAACACATAAAACAAACCTCCCTGGTGAAATCACAACATCAATAGGTTCTATAACAAAAGGAAGAAAATCATGGCAAAAATTAGGAGGTGTAGCACCCAACAGGACAAAAGCACTCTCATCAAACTAAATAACTCAGAGGACAAGTAGTCTACCAAAGCCAAATTTAAAGTAAATTTTCCTCCCAAGCCAAGGACAACCACAAGGCATTCTTTAGTTATTTCCACAGCCTCAAAGGCAATATACAATTGTGTGCAGAGCTCATTGTTTATAGAGCCATATATACAGATCCAGAAGACATAGCAAACCTACTGGAAGACAATTTCAGCTCTAACTTTACCCCTCTGTCCCCCTCAACCTCCCATCAGGAATCACCATCAAATATAACTACCCCTGCCATTACTAGGGAGCAGGTCCTCAATGCTCTCTCTAAGGCCAAGAACACGGCATCGATGGGCCCAGACAATATCCTAGGATGCTTGCTAAATAGCATGAAACAGGACCTATCAGGCCATCTGAAATTGCTATTTAACCATAGCCTCCAAACAGGCTTTGTGCCTCACGAATGGAAGACAGCAATAGTCATCTCTTAGGACAAAGAAGAGCCATTTACAGACCCTAAAAACTACAGACTCATAAGTCTCAATAGTCTCATATGCAAAGCCATGGAAAGAATTGTCATGGAGATGATCAGTAATGACATAGGAAACCTCCAAACGCTGGACCCAACCCAATTTGGTTTCTTCAAGGGCAAGTCATGCTACTCAACCTGATGGACTTCTTTGAGAAGGTCAACAAAGGAATGGATGAGGGCAAAACGGTTCACACTACCTATCCACCTTGACCTTGCCAAAGTACTTGACACAATACCCCACTCAGGCATTGTTGATAATCTCAAGAGGTTAGGGTTTAAAACCATATGTCACCTGGTGAATAGCCTGCTGGCTTACAGACAGGACCCAGGAAGATAGAATTGGGAAGTCCACCTCTACAAAGAGGTCTGTCACAAGTAGAGTCCCTCAGGGATCAGTCCTGGGACATCTCCTTTTTGGCATTTACTTCTCTGAAATCAAGGCCAATGTCAATGGCCTCTAGACGATCAAATTTGCAGATTATTACAAATTAGGAGCTGTAATGGAAATCTCCACTGATAATAATGTTGTCCAGGAAGGGTTGACACAGACAAATAAATCATGTCAGAGCCATGGACTAACACTAAATGTCGAGAAATGCATAATAGAATCCTTCAGGAAGTCATCCACTCCTGGTAACTATCATATTGACAACACACCCATAAGAGCTGAACCAGTAGTCAGAGACTTGGGGACACACAAAGACAGTAATCTAGCCTTGACCATCACATGTCTACAGTAGTGAGGAAATAATTCTATGTTGTACAACTTATAAACAAAGGTATGGCATCTAGGTCCAAGGAGGTCATTGTTCCACTGTATTCAGCATTCATCAGATCTGTTGTTGAGTATAATGCCCCCTTTGTCTCCTACAGGCTGTTGAGGAGAAATTTATGTCTAGCATACAAGGCATTAGCAGACTCCACTCTGACTGGCCTCCTACACATCCACAAAACAAACAGCACTAGAATTACTAGAATTAGTTTATCCCTAACCCAATTGAAGTGTAACTTGGACAACTGGATTGGGAACAGGAATTTCATCCCTGGTTTGGCACCTGTGTCTCTATTAGACACAGGCAGTCCATAAATGGTTCATCTCTCAGGCCCCTGCTTGTACATATTTCTCCTCTCAAGCCCCTGTTTACACTTATCAAGGGTACCTAAACTTGTCAGAGATTTGGGATACATAGCTAGGCTTAAAAAGTGGTTATTAGCCTAGCACACACACAAACCCATACATTTCAAAGAAAGTACCAGTCATCAATGTACAAAACTGACTCTTCTGATATAAAACAGATAGTTGTGATAGAAAGTAGGCAAAGTGGTCTTCATATGGAAATTAATGTCAGACTTAGTAAAGTAAACATGTGAACTATATAATCAGTTGCATCTTGACCTCAGAGATGGCCTCCAAAGAAGCACTGCTACAGCATTTTTCCAATAGAGCACTAAAACTAGCTAGCCTTATCTACCAAGGCTTCATAAGGGGGAAACCACAAAAGGCATATGTGCTCTTACGGTAATTGCTTCAGATGGACAGACCTATGGCAAAAAAGATTTATCTGAGGAATACTTGTGACTTCAGCTTGGTGTTCTATTTGAAATGAATAGTCAGCACCACTGAATCCAGTATTAGCCAAACATCTCAGCCTAGGTGAGACTGTCTGGAACCCTCAAACCAAAACAGCCACCCCAGTAAGGCATAAATTCAATAGAGGGCAACTAAGTAAGTTTCCACAGTATAGCCCATGTAGCGAATGACTGAGCTGCGAAACTTCTAGAGACATTTACAGGGGTGTGCTTATTTGTACTTTTGTAGGATTGATTGTCAAATTTATGACCTGACAGACTTCTGTGTAAGGTTCTGGTCACACAAAATACGTAGGTGTAAACAGAAATAAAATAAGAGAAGATAAAGGGAGTTACACAAATATTTTATTGTTTATCCTTAGAATTAAAGTGGTGAATACCAGAAACTAATATTGAAGATGTGAAAGCTACATTTTAAGGAAGAATGAAAACAGATACGGTGAAAATATCTGTTGTGGGAGGAAAAAAGGGGTCATAAACAAATGTTCTACTGACATGTCAATATCCTTTCAAAAAGACTGCAATTGTAACTCTGGTCTGTGGCTCCATCTGGTGACGTAAACTATACATAACTTATTCAGAGGTTTGGAAACTCATCAGAACATTCCTGTGCTCAGACTTTTCTTTTAATTAAATAATTTTCACATGTTTTCCTTCAGTCAAATAATTTTCACACATTATTCTTCAGGTAAATCATTATCAAACTATCTGCATTTAATTCATTTCGAAGATGTACAGCAAGTAAATAACCTTATTACTTTTATTTAGTACTGTTTCAGAGACTAAGCCTTCACTTTACATAAGCCATCATCAAGGCTTCATTCTAAGTTTGAATAACTGCACGCCTCTCTGTGTGCAGGCTTACTACGCCCCAGTATATTTGTATTCTATGACTTATCACCAAGTATGTTTGGACATCTGTGTCTCCTTTATTTAATGCTTACTGACATTTTCTATACAGAGTGTGTGTGTGTGTGTGTGTGTGTGTGTGTGTGTGTGTGTGTGTGTGTGTGTGTGTGTGTGTGTGTGTGTGTGTGTGTATATATATATATATATATATATATATATATATATATATATTATATTACTATGTGTGAGTATGTGTCCACCCTCAGATATAGGTACTCAAACCACACACACAACAACAAAATCACTTACCATCCTGTTAAACAATGCTAGACACTAAGGTTAAAATAAGTACTGTTTTCTCATTGTTTAGTAAGAATCACAGATGAATTCTTGGGTATGAAAAGTACAAACTTTAAACCAACATAAATCCAACAAAAACCATGACAATGGGGTAATTTTCTACAAAATAGCCAAACATTTATTCCAACACCAGAAAAAAAACACTTAATGCTTTGAGTCCAGAAACTCCTGCAAGATGTCACTGAAAGTACCATTAACCAATTAAAAACATCAATAATCAATCAAGTGCTAGATTAATTCCTGTCATGGTATACCCCTGTTTAACCCCGACAACTACAGTATCAAACCGTTTCATACATAGTGCTTCTAACTTTTTAACATTTTATGTCTACATTTAAATATTGATAAAATTAAAAATTTCCCCGATGTACATCACTTAAATGCTGGGCAAGAAAACTGACATGTACTTTATTTCTATACTCTTTCACTCTTTTAAATGTTGCATCCTAACATGTGTCACTTTAATACTCTTTCCAATATAAAATAATCTAATAGAGCATATATAATCAGAAATCAAAGAGAAGTCAACTGAAATTAATAAAATTGATCTCCAAATCAACACATGATACAATGAACTGACAAACTGAAAATACTCTGAACCTAATATTTGTAACAGATTATCTTGAAAGCAACTATGTAACAATCTTTCTTTCAGATTTAATGCCACTGAATAAAAAAAAGTGGATGAATTAAAAAACACATTTCAAAGTACAGGGACTAATAACAAGATATTCCAGTTTTAACAATTTTTATTGTATCCGATGCAATAATGTTTTATGTAATAATAAAATAATAGGATTTTTATCAATAAGTATACACACACATATATATAAATATAAATAAATATATATATATATATATATATATATATATATATCTTTTGTAGTACTTGTTTGTAAAAAGCATGACGTACTTGCCATGTCCTCAGAGTATTCAGTATTTTATGAATTATTACTAACCAGTTTTGAGTAAGGTAGCCTCCTTCGTTTAACTTTCCATAAAGCTAGTGGGCACACACACATGCATGTTTATGTGCATCTGTACTGGTAACATTCATTTGATCTAAAGTCAAAATATCTAAAAGCTGTTGCTGGCACAAAATATCAAAAATTCAAAATATTGAAAACTTGGAATTTGTCCTTTTTCACCATTGTGTGATACCAGAGTTGGTATATAAAAGTTGCAGGGGAGTAAGGATGCAGCCCCTCATGGGGGGGTGCTGGAGGCGAGCTATGTTTTCTTTTTCAATAATTTGAGTTTCGATGTGTTGACTGTTAGATATTTTTATATACACTTGTCTTGATACACACACATGTATATATAATGGTCGAATCACATCTAGTCTAAAACTAGGCCAAATAATTTATTTCTATTGCAAGTTAAAAATTCAAATTCCTGGAACATGCAAGGAAGAAAAATGCTGCAAGTGACCATGAATCTCCTAGTGGAGAGGCAAACTCTCACAGCCCCCCCCACCCGAACTTATAAATACCAACTCCACACTTACATCGATTCAGAGAAAAGATAAATCGCTCAAAAACAATATAATTACTGCTAGCACACAGTTAAGACATTGCACCAGCAGTGATTTTCAAACAAAACAATGATCACAGTTCCCTAATACCAGAACTCTTTATTGCCTGTAATCCTTATGACTAACAAGACCATCAATAGCATTATAAAAAAACTGAGAAAGCAAAAAAAAAAAACAAGAAACAAGCAACTATCTGCAAAAAACAGCTAACTAAAGAACTTCACAAAACCCAGCCTGAAAATAAAACCACTACAAGCATTAAACTAAAAGTAATTCTATGAAATGACTGTTAACATATACACACAAATATCTGTATGTGTCTGGCAAGCAGACATTAAAAACAATGGTAAGTAAGAATGACAGTCTTCAAACTGTAACCCCCTACTTCCCACCGCAGTCTTCCCCAAATCTGGCTCTCCATTTATCTCTTTGGCAACAGGCAAATAAATTCTGAGAGTGATACATCAGGGGTATAGATGACAGTGGAAATCCCTTGCTTTTTTCAGGGGATTCCTCCTCATTCATCAGATCAAACCTCTTTATCCCCCCACCCCAACCCCTATCCCTCTGATCATTCAGGTCAGCTGGCTCAGGAGGTTATATAGCAGTGATGGCGAACCTATGGCACATGTGTCAAAGGTGACACGCCACAACATTTTGGGCGACATACCAGCGTTCACCAATACCCAAGTTACCAAAGAAACTGAATGAACAAAAATACAAGAAATATGCGACCCTGCACTTGTCTGTTAAAGCTCAGCAACAAAAAAGTCATTAACTGCTGTTAATCAAATCAAATGCAATGTGTTCCATATTTTTTCAATTCAAAATTCCTATTAAAAGTAGGGCAATTTTGTGGTGCACTGTTTTAAGCCAAATTATTAATGTGCATATCATTTTCTCTATTGTAACTAACTGATTTTTCTTTACTTTTATAATACTTACTTAGAAGCACACATGAATGGACTGTATTTTTTTAAATAAATGAATATGTAAAGAATTGTTTCTCTTTTGTTCGGGGGGGGGGTGACACACCAGCAGAGTCAAGATAGGCATTTTTCCTAATTTTTGACACACCGAGCCCAAAAGGTTCACCATCACTGTTATATAGCCTGTTTCTCTCTCCTGGACAGGGAAAGGATTTTATTAAAAAAATGTTTCTGATTCCAAAGAAATATGCTATATAAAGACAAGTCCAAGAGGTTTTCTTTTTCAACCAGTCTGTAAAAGTCTCAAAGTTCAAAATACTATCCCTTTACAACCTGTTACCTCTTATTCCCAATTTCAGTTTTTAGGTAACTCGAGATTTAAAAGATGCTTATCTTCACATTCCTATAGGCATTGATTTTAACTCTTTCACTCCAGTGGAGCTCAGGAAATTTGCAGTGTAACTTCCAATGGGCGGAGCCTAAACCTTTTGACTGAATGAAATTACGTCTTCACATTTTAAACAAATGCTCATATCTCTGGAACCATAGGCTTTATGAAAGAAGTATAAATTCAAAACTCTTCATCACAAACTATTTTTATAGTGGCAGTATTCTTTGGGTTCTAGGTCTTAAACAGAATTTTATAAGTCACAGTAAAAGCAGTAACTATTGCATTTGTAATATTTTGTAAACAACTTACAATATCTCAGCAACCACTCAAGTTACACACATACTGTCAGCAACATTTTATTTATCAAGCTGAGAGCTTTCATATGAGGCTAAGGAGTTCTGCCTGTGTTACTTGGTTGCTGAGATATTTAGACAAATGTGAAAATTATATCTGTATAAATTAATATCATAAAACAACACAATTAATATATATTTACCTGCATTAGAATGAGGTCAAATATTAATGCAGTTGAGTTTGCCATTGTGTGCGCTTTAAGGTGAAATCTTTTAAAACCTTGTACATAGCATAGTTTTGGAATTAATTATGCAAATATGAACAAGCCATATTTGATGCCTAGAGGCGTTAGTAGGAATTAACAGATGCACCTAGAGGCGTCACTCAGATGTAACAATTTAAACATTTTTAAGGTTTTCTGTGCCTGAATTACACTTTCAGTTATCTGCATTACGCTTTGGACTATCCCCTGCTCCAAGGGTGTTCACAAAGTATTTAACTCCAGTGATAGCCTATTGCAATCTACAAGGTATTCACATTGTCCTTATTTAGACAACTTGCTTATCTTTGCGGAGTCATTTTCAGTGTGTCAGGAATATCTAATTTGGGTAAGAGATCAATTTTCAGGAGGACATTCAAAAGTTTTGTCTTACTTCTTCCACCAGGATTGCATTCCTTCAGTATGTCCTGGCTGCTTCAGTTTAAAGAGATTTTTTCCCCAGAGGAAAAAAAGTATATCTGTATCTACAACTATTCTTTGGTTTTTCACTCAGTCCAGAACTTCAAACAGGGAATTTCTCAGGGTGCTAGGATTCATTATGTCTATAGTTCTCATGATTCCTCTAGTCAGACTCCACAATGAGGAAAATTAAATGGTACCTAAAATCTGTATGGTCCCAACAACAACAACCCCCAACTTTTCAAATTTAAGTTTTGGGATATGCAAAAAGAGAATTGCTTTAGTAGGGAAACCAGTATTATCTTAATCCAGGTCTCCCATTCTCCCTTCCATTTCCAACACAGTTGGTGACAACAGGTGAGTCAGACTTTGCTTGGGGAATGGTGTCTTTTCTCTGCAAAGACCTGCAATTTTGCCACCAAAGACAGACTAAAACACAAACATCAAAGAGATGTTGACAGTAATAAATACACTCTCTCATCATCTGTGGTACATGGGACCTCTGCAAGTGATTACAGACAACACCACACTGATATGGTACATAAGCCAATCCGGAGTTCCAGAGTATACCATCTGTGTAGGCTAACCATGGTAGACTGGGGTACAGGCTGTTCCTCCTTGGGATCTTAACTTTTCTTTGGAAAACTTAACCCTTGCTCAGTTTGAACCAGCAATTTGGGCTGATTTTGAGGTTCTTAAAATGAAAAATAGTTTTGCTGATTGTTTCAGCTTCTGCAAGAAGAGTATCTTGAGTTGCAAGCTCTCATAGTGGTTTAACATTTTCTCTTTTTCCACAAAAATATGATTCATTTGAGAAGTGATCCTTCTTTTATGCCTAAAGTGGTATCCATATTTACTTTCTACCAAGCTATCCATCTCACTGTCTTCTTTCTAGAGCCTAAACCTGAGGGAGAAAGAATTCTTCATACTCTGGATGTTCATATTCAACTCCAATATTATCAAGACTTTCAAGAAATTCTGATCTGTTATTCATTCTTATGAAGTTAAGAAAAAAGGACAACCTGTGTCAAAGCAGATAATTTCTGAATGGTTGTCCCATGCTATTTCCTTTTGCCACTCCCAGGATAGCATGCCAATTCCAGGCAAGGTCAAGGCACGTTCTACTAGTGCATTGGCTTCTTCACTGGCCTTTTGGAAAGCAGTGGACTCTAGAAGTATTCTAGCAGTGGCAACTTGGCCCTCTGTACAAATGTTTTACAAAGCACTACAAACTAGATTCCCTTTTCAGGTCTAAGGCAGGCTTTGCTAGCTAGCACCATTCTCCAGCAGCATCTGGACCCCCATCATTCCTCCACCCAAACTTTATATGCTATGGTAGTCCACCAATATAGCTAAGCCTACAGCAGCAGTGATCTATTCAAACATCTACTGTTAAGTTTACTTATAGAACTGTACAATGTTCATTGCATTGACCACTGCTACAGTAGCCACTTCATCCCTCCACCCCCTCCCCTTTATTTCTATATGATATTTGTTACCAGGATGAGGATATTGGTTTCCATTTACATAGCACTGACTTCTTTTAAAGCTCTAGCCTCCCTCTTTCATTTGGCATGAAAGCTCTGAAGGGTTTTTGTGCCAGACTGCAGACGTTCTGCAGCCCTGCTCAAGCTGTCAGTATGGGTGCGTGGAAAGTGCCCTTAAGCTTTGAATGTTGGCTGGCAGTTATATCATAAGCAAGATATAACCCATATAGCTAATGCTGCTAATACTGCTGCAGCAGTAATGTATTTGAACATCTACCATTAAGGTAACTTACTTATACAACTGTGCTTTCTATAATTTTAGTTTGGAAGATTAATTACTCAACAATACAGGGCCTAGGAACAAAATTATCTTGCACATTTCAGGATGCAGCTTTGTGTATGTCATCACCTACATACAAAAGAATATATATGAATATGTAGGTAGAGCATCTGGTTCATTACGCTCTCCCAAGGCTTCAAGCTAACCCTGTGCAGCTGCCCTACCCCTTCTCCAGATTTTTTGAATGTGTCCCAAAAAAAAAACTACTTTAAAAGCCTTTTGTACAGCTACGCTTAACCAGCTGATATTGTATCCTAAGCTCTGTAATGTCCAGAGTAAGTATACATTTAGTGACTATAGTTGCTTGCATGTGGCATATCATATGACTGTGTCCCCTTCTTGAGTTTTTGCCACTTGGTTATGGTTACATCTAAAGCAATCTCTGGTGTCTAGTTAGCCTTGACAAGATACAATGTTACAATGGGATCATGTAATCATTCATGAAAGTAACTGATAAAATCTAACAGTTCCATTGTTACGTTGATGAAAACACCAGTGAAGCATTTCAAAGTTTTTTTTTACAGTTTTATGGATTAGAAGATTCAGTGATGCAGCTTCCATTTTTAAATAAGTTCAGTGATGCAGCTTCCATTTTTAAATAAGTTCAAAGTCAAATTGCCATGAGGATTAGCACATTAATTTGAGGGACACCGTCTCTAAAAGAAGCTGAGAGTGTAGTGCACTACATTCCCTCTCACAGAATTATGCCAGTTTAAGGGCTGGATAAGGTCTAAGGGCTGTGAGTTTGAGCACCAAGACTCAACCCTGAATTCTCATTAAAAAATATAGCAGGTTTATGTCAAAGCAAAAATGTCACATTCCAGAAAGTAGCAGAAAGACACTACAGAGAAAAAAATAGTCACACTTTATTCACTCAGTGCAACAAGGGCAAAATATCAATGAAATGTCACAAAAAAATTACAAATGCCATAGTTCATTCTAATAGTCAAATGATTCAGTCAAGCTTTTCTCAATCATTTTTTGATATACAGTGTAAAAGTGTATTTGGACCACACAAAATTCCATTTACATACTTTGGACATTCATTGCATATATGTCATAGGCTCACCAGTTCAGCAAGCACCACATGTAACATTATTTCTTCAGGGAAATTTAGCAGAAACTTGGGTACGGGAGATGCAGAACCTTAAACCTTTACAGCAATCCTTTGGGTCTGTCTGAAGGCAGTAAATATGTTCAAGTCATTTAATTTCTGTATTTGGCAGGTGATGAGCAATTAAGGTATTCAAAATATTTAACTAAGATAAACAGTCTAATTTAGATACTATTATAGCTAGGTTTCAGCAATTCTGCAAGTCCCCCCAAAAATCTTGGCACAGACCCAACTTTCTTTTTGTACAATAAATCAAGGTTTACAAGTCCACAAGACATATGCATGACTCTTTTTTTAACTAATTCACATCTATAACACCTTTTTATATACTTCCATTCAACACCTACGGTGTTGTGGTAATTTGTGAGACCAGTTTCCTTAACTGGATGACTTTTTTAATTAACACTAGGCAGCATATAAAGGGTAGAGTGTGAGGAGAAAATGGCACTGCGACTGTTAACCCACGATACCCTGCAGTGGAGATATCAGCATCTGTTTGTCACCCGTTATTCATATTTATATTTGAGTTTTCATAATAAAATGCAGCTCTGTCAGTTGATGGGCAGTGTGTGAAGTATTATGGGAGGAGACATAAAAATAAACTCTCTGGAATTCAGAGAATTTCTGTCTGCCAGCACTAATTTTCCAATGCAGCTTGATTAAGTAACATGACACAGAAGAATTCGGATTCATGGACATGATATTAGTGGTTCATCACCATGTCTTAGAATCAGACACTGACTGTTAGACATGACCTTGTTGGTGTACTTCCTAGCAGCCCCTTGTTACCAAAGGCATTCGCTACATGCACACACAAACACCCAGACATTCCTATACACACACACCCACCCACACACACACACTGTCAAACAAGCCCTCCACGTCTCTGTCACGCTCACAGAAACACTCACTCATATAGATAAATATGCACGTGCACACATACAGTATACTCACAAACTCAGCATTTCCTACCAGATAGGCACACTTTCATGCTCTAAAGACACCCATACACACTTCTCATGTCTACATGCAGAGGACTCCCATATGAGTGAAGTCATGGCTGTTGTCTTTTGGTGTTATTCCCTTTTCCCTCTTGCAAAAAAATTTTACTCGTCTAAGAAATTCTCTGAATCAGTTATCCAAATAATTCTGGACCCACAAACCTCGCCAAGGGACAGACCATGGCTAATAATAAGTATTAGCCACTCCTACTGCCTACTGCATTAGCATGTAGTATCACCCACATCTACATGCTGAGACCCTTCATATGTGGAGACCTCAGCGGTACAGTGGCCTACGAATCATAAAGACTAAGCACAATGTGGAATCCTTTTGAGATAAGACTTCTGCATCACATTAAGCCCTTCTGAATCTCAGGAACTGTCACTATTTATATGTAATGCACTATACTTAGCTGTTTTTCTAGCAATTATGCAGGTATGCAATAATTCCATATGTGCATTAATATTTTCAAAAGAAGCTTACAATCTCAGGTGAAATCTTACAAGATGTTGCAGATAACTATCCTTAATACTTACACTGTGAACTATACATCCAGAGATACTGAGAGTCATTTATATGGCTAATTATGTAAACAGGTGTCATTTATTAATATTTCTATAATTATCTCAAACAAGTACTTGGGAAGAAATCTCTTCCTGTTATGTGAAAGTTCAAATTTGATTAAACACCAGTGAAGAATCTCAACTCGTCTTCTTTTTTACAGTTTTATAGTATTAAACTGTACACTTTCCATGATAAAAACGTTTTGTAAACATTTAGTGTAAATAAATATTTCTAGATTTTGTTTGCATTATACTATACTACAGTATTCTAACTGTTTTTGTTGAATCCATTCCTGTTTGTACCTTTCTTTAGTAGCACTTATTGTTCACAATATATTTATATTTGCTTAGCTAGTGCAGTTTTACTCAATTTATCAGAAAATGTTCATGAATCCAAAGATGGGTGTAGGCTGCCAGAGGTACCATACCTCTCAACTATCCAGATTTTCACAGAATGTCCAGATTTCTGCCTCATATATTTTGGTCTGTTCCTCGTAAAAATGTGTGGTTTACCAGAAAATCACAGAGGACTGAAGTCACTAAAAATGACACACATTTGAGTTTCAGACTTTATATCCTTCATAAAAATGCATGCTAAGACAAATTCTGTTATTGTAGCAACCTTCTAAGTTTATAAGAGCAATATTTAAAATCTGTCCTTATTTTGGGGGTTTTGTCTCCCAGTTATTTCAGGCTTTGTTCAGATCCCTTCTGTTAAGAGGTTGAGAGGTATGGGTGTGACACTCTACAGTAGCTATATGTGAAAGAGTTAAGGCACAGAAATAAAAAAACGTGTTTGGTGGTTTGCATGATTCATTATTAAGAGACAGAAATGTGCATGGCATCAAAGAAGACAGACTGAGAACAGAACTATTATGGAAATAGATGTAACTGGAAAAAGCTGTTAATGTGTATAGAGCATCAGAGTTAACTAATGCTCAAATAAAATAGCCTGCTGAAGATCTGTTGTTCTGTTATTAATCATTTAGATGTATCCAACTTTTTCTGATCCTCAAGGACTTCAGCACACCAGCCCTATGTCTCAACAATTGCTTTTTTAAGTTCAAGCAGATTTACTTTAATTATTTCAGTAATGCTGCCTATTCATCTTAGCCTCTGTTGTCCCTTATTCTTTTGCATTTCATCTTCCCTAGAATCAATGTGTTCTCCAGTGAGTCCTGTCTTTACATGATGAGGCCAAAGCATTGTAAGTTTTAATTCTACTACCAGGCCTTCCAGTGAACAATATGATGTTATTTCCTTAAGTACTGGATGATCTGGTATTTTTGTAGCCAGTGGAATTCTCTAACGTTTTCTCTGACACCACTTTGCAAAAGCATCAGTTTTTCGATGCACAGCCTTACTTATACTCCATCTCTCACAGTCATATGTTATTACTGTCAGAACCATAGGTTTGACTATATGTACCATTGTTAATAATAGCTATCTTTGCTCTTTAATATCTTATCCAAATTTGCCACAGCTGACCTCCAAAGAAGCAAGCGTCTTTTCATTTCATGGCTAAAACCACCATTTGCAGAGATCCTTGAGCCCAGGGGAACAAAAGTTGTCACTGTATCTATTTTATCCATATATTTCTTCAAAGAATTGATACAGTAAATGAGCATGATCTGTACTTTTTTGTGTTAGGCAGCTACCCATCATTTGCACTTTCTGCTTTTGTTTGCATTAGCAGTCTCTTCAGTTCCTCCTCACATTTCAGAGTGGTAGCATCTGTTTATCTGAGGTTGTTAATATTTCCCCTAGCAATTTTGATTCCAGCTTCTGATTCATATAACCCAGAAATCTGTAAGATATACTCAGCATACACATTAAATAAGTAATCTGACTATTAGTGGGGAACTTAGAGCCCTCTCAGGTAGTATACCACCAACAATGAAAAAGCAATATGTTAGTTCACAGTAAGTTTCAGATACCAGATGTGTTCCAGACAAACCCTATCTTTGAAGGGTACTTTTGCTTGTGGTAAATGTTCTATCTGCCCTTATGTAGTGGATAATTTTTGTAGAATAAATGGATTTAGGTTTAGTCCAAACCAGGTTTTCTCTTGTTGTAGTGTGTAGGTTGTATATGTTTTGAAGTGTCACTGTAATAAATATTATATTGGGAAACCCAGAGGATGTTTAAAACTAGAGTTCAAGAGCATATAAGGGACATAAAAATGGTAATTGTGATAACCCCTTAGCTGTACATTTTAGATAATATTCTGGAAATGTTATGTCACTCAGTGTGTGTGCGTTGAAATAAATTTTTGTTGGTATGGGTGAACTAACTTCTATAAAAGATAAATTGTTGTATGAAGAGGCTGTTTTTATTCTTAAATACAATACTTTGTTTCCACATGGACTCAATACTGAATTTAATTGGAAGTATTCAATTAGTTAATTAGTAATGATGGATGTATTGATTGTTTTATTGTTTTGAGCATTTATTTGCTGTGTTTTTGGTTTTTTATTCACTCCTCGAAGGCTTGTTGGCTGAGACGCTAGGATGAAATAAATTTTTGTCTATTTTATGTGTGGCTGTCATTGGATTCTATTGCTTTTTCGTTGTTGGTAGTTTTTTATTTTGTATTTATGGCCACAGATCCTTCTGTTAATATTCTGAGGATATTTCATGAGGATATCTCGGAATTGTCTCAGTGTTCCATGGATCAATATATTTTACAAACAGAAGATAGAACCAGTCAAAATGTGGATATGGCAGCTAAATTCTGGGGACATACATGTTCAGGACAGAAATCGTTGGATGGATAATCCGTTTTCAGTGGTTGGGGCTGGCACCTCCTCAAATTTTTTCAGTGAGCTGCAAGATATGTATAATAAATTGGAGTATTTGTTTTATGTCAAGTCTAAGACTCATTTTAACATCTTGAGCTTAAGAAGATATTTGGAGTTGGATATTACCCCTTGTGGACTAAGCGCCTTTAAAAGCCCTAGTATGCCTTTCAATATAAGTGAGGAAGATCGGGCTTTTAAAAACAGGTGGATTGCTGCAGCTCATAAGTGCGCCCTTGAATGGATTAACATTCTTGTTGACCATGATTTACTTAAATAACTGCGCTTGAAAGAGGAAGTACAGTCTGTATGCTCTGAACTCAGTTCTCAGTTGTCAGCATCTAAACTTGATACTATATTGGGTGATATAAATAAAAAACTAAAATCCTATGAACAGGATTTAATTGAAAGCAAAAAGGAAATTTGAGGAGGGATCTCCATGACTATGATAATGGTAAAGCCTTTTTTGTGGAAGGCTAAAGTGCGTGCCCCTCCCACCCAGATAACCTTTTTCTTCTTCCGATGGTGCATATACGCAAATGAATTATGAAAGTGAGGGGGAATCTTATCCTCCCCTGCCTCCGGCACAGAATATAGCTGCCCATGTGAAGAGGTTTCAGAGGTTGACTAATCAATCATAAGGGCCCCAGAAGAAGAGGAAAAGGGGTAGACAAGGACAGGTGCAACACTATGTTGCAGATGGACAAGCAAGACAGCACAGTAAGAAGGGTAGATGCCAGTGAATGTATCATGAATGATAATGTAACTTTTAAGGACAAATCTTCTGCCATTATTAATGCTTCTGGTTAGGACTTACTGGCTTCTTTGGAGTCGGTTTCAAATTTAGGACTAAAATTTGGTCCTACTGTTCTTCCTCGTGCACATATTGTAAAAAGTGAAATGTATCGATTAATATGGGAAGTGCAGTTAACTTGTTATTTTTCTGAGTGTGAATGTACCAGTGATGTTACAAATGACAGCTTGAATGAAAGGTTTATTCTTGTATTTCTGATGTTAATGAGCTGGATGAAGCTAAACCAAATGCATATTGTTTATTTGATACGGATAAAATTCAGTGTAAAAGTCCTTTTATACCACCTTTTAATAACGAAACAGTTAAACAGTTTTCAGCTACATTGAATTTTTCTGTAGAGTCATTAGTCAATGATTTTATGAAATCAAATGCAGATATTCAGTATAATTTATCTATAGGCCAATGGCAGGCTTTGAATAAAGCTAGTAAGGATTATAGTATAGTTATTAAGCCAGCAGACAAAGGCAATGGTATTGTGATTATGAATTGTAAACGGTATGCAGAAATGGTTATATGCTTTTGAATGATACAGCTACTTATGAAACGTGTAGTATTGCTATGTATAATCAAGCTTTAGATAATTATCATTTGTTATTACAAAAAGGTTTTAGGCTTGGCTATTTTAGTTGTAATGACTTACATAGGAAATTTGCAGTTTAGGGTTGTGAGTTGGCAACTTTTTATTGCCTAGCTAAAATTCATAAGCGTTTAGATAAGTTAAAGTGCAGGCCTATTGTGGCTGCCTGTAAATAGTTTTTCCGTAACCTTGGTTTATTTTTACATGAATATTTATTTTCGTTTGTTAAATTAACTCCTGCTTATATTAGGGATACACAGGATTTTATTGACAAAATATTTCATGTTAGGTGGGAAGAAGAAATGTATTGGTTAGTGATAAATGTGCAAAGTCTGTATAACAATATCTTACATCAGTATGGCATTCAGACTTTACAGTTTTTTGGGAGATACTCCCATTTCTTGTTTTGTATGGAGTTGCTTGAATTTTGTTTACAGAATGATTTTTTTATGTTTAATAATGAATTATTTCACCAGATATGTGGTACAGCTATGGCGGCACCTTTTGCCTCCATCTATGCAAATTTAATGATGTCTTTTTTTGAAGTGGAATATGTGTTTCAAAATAAGTTTTACATGGATCATGTTTTGCATTATATTCAATATATAGATGATTTAATTTTTGTTTGTAAAGGGGGTCAGGAGAAGGTAATGATACCTTTGTTAATTCTTTGTACTCCAATAGATTTTTTTTTTTTTTAATTAATATTTCCCCTAGCAATTTTGATTCCAGCTTCTGATTCATATAACCCAGAAATCTGTATGATATACTCAGCATAGACATTAAATAAGTAATCAGTATAAGTAAGTATACAGGTGGGTAGTAGTGTTGCCTTCTTTGACCGAATTTATATGGTATGAGTGATGGTACAATTAAGACTTCTGTCCATAGGAAGGTAGTAGGAGGAAATCGTTTTTTGCATGGTACTAGCTGTCATCCCCCACATTTATTATCTTCATTGCCCTTTGGTGAATTTTTATGTTTAAATAAACTTTGTAGTGATGATTTAGATTTTGAATGTGAGGTTTATTACACTGCAAATATGTTCATCCAAAGGGGGTATGATGTTGATGTAGTTCAGAATGCTTTAGAGAGAGCGGCTCAGAAACATTATAATGGTAAAAGGGTTAAGGATAGAGTACTAAATAAAAATTTTAGTAAGATGAGTAGCTTAGATTTTCCTTCTTTGAGTCATGGCAATTGGATGTGTGACTCAAATAGTGCTAGGAAGGAAATTTATTTTGTTTCTGTGTATAATATTCTTAGTGATGAAATTATTAAACTAAACTTTTATTTCTGGCCTATGCTTTTTAAAGATAGTCTGTTGCCAAAGTCTTTGCAGATGAGTCCGCTGATTTCTTTTAAGAAGGGATGTAGTATTTCTGATATGTTAGTTCACAGTAAGTTTCAGATACCAGATGTACAGTGTTCCAGACAGACCCTATTTTTGAAGGGTACTGTTGCTTGTGGTAAATGTTCCATCTGCCCTTATGTAGTGGATAATTTTTTGTAGAATAATCGGATTTAGGTTTAGTCCAAACCAAATTTTCTCTTGTTATAGTGTGGGGGTTGTATAGGTTTTGAAGTGTCACTGTAACAAATATTATATTGGGGAAACCCAGAAGATGTTTAAAACTAGATTTCAAAAGCATATAAGGGACATAAAAATGGTAATTGTGATAACCCCTTAGCTGTACATTTTAGAAAATATCATTCTGGAAATTTTATGTCACTTGGGGTGCGTTTTGGAACAAATTTTTGGTGGTATGGGTGAACTAATGTCTATAAAAGATAAGTTGTTGTATAAAAAGACTGTTTTTATTCTTAAATATAATACTTTGTCTCCACAAGGACTCAATACTGAAAAACTAGGCTCAGATGCTCCACACATTTTCATTTAATTGGAAGTATTTCATTAATTGGTAATGATGGATGTGTTGGTTATCTTATTGTTCTAAGTATTTATTTGATGTGCTTTTGTTTTTTTTTATTCACTCATTGAAGGCTTGGTTTTTGTTTTTTTATTCACTCTTTGAAGGTTTGTTGGCCAAGGCCATAGAGTGAAATAAAAGTTTGTCCATTTTATATATGGCTGACATTTGACTCTTAGTACAGTTTGTACTGGTGTTAGGATGCATTTTTCACAAATCACATATAGAAAGGGGAGTCAAGTCACTGTGAATGAAAATATTTTTTGGTTAAATACCTATATGAAAAATACCGTTTTAAAAAATGAAAATGTGTGGAGCATCTGAGCCTCGTTTTGGGCACATGTGTTCAGATAGGATGGCATGCATTTGTCAAGATCAGGAATGAGAACTTTTGCACCAGATATTTTGCAATATTTGACAAACACAAGGCAGGATTTTTGCCAGGTCAAACATTTAACAGTTCACAGATAGCAACATTTGATGCAGCTCTGGTGGTTGTTAATGCTAAGAGCATTAATAATAACGTTTTTTTAATTGGAAAATTTGCTACATTCCCACAAGAGTGATGTTGTTATTTTTTGTGAAACATGGTTAAAGAACAATGACTGGAAACCAGTTCTGTCAGGGTATAAATGTTTTTACTGTAACAGAGATTCTAACAAAAAAAAAAGTCAGGTGGAGGTGTTATGATAGGAAATAAAGATAATTATGAGACCTTACCACTGTTGATGTGCAGTGATCCTGGGGTTATAAAGGTTAATTAGTTGCTAGATAATTCTGCCAAACTGAAATCTAAACCATTGCACAGAAGATTAATTACAGATTATATGGAAGTAAAACAGTCACTATGTAAAACTAATTGGAGTAATGCATTCAGTAGAAAAACTGCATATGGAATGTGGAAAGTTTTGAAAGAGAAATTGTTTGAGTACAAAAATTAAAAAAGATATTTAATATCAAGATCTAGGCATTCAACATCTGGGGGATATATTTCCATAAGAACAAGATACATGACTATGGTGAGAGACAAAAAATATAAGAAATGGAAGAGAGGTCGAACTACAACTTTGAAAACTGAAATAAAGAAGCTGGGCAAACAAATTAAGCATAGTGTGAGACAAGATGAAGAGAATTTTAAAGAAAATTTATATAAAAATATTGAGCTATTATAATAGGAAACAATTGTATAGATACATAAGATGTGGAAGGAGTAAACACATAAAAATTGATAAACTGTGTGTTAATTCTAAAATATATTCCTCAGACACAACAGATTATAGATATATTTACAAAATATGCAAAACAGTTTGGCTCCAAAAAGGGGGGTGATAAGTTGTCCTAGTGACATCCAAGTAACCTCAGATACTGAAGTCAAATTAGATTATATTGAAAAAGAACTACGTAAACTGTATCCAAACAAAGCACAAGCAGGAGACAGAATTAGTAATAATTACCTGAGAATACTTCAGCAAGAACTTAAAGTACCATTATATCTATTATTTACTATTATAAATATGGGGAGATTCCTCAAGCTTGGAGACATGCACTTATTAAACCTGTCTTTAAGGGAAAGGGAAAAACAAAAAACCCAGAGCCATATAGACCCTTTCAGTCTACTTTCATGTTGTGGAAAAATAATGGGAGAAGGTAATATTGGATAGGTTATTGTCATTATTGGATAGTTTGGGACTTGAAACCATATATCAACATGCAATGTTGAAAATAGATCTATTACCACCAGTAATATGATGTTCTATAAAAATATAATAACAGCTGTGAATGAAATGTTGTGCTGTGATGTAATTTATATAGATTTAACTTCAGCATTTGACATGGTCATACAAAAAACACTGATCAATAAACTAGAACAACTAGGTATCAATGTACTCTTGATAAGATGGATAGCTGCATGGCTTATAAATAGGACATGGAAAGTTTCATACAGCAACTGGACAGGTGAAATTCTTGGTTATAGTCAGGGTGTGTCACAGGGCTCTGTCCTAGGCCCTTAATTGTTTATATTGTATCTTTCAGACCTAACCTTTTCATCTGAGGTGTTCTATAGTCTATATGCAGATGACCTGAAATTGGGTAAACTGATTGCATGTGTTACAAATAAGGCATGTCTGCAAAAAAAAACTTGACTAAATTGACCATTTGCGCACAGGAAAATAATATGCTGATAAATACATCGAAAACTAAGCATATGAGATTTGGGAGATATAAAACGAAAGGTGATGCAGCACACAGTGATTGAAAGTGTAGATTCATTTAAAGACCTGGGTATATGGGTAGATCCAGCTTTAAATGGTTCTAATCATATCAAACAATTGGATAATGATAGTTATAGAACTATAGGTTGTATAAAAATATTTATAAAGTCTAGGAAATCAGAAATGGTGAAGTCATTGTTTGCCAGTTAAATTAGACCCAAACTTGAGTGTGGAATAATAATATGGAAACCTTATAAGAAAACAAACATGTGTAAACTAGAAAGAGTACAGTGAACATATAACAAGGACACCCATATATGTGAAAATGTAAGTTATTATGAAAGACTAAAGTATCTGAACTTGTACAGTGTCTCTTATAGATATTTAAGAGGAGATTTAACTCAAGTATATAAGGCATTTAGAGACAACTACCTTTGGGAATGTTTGGGGTTATCAAAAAGTACTAGAGAATCATCAGACAACCCATGTAGAAGATTCTATAGGAATGAGAAGTGCACTAATTGGTTCTCTGACAGAGCAGCTGATACATGGAATAGAGTACCAAATTACATTAAAGCAAGTACTAGCTCAGATATTTTTAAGACCAGCCGGGACACTTATTATGGGAACAAGTGTTTTGGTATATTGGCGGGCTAGAAGGGCATTAATGCCCATACTTAAAATATTTGTATGCATGTGTGTATGTAATATTCAGCCTTGCTGCACTGCTTTCCTAGTCTTAAACCAATCATTTCATATTAATTTCTAACTATTGCTTCTTAATCTGCATATACTGTTCACTGGAAGGCCTGATCATCAAGAGGCAAATAATGCGATCCATTATCCCCCTTTCTCTAAGACCTTGCTGCAACTTGTTATGGTCTAGACAGTCAAAGGTTTAATGTAGGCAATAAGGCAGAAATTAATATTTTCAGGTACTTCCTTGCTTTCATTATTACCCAGATGATACTGGCAATTTTAGATCCAGTGCTTCTTTCCCTTCTAAGACCAATTAGTACATCTGCCATTGCTTGATCTATGTACTACTGGAGTGTAGATTGCAGAATCTTGAATAATACCTTGCTAGCATGTGAAAAAAGTAAAATTATTCAATAATTTCAGAACTCTTTTAGCATTGCTCTTTTTGGGGGATTGGAATAGAACTTGACATTTTCCACTTCAATGGCCACAGTTGTGTTTTCAATTTTTGTGGGCTAATTATAACTATAATTTTGCAGGATTTTAAACAATCACCTGGAACTCCAACACTTACTATATCTTGAAATGAGCAAGGATTTATGAAGCCCATTTAACTTGACTCTCCATGATATTTGGCTGTAGCTTAGGGAACAAACTATCACAATGTTACAGTCCTTTTTAAATAGTTCTGGAAATTCCTGCTACATGTTCTCACTATCTTCTGTCAAGTCCCTCCAATTTTTGTCTTTTATTATGCCAGATTTTACCTTGACGTTTCCCATAACATCACCAACCTTCATAAAGGGATCTCTTGCCTTCCCCATTGTAATTATCTTCAAGCTCTCTGCACAGCTTATATAAATATGGATCATTATCCCTTCTTGTTATTCTCTCAGTCTTCATTCTGTCTGTCATATTTTCTTTTCTTCCTTGATTTTTGCTCTTATTCATTCCTCAGCCACTTTTAAAGCCCCCACAGATAGCTATTTTGCCTTCTTAATCTTTTATTTGGAATACTTTTGTTGCTACCTGCTGGGCAACATCACAAGTTTCTGTCCATCCAGTCCAATCCCATAAATCCGGTCTTCTCCCCCCATTGCCTATTCATAAAGAATGTTACTGAGCTTGTATCTAATTGACTTGGGGGCTTTTCTGATCTTCTTTAGTTTGACTCTAAACTCTGCAATAAGAAACTGATGTTTGAATCACAGTCAGTTCCAGGTCATGTTTTTAGTAACTGCATAGAGTTCTTCCATCTCTGACTACAATAAATCTGATTTTGGAATTAACCATCTGGGGATAGCCTTGTGTAAAGCCAAAGTCCACTGAATGAAAGTGTTGACTACAATCAGTTAATTATCTTGACAGCCTTCTACTAATCTATGTCCTATTTCATTTCACACCATAAGGTCAAGTGTGCCCAGCATTACAAGTTGTTCTTTGATTACCAACTTTAGTGTTATAATCAACTATGATTAATGAAATACCTTTTTTGACATTATGTCCAAAAGATGCTGAAGATCCTCATAAATCTTGCCCACTTTCTCCCCTTGGGACCTGATTAGATGTGTGCAAAACTAAAATTTAAAAAAGTCTGTTAATAACAGACAAAAAGCTATTGTGAAGTCAAGGCAAGTTTTGAAAAGGATGACTAACAGTTTCAGTAACACACGAGTATAATGACACATAAAAATGAAAGGTAGATGACTGAACAGTAATTATCTTGTGTAGGTATGGTTATCAGGATGGCAAACAGGCATCTTCTGCTAGTAGTAGTCAGTGTGTCACTAATGTGGTCACGTTAATCACAAGTATGCGAGTCTAAGTGAATGGGTCAGAAACATGTTTTGCAAGTAGCAGAGGAAAATTCAGCAAGTGATTTAAGTAAAAAAATGGCCAATGCATTAGTTTAAAACAAAGCATAACTTGTTTGTGAGTGCAATTGATTTGTGTGTTGATATTGTGCATAAAATGTTCATACTGAGCTCAGAAATGCAGAAAATATGTTAAGCACACCTCTCAGCTGTACAGCTTTTCACAGAATGTCCGATTCTTTCCTCATATTTTTGGAATATTTCTCATAAAAATTGCATTTTTTTTACAAATCACTGGGGTGATTTAAAGATTAAAGTCACTAAATAATTACATGCATTTGAGTTTCAGACTTCATATCCTTCATAAAATACATGTTAACACAAATCATGTTATTCTAGCAACTTTCTATGTTTATACAAGCAATATTTAAAATGTGTCCTTATTTTTGGTCCTCTGTCCCCCTGTCTTGTCAGGCTTTGTCCAGATTTCTTATGCTAAGAGGTTGAGAGCTATGATGTTAAGGTATAAACCACCACACTAAAAAGCCATGTATAAATGAGAAATATATAATATTAAAGCTTGATACTGGGGCCGGCTGCAATACTATAACAGAGTTCCTATTACAAGGTAGGTCTGAGACATTAGCTATCTATAAATAATTCTTCATTACAGGCTTACTCAGGGCATACACCAAAGTCATTAAGCAAAATGATGTGCACTGTGTTTAAAAATCAACAGTACAGCCTGATATTTCAAGTCAAGTCAGGTCAGGTCAGCATGTGAATTGATGGGTAACAGTTCAAGGAATTCCTACTGTACAAGTGCCTGAACAAAGTAATTAATTTACATGTTCACAGAGTTCAAGCAGTCTGAAAGTAAAACTTAGAAAAATAATGCATATATGGGATTGTGATGTGCAAAAAAGGCTTCTTTGAGCTTTGCTGAAGATCAGTGCAATGCAATGCTTAAAGAAGAAAATGCATTAAAGTTTTTATCAGCAAACCGAAGGTGATTTAGAAATGCATTTGTTAAAAATAGGGTTATCTGGATGACCAGAAGACAATAAGATGGCTCTAGTGCCAATTCAAAATTATTATACTTAGTTTGACGAAAAGGAGTCACAAGTTCATATTTTCAAATATAACAAAATTAATATTCCTACTCAGCTTAGAAAGTTCATTGTAGAGAAAGGACTGGATGAAGGGCCTCAAGGGCCTGGAGATAAATGCTATGATGGACCCATGCACTTGTTTGTGAATATCTATATATACGCACATGTGCATGCACACACAGACAAACGGACAGACACACACATACACACATGGACACACACACACACACACACACACACACACACACACACACACACAGATGGATAGGGGCAGTATTTTGTTTCAAAATGTACTTTTTTTAAATCACATTTCAATATACTTATCTTGATAGGGTGTACCTACTTTGACTGTAAAGAGGTAATATAAAATCATCAAAGGTAAAATATGCAGTAATACCTCATTTGCATACATCCAGTGCGATCTCCCCATCATACCTCTCAACTGTCCAGATTTTTCACAGAATGTCCAGATTTTTGGTCTATTCATCATAAAATTTGTGGTTTTCTGGCTGGGATGATCTGAGCACTGAAGTCACCAAATAATGACATGCATTTGAGTTTCAGACTTCAAATCCTTCAGAAAATGTATGCTAACACAAACTACAGCAACTTTCTAAGTTTATAAAAACAATATTTAAAATCTGTCCCTATTTTTGGGTCTTTGTACCCCCATTTTGAAAGGCTTTGTCCAGATTTCTTGCACTAAGAGGTTGAGAGGTATGCCCTCCATGCAGGCATGAACTTATATGCACATACAATGGTATACTACTCCTGCCAACCCAGAGTTTAATTGGTTAAGCAACATCAGGAGTCAGTCATTTCATCCATAGACTGCCTCCATCCTCAGCATGAATAACTACTTTTTGATCACTCACACTTCATGTCTGTGATCAAGTAAAAAAATACTGGCAGAAATAATATAATTCAACTGGTTTCAAATTACACACACAAAAAAAAGATACAGACTGCTTCTGACAAGCCAATTAGGTACTTTCATTCCCCTGCACGCATGCATAACACACACACACACAGACACACACACACACACACACACACACACACACACACACACACACACACACACACACACACACAGGAAAAAATACTGTGAATATGTACTTACACCAGAAAAGCACATCAGACAATCTAGACCTATAGAGCTACAGTACTTTGTAAGGCTGATATTTATAGAATACCACAGACTTAACAGCAATTGTTTTTTAATTCTGTGTTTTTAGAGTCATCTTGCAAGATTTCACAACCATGTGTTTCAGATAGAAGTAAAAGGTTTGGATTTTTTAGATCTGATTCCTTAGATAATGCCTGGAACTTTCTCATATTTCCTTGTCTGGAAAGGCTGTTACAGCTGCTTATTTATTTATTTTATTTTATTTTATTTTTTTTTGGGAGGGATGCTGAGCCACTTTTCCAGGCCTGTGTGTTTCTGTGACAGGAACATCAAAGGATGGATAAGTGGCAGGGTGACTTAGTGGCTTCTCCTAGCATGTGGATAAGTAAGATTCTGGGGTGGTGGTGGGGGAGGGCTGTAAGGCACCCATATGACTATCTTTGTTAAGAGGATATTAAGCTAAGGTCACTTTCAGTTGGAATGCGATTCAAAAACTAAACAACATCATGAGAAAAAAATACTGACATCAGCAAACAAGACTGATTATCTAGAGTGCAGAAATTCACTTCTTTAACCAGTACAATTTTCCCCTTCTCAACTACTCATAAGGAGTGGAATGAGAACAAAGCTGCCAACATTATCATCTTTACTTCAGCCAGAATTGATTCTTAATGTCTAAACAAATGGAACTTTGTAAATGAAAAACAGGCTTTATCATGACCAAACAGCCAAAAGACTTACGTTGCTGAACATGGGTAAATGGTCTGTATCTAAAAAGTCTAAATAACAGACACTCAGAAGCTATTGCTGGAATGCTGACAATGTTGTCAGAGCAAAGGAAGGTATTTTACTATAGCACCTGTAAGTGCATGTATAAAACTGGACTTCTTCTACCACAATATACAGGCCACCTATAAAAACTACCAGTCTGAGATAGTGTCCCACAGGAAATGCTGCAGAATTTAGTCTAAGTATGGGGGCTGGCACTGCTTGTCTCCCACTAGTATTGGATAATGCGCCTTAATATCTTGATGGTCCCCTTAGCTGTAAGCTTAGGAAGAACCTAAGAATCTATAAGCCTATATCTATTCACATAAACTGTCTTCCATTTCATTTTCTAGCTGATAGTCCAGTTGGTGATGATGTTTCCAATGTACAGCAGCTACCTGATGGGACTCCAGAACTAGCAATGAGTACGTCTCATTTCTTAAAGATTGTAATCTGTCATGACAGATTAAACAAAAATCCTACTAGATGGAATGATGTCATTTGTTATGATAGCAAAGTTTCAGCTATTATCATGTTGTACACATTCTTGTAACACGATATTTTAAAATGACGGAGTCCCTAGTTTACAGTATACATTACTATATGGGTATATAGGTATTTAATGGATACATAAGGGGAGGGATTTAATGAATACAACAATACTTATTCAGTACCCATAATACCTTGCATGCGGGGCATCACACTGTTTCCTTCTTCATTTATTACCACAAGAATAAATGTTACTGGCTGTATTTCAGCAAACTCTGGTATTGTTCTCTAAAGCCTTCTTCTGGACTTCAAATTATTGAATCCTTCAGAAGTCCTGGCAAGGCAGGCTCCCACCTCAGTTTCTAGAATGTGATTCTTAAATTTTCCCTGTTCTAGGTAGCGCCCATAGTGCATCTTCCTTAGTTTGGGTGCACTAGAAGAAGCAGATGGCTGTGTACAGCACCATAAAATGATGCCAGAAAGTGAGTCAGTGGAAAGGACACTATCATTACACAAGAGAATGTACCATACACTGCCCCCTGATGTTACTCAGTTTTTTCTCTCCATTATGTACATTCCTAGTGCTCTGTTTTTTCCTCATACTTCATGTCTTTCATCTTCTTCATCATCTTGATAACTTTCTTTTCCATTCTCTGTACAGGTCTAATGGGTAGTTATTGCAAACTTCCTCAAGCTGAGGGGTTTTAGTAGCAGCCACATATATGGGTTTCAGTTATACAGTTGAATGCTCAAGTAATCGATCAGCAAAATATTGATCCAAAAAGTTCAAACAAGAAAACAATGAAAAGAACGGAGGCACAAAACCAAAAAACACAAGCACACAAAACATTTGTTGCCCCTGCACCCCCCCCACACACACACACCCTCTGCTAATTATATATACCAACTCAGAGATCCTACCACAGTGGAGAAAGGACCAATATCTCGATTCCCACTGTGCTGCAATCTCACACAATAGCAGTCCCATTCCATTCCATCATCTGTCGCCATTTCCATGTTCAAGCTTTTTTTGCTCAATATTTTGCTGATTGCTTATTTGAGCTTTCAGTTGTATAATGGGAAAGCATATATACGTATATTTAAATAAACAAACACAGATTGCACCTACAATAATACAGACAGTCTCAGTCAATGTACTTTTTCCTACTACATAATGCATGGACAGATGTCTCTGTCTTCTATGTGGCAGTATTGCAGTGTGTAAAGAAACACCACCAGCTTCCCACTCACAGCATGCAATGCAGCCCTTCATCTAACATGGACCCTCATTCAACTAAGCAGCTCAACTGGCAATGTTGTTAATATTTATATGTGAAATAACAAAACTGAATGTGAAAGTGATGGAGCTGTAGACTATAAACACGCATAAGTTAGATAAAGTAATAGAAACTGGATAAAAGAAGAGTATATAATCACTTTAGTTTTGTATACTAAACATCATCTTCCAAAATGTTAGACTTTATCAGGTATAGACTTTATTAGACTACATCCTCCCATGTACCACTTCCAATTCATTTTATGTTTTCTCTTCCCCAAGTTCAATTGCCATCTGCAGAAAAGCAGAACTTGCTCAATACTTTCAAATCTAAGGCACACATGGCAGCATTAAACAGGATCTGCGGAATAATTGTTATAGCACTGCACTTTGTGAGTTATTCTATAAAACAAACATCTACCATTAAATCATGCAGCTTCCTCTTCTATGGACTCAATCTGTGATGATATTCTGCCCTTCAGTATTAACTCCTTCTATTTTCTAACCGGTCCTGCTGCAGAAATGCTATGAACATGCTCAACTGCAACATTTTAGGTACTTCTTTCTTACTTATTCAAGAAAGCAAGTGAATAATTCCGTTAGGTTTGCTTTACATCAATGTTCAACCTAGGGAGCCATGATATTGTTTATCTACAATCTAATTATGTACCAAAGTTCACAGCCTTTTTCTAGAATGGATGTACACACCTCAACAAGTGGTTTGTTGACAATAGGAGCATCTCTCCCTTTACTGTCATGCAAGGAAATCACACTGTGAATTCCTGCAGTCACCGAGAAGTGAAACATCTAAACCCCATAAATGTCTATGGCCAGACCTCTATAATTCATTACTTCTTTCCCAAGACACAGATATGACCATCAATAATGAAGTGGATGCCAGAAATATTTCCTCCTGGGCTTCGCCCCATGACACAAATGGATAAATCCCAGACTGCACCCCAGATGCCCCATCATAAATTTCAACTATCAAGATTTTTGCAGAATGTCTAGATTTTTGCCTCATATGTTTGGACTGTTCCTCATATTTTTTTCTGGCAAATCATTGAGGGCTGAAGTCAGAAAATAACGACTAGCATTTGAGTTCAGACTTCATACCCTTCAGAAAATTCATGCTAATACAAAACCTGCTATTTTAAAAACGTTCTAAGTTTATAAGAGCAACTTTTAAAATGTGTCCCTATTTTTGGACCTTTGTCCCCCCATTATTTATGGCTTTGTCCAGATTTCTTGTAATAAGAGGTTGAGGGGCATGTGCCCCATATTTTTTTTTCCATAATAAATCTTTATTGTTATATACTTTTCATACAAAATTATAAAATACAAACTACTAACTAACAATGTAACAATCACACCAAACAATATACAATATTTACAAGAATGCTTCCATATAAGACATTAGAAATATAAGAAAAACACAGGAATAATTAGTAAGTTTCCAATATTGAACAGTTTGATTAGACATTTCTCTCCAAATATAGCAATGATTATTACTATCTTCAATTCAAACATTTTATGCTAATATAATATTAAATATCTGTTCCCAAATTTTCGGACTATTGATACCCTTACTATGTGAATTTAAAAGTAGTTTATGAGCGAGTATATGTTTTGTCGCCAACACTCTGAAATTTTGCCATGATGTTTTAGTTGGGTCTAGCCAATTTGAAGCTATATAAAGCTTCATTAGTAAGAAAATATTAATATGAACTATAATTCTCCATAATGCCACAGACAAACGAGTGCAAAACAAAAGCTGAATGAAATATGTAAGGAGAAAATACCACAAAATAAAAATCAAAATAAAAGACATGCCTTTGAGGCATGTCTTTTATTTTGATGTTTAATGGGACTTTTATTGTGACTTTTTTCTTTGAATGGGAAATGATGTCACTTCTTGAATGCTTATTTAAATGGTTTATTTCCTGTATAGTTTTGTCTGAAGAAGTTTATATATTTTATAAACGAAAGCGTTAACTTTATATTTATTTCTGTGTCCAGAGTGGTATTTTCTCCTTACATATTTCATTAATATGAACTATACTCTGTGATCTGGTGAGTTCCTTCGGGGGAATATGCAAAATCATAAATTTCCAAGACAGTGTTGTACTTTGGTAGCCCACTTTCTGAAGTTGAATTTTAAGGGAATTCCACAGTTTGTATACACACTTACAGCTCCAGAACATATGAAGAAGATCAGCCGGTTGAGTTTTGCAGTATGGACATGTTGCAGAGTTTTTAGAATTAAATTTATGCAGGGCAAGGCATGTATAATATGCATTATTCCAAATCATCAGCTGTGTATATAACAGTTTTTGAAGAGCAGTTGATTTAATAGTCAATTCAATTGCCTTTAACATATTACTTTTATCTGTCAATAATATTTTTTCTTCCCAATAATTTGATAACAAAACTTTACCTTGAAATTTAAGTTCTTTAATTAATTTATTCGTAGCTGTTATACATGTGTCCCATATTTAACTAGCTGCACAGGAACTAGAAGTAATGGGTGGAGGAAGGTGGCATGAGAAGCCAATGCCAGCTTGCCCCATCCTGAGGGAAAAGGGGCAGCTTGGCATACTATATTGCCAACATCACCAGCAAGAGTGCAGGTGTATTGCCTGCAGTAAGGAGTCTGGCTTGTGCACACAGCACAGTGGTGAGCTGTTTAGCCTCCAAGTTGCTCATGCAGTGTAGCATGGATACACCTCCCAAGAGCAGCAATTGCGGGGCACACAATTTGGCAAGGGGGTGGGAATAGGACAGTCCACAGGACCTACAGACTGGTTCACTCCCTAATATCCAGCTCCCTCCCCATCAGAGAATGAATGGGCTAGAGGACCCGTGCCCTGATGGAGAAACAAATAGGTCAACTGAGTGCAGTTGGGGGAGCCATTGGGCAGACCCTGCAGATCCATGAAAAAAATAACTAAATATTTCCTCCTACACATCTACACTGAGGTAATTACGACACTTTCTCCTTGAAATTTTTGGTATTTCCATTTCACCTGTTTCACCCACACTGTTTCAGTCTTCTAGTGTCCCCCTTTACTTTCTGCATTTAATGGATATTGCCAGGTATTTTTACTTGACAGCATGTTTTGTTGTATTCAAGTAGGATTTTTGCCCCTCTCCCCACACATAAACACACATATTCCAAACATACAGCTATGCATTCTAAATAGCTTTCTTTTTACCATCTCTATTAATTTATTATATAAGAGTCACATTGCACTGCCTTTTCTGTTATTCATTCTCTCTGCACAATCTGCCTTAAACTCTAGCATGTTCATTTCAAATATGTTTTATTTAATTCACATTTAAACCCCTTATCTCTGAGTCTTTAGTTCACCCTAATGTCAGGCCTTTTAAAATCACCCATACCATCTTTCATTCCTCTATCCTCTGGCTTGCTGTCTTCAGTGGCTTTGGAACTTCTGTACTTATGACATGCATATGACTTATTGAAGACATCTAAGTACCCTTCCTTTGCATATTTCTCCACCTCTTCCAATTTCTAAACCCATTAACATCCCCAGTGCCTAAACTCCATCTTGTAAGTGACTAATGGATATTTGTTTTCTTTGTTAAACAGAGCTCCTTGCATCCCACCTAGACTTATTTATTTCATGTTTCGAAAATATGCAGTTTGCCCACTTGTCACCATGTTCCTGTTTGAATACCTTTCCACAGTGGAATATGATGTACAGCAGAAATAGTCGATTATCTGAAAAGTCAGTTATCCGAACCAGCCTTCCAAAGTTCTTGGATAGAAAAAAATCATAAAGTTTGAATATGTAGGCATTATATGTTTTTGCTTGACCATGTTTTTTTGAGCTTGTAGCTGCTTGTGTGTGAAAAATACTCTTTATTGTCCACCGGAATCGCTGAATGGTTGAAAAATGTATTCCTGCATGCAGAAAAAAATATTTTAGAAGTTTTTTTAACTGTTCAGTTATATGTTTGATTATCCAAACTAGCCTAGGTCCCAATTAGTTTGGATAATCAACTCTCTACTGTATGTAATATCTACTAAAACGATACTATGATGTATCATGTTTGTTAAGTAGTGTCTAAGTCTTTACAGAGATACTTGCAATAAAAACGTTTCTTTCTCACTCTCTCTGTTTCTCATTCCCTGGTTTTGCTAATTTCAAATAATCAGAATAGTGTCAAAATCTGGAAGACAAGTCCAGTTATAAAGCACATAATCTGCTTCTTTCACTGACCAACTAACAATCAACCCACTCCAAATTTATTTCAGACTTATAGTTGCTAAACACTCCCACAACAACTCATGTTATATGCTACCAACCATTCTATTATAAATCAAAATGCCCTTTCACCTGCCTAATAGGAAGGGCTTGGGGGGATTACACTCTAATCTACAGTAAAATATGAAGATATGTCATGATTTCTTTGTGGTTCTCCATCATGACAGAACCTTTCAGCAACCTCCAACTCTGTTGCTACTCCTTTCACAGCTGTGGTGAACACAGGAAAATAATGTTTACTTATCATGCAAAATACACAGGGCATTGTTTTGACTGAAAACAAATTAGTCAAGTTCTGTGTGATTTAATAATTAATAAAGTCCTTCTTAAAATCTCTTGGTCTAATAAAGTACACCCAACTTTAAGTGTGTAACAGTTCTACAAAGAAACCACTTGGTGGCACCAAAGGCACGTCATTTAGCCGCAGCTGTCTTTGAAAAGTCTCATTTAACTGACAGTTTTTCATGTTTTTGTTATTTTACACTGAATAACTATAGTTTATATACCTAGAACAGATTGCATTTACAATGCGTTGTTTCAATTTAAAATTTGAAGAGAACAGTAAAACAGACAATTTATAATAAAATGTCAGTTTCTCAGAAATGCAAATGTAAAATACAAACGATGAGAGGAAGACACTTCCAGTGGTATGTCTCGTCTCCCATCCTGTTTGTCATTTTCATGAACATGATATAAAGGTGCCAGGGGCATAGCTAGAATGGGGCAAAGGGGACAGCTGCCCCAGGAGAAGGGTGATGGAAGTACAAAGAGCTTTACGAAATTGTATATACAACATGATTATTTAAGTAAAAAACATGCAAATGTGAACTAAATTAATCTAGAAAGTAATATAATATCATATCCTGACTGAAACTATGTTTTAGTGAAAAAAAAAGTTTAAAAGCAACATTCCTGTGAGTTTGTGAAGAAACGGAGAAAAACTGCATTACACAGTGAGCTTGAGTAAACTGTAGTAAGAAAACTCAGCTTTATGAAAAGATGTACAACTGCTTACATCAATGCAAGAATTAACAATAAAATAGAATTAAGAACAATTTACAGTAAGCAATATAAATGAAAATGAAATATTAATCTGTAAAACATCTCAATATAACACAAATAAAAGACATAGAAAATGTGTTAAATGAACAAAACAAAATAGATAACTAATGGAAAAGAAGGAGAAAGTACAGTTGTGTAAAATCTTACCATAGCAGTAGATGCCTTTCCCTTCACTGTTGCAGTATTTCTTACACAAGGGATTCCATGCCAGGGGTAGCCCAATGTCTGGCCAGTGTACCAAAGCCTTAGGATTACTAGTATGTTGTATGTCACATGTATGCTCCCCACCCATGGAGTAGGGCATAACGATGGCATATGGACCTACCTACCTCAGAAGTGAAAAGTCCCAGGAGGAAAAGTAGTCCAAGGAGCAAAGGAGGAACATGTGCATCCAGAAGGAAATAAGAAAAAAAGGAGTAAAGAAAAGTGTGGGGGGGTGAATAAAGCAACAGTGAAGGGAAGGACATCTACTGTTATGGCAAGATTTTACACAACTGTACTATGTCCTTCCATATAACTGTTGCAGTATTCCTTACCCAAAGGAGAGTATAAAAGCTCAAAGAGAAAACTTAGAGGAGGAAGGCCCAGCACAGCCCTAAAGAAAGCCATGCAAGACAGCCTGGCAAATCCATCTCTAGCCCTGGAAACCATATCCAGCTTATAATGTTTAGTAAAACTATGCACAGAAGTCACAAGTCACCAAACTTCAAGCAGCTGTCTCAAGGATGAAATTGGTATCCAGTTCCTTGAAAAAAGCACCAGAGGAAACCACAGCCCTGGTAGAATGAGCCTTTACAGAAGTAGAAAAGGCTTTTCCCATAAAAAGAGCAACAGAAGGAAATGGCCTTAGAGATCCAAGAGGAAATTGTTGGCTTAGAAACAGCCAAACCAGAGACCTAGGATGAAAGGAAACAAAAAAGTTGCTCAGATTTACAAATGGCTTTAGTTTTATCTAAATAATATCTGAGTTGCCTACGCAAATCCAAGGTGTGAAGAACCTTCTCACTAGCCGACTGCAGAAAAGGGAAAAAAGTAGCAAATGAATTGAGTGATTAAGAAACAACTCATTAACCACCTTGGGCATAAAGAAGGATTAGAATGAACAGATGGCTCTATGAAAAACTAAAAGAGGAGGAACAGCCATAAGGGCCTGAAGCACGGACACCCATCTAGCTAAAGTAAAGGACAAAAGAAGAACCGTCTTCCAAGTACAATGCTGGAAGGAAACTGAAACTGCAAGCTCAAAAGGAGCCTGAGTCAATGCTTCACGAAGAAAATTAATGTCCCAAGAAGGAGGAATAGGCTTCCCTGGGAGGCCTAATATGAAGGACACCTTTAAGAAAATGAGCTCAAATCTAGAAGCCAAAGCAGGAGTCAAAGGTAGACAAGCAGAAATAGCTGAAAGTTAGGCTTTACCTGAAGAGTATGCCAACCCAGTATGGAACAATTAACACAAATAAGACAGAACCAAAGGAACTTTCACAGAAAATGGATCCAGGTGACAAGCAGGACACCAAAAGAAAATTTCTTCCATTTGGACAAATAAGATTTCCTGGTAGTGGGTTTCCTGGCCTGCAGAACCTGAAGCACGTCCTCAGACAAAATGTGCCTAAAAGAGGTCAAAACCCTATCACCCACAGGGTCAAGTGAAAAGTGGACAAATGAGGATGGATGTGAGACCCCTTGTCTTGTGTGAGTAAGTCCACCCTGTGAGGCAACTTGTGGTGACTGCCCTTGGCTAGGTGCAGAAGAAGATTGAACCAATGCTGTCTGGACCAAAAGGGAGTCACCAACAAGATTTTGGGAGACTCCTGTTCTATCTTAAAAAAGACCATCAATATGACAGAAAGGGGAGAGGAAGGCATTAAGAAACATCCACTTCCAAGAAAAAAAGATGTTGTCCACCTTACAAGTTTGAGGACATTGGACTCTGGTGCAAAAGAGAGGAAGTTGCCTGTTTAGATGTGAGGCAAAAAGATCTACTTGAGGAGTACCCCACTGGTGGACAATGTCCAAAAACACATCTCAGTGAAGCATCCATTTGTAAGTCTGTGTTATGGACCTGCTCAGAGAGTCTGCCACAAGATTCTTTTCTGAAAGAATATAAACAGTCTGAAGAGTCACCTGATGGAGTGTGAGTCTTGGGACATGGTTGGGGACCTATAGCAGGCTATGACCTGAATCCCTGTCTTACCCATTGTTGGCTGCGCCTGAAGTATCTCAGATGCTTTATGTTGGGCTACCAGTCTGGAGGTGTGTGCATCCCTTATGAATATGGAAACACCACTGCCTTTGGAGCTTCGGTCTAAAGTCTGGGGCCGAAAGGTGGGGAATGAGTTATAGCCTGGTAGTGCAGGATTGCTTTCTGCTGCCTTGAACCAGGTCTCTGTTACAGCACAAATGTCGATGTTTTCCATTTTAAGGAGTGCTTTGAGTGAATGCATTTTGAGATTTAGACTTTTAGTGTTGACCAGCATGACCCTCAGATTACATTTGTTTGTAGCTGTTACGGTGGTAATTTGGTCTTTGGAACACCACCTAAAAAAGGCACTATAGGGGTGGCAAGTGCCTTGGTCAGTATCCGGAAGCCCAGGGGTGATGGATGCAGGCCATCTCTGGCAAAGCATCGAAGTCTGTCAATCATGTCATCCCAGGCAGACAGATACTGGATTCCCTTAGAATGACACCAGAAACTTAGCCAATTGTTGAAATCAATCATTTTCTGCTTGTACTGTGGTATCATTCTGGGTGATGGTAGGATGCTGCTCAGGGCTAGGGTCATACCCGCCTGGGCTACATAATCCGAGAGCTCCTCCATGTCTCTTTTCATGTAGTCCAGGGAGGTACGTCTCAGGTCATTCACACCCACATGTGCAATGACAGAGTCATATTTGTACTTGTTGTTGAGGGACCTGAATGTGTGCATTATGTGGCAGATCCTGGTGCCTGACAGGCAGCTGACTGTTACTTTCTCCTTATTCAACCTAGTGAGTGGGACATCAGTGTGCCTCACTATCAAGTCACCTATGACTAGTGTGTTAGGCATGCTGTTTTGCCTTAGGGGCTTTGGTTGAGTGGCACACTGTTTAGGAGAGTTGTGTGTCTCGTGATTTGTGTTGTGTTGTGTGATTTTTATTGAGACCCTCCGTGAAGGTGGGCGCATGGTTTGTGTTTTTATGTGAAGGCAGTACTGGTGTGTGTTCTGGAGGGCTATGTGTTCCATGTGGTGTGGTGCAAGTGTTGACCTTCTCCTCTTGACCAGCTAGTCCAGTCTTAGCTGGAGAGTGCATGGGTTCCATTTTGGATATATAAGTGCATCTCTCACAAGTCTGAGTGTTGGGATGTGAGAGGCGAGGGTTGTCAGTGTACATGAGGCAGTTGCGACATTGCCTCAGGATGCCCAAGTTCACCAGGTTAATAAGAGAAAGCACAGGGAACTGACCTTTAGACATGCCTGGAGGGGTCTTAAATTTCCTGTAGCAGCTTCATAAAAATCAAGTTTTATTATTTATGTACACTTTTTAGATTTATTGAAATAGTTTGAAAGTTTAGCTTAGTTAGTTTCTAAATTAAGCTATCAATGGATCCCAGTTTACTGGCAGTTAAAGTTTACATAATTTTCTATTTTACTCTTGTTTTGTTTTTTTTTTTCTTATCTGTTTTTCAGATCAGACAAGCTTGATTAAAGTGTCATTGAATGTTATAAGGTAACAGTAAATTTTGTTGCCAGCACATAATGTGTTGTTCATCTTTAAACACAGGCTTGCCATGTCTGTGCTGCATTGCACCGGCTGCAGCAATGGCATCCATTATGATGAATGGTGCCTCTGAGGTCAGCTGGACTAGCAGTAGTGGAACAGGTTTTAGTCAACTCATGGAAATGTCAACTAAAACTTATCAAATCACAAGTCATCAGATGGAGAAAAGCACTAAATCATGTACCTGCCCTCCTGCAGGACCCATGCTAAACCCTGTTTCAGAGTTGGATTATATATAATTTAATAGATTTTGGTCAATATTATCAGTGTCTACCAAAGCCATGCTTGGAATTTGCTTAATAATCCTATAAAGGGAAATAAGTTTCTTATATTAGCATTTTCCTTTTCTCTGAGATTTTGGGGGTAATACCTTTAGAGATCAGGAGAACGGGGTCAGAGCCCCTATTAAGAAGGGTACAAGGAAAAAGAGCCCCATGCAAAAATTATGTCTTAACTTTCTACAGTGTTTGGATAGGTGACTTATTCAGGCAGTTACATTCCGAATCCTTCATGTTTACTGCTTAATGGTTTGAGTTCTAGTGCAGCAGGGCTTTATATTCTATTATAAATCAGAAAATCAGTGAATGATGAATGACTGCATGACCACACAATCAATGCGTATGGGAAGTCCCACTGGGCATGCACAGCTATACACACTTAGCTTAGAAGGAACAGTGTCCCCCAACCCATGATTAACTCTGATTAGCTTGACAATAGATTAGTTGTTTTCACACACACACACACACACACACACACACACACACACACACACACACACACACACAGTGATCAAGCAATTTTAATTTTACCCAAAGTAGCTTTCAGTTTGTTTTACACAGAGACCCCACCCCCAGCCCCACTCTCATCCCTATTTGGGTGTTCTTATTTATGGTCCAGCACAAACATGCTCCCACTGCCAAATCAAAAAATGGAAAACAAAATAAATACATAAATGAACACATGCAATGTGTAACTGAATAAATAAATAGTATTGTCAGTTATAGATAGTTATATAGTTATAGTCAGTTATAATGCTTATCTAGTGTTAATTTTCTGTTTCTGTATCGAAAGTTGTATTTTTTTATCTAGTGTCAAATTTTTTTTTGTATCGATAGTTGTATTTTTATCTATTGTCAATTTTTTTCTTCTATATAGATGATCATATTGTTATCATGTTGTTCAACTATTTGTTTTTCTGTACTGAATGTGGAGCTTTTTTCCGCAGGCCTCCACTGTAAATTGAACTATCCCGGTAAACAAATGTAAAAAATAAATAAATATTGTCAAAATTTGTATTTGAGTTATAGCTCCTCCTCCTACACTTCTCCCAAACTTCGAACAGCTTCCCTGAAGTTTAACTGATGCTGGAAGTAGCACAGTAGCATGTGACTCACCTCACAGCACTGCAGCATGTGACAAACCTTGCTGCACAGTAGCATGTGACTCACCTCACAGCACTACAGCACGTGACAAACCTTGCTGCACAGTAGCATGTGACGTACCTCACAGCACTACAGCACATGACAAACCTTGCTGCAGAGTAGCATGTGACTCACCTCACAGCACTACAGCACGTGACAAACCTTGCTGCACAGTAGCATGTGACTCACCTCACAGCACTACAGCACGTGACAAACCTTGCTGCACAGTAGCATGTGACTCACCTCACAGCACTACAGCACATGACAAACCTTGCTGCAGAGTAGCATGTGACTCACCTCACAGCACTGCAGCACGTGACAAACCTTGCTGCACAGTAGCATGTGACTCACCTCACAGCACTACAGCACGTGACAAACCTTGCTGCACAGTAGCATGTGACTCACCTCACAGCACTACAGCACGTGACAAACCTGGCTGCACAGTAGCATGTGACTCACCTCACAGCACTACAGCATGTGACAAACCTTGCTGCACAGTAGCATGTGACTCACCTCACAGCACTACAGCACGTGACAAACCTTGCTGCACAGTTGCATGTGACTCACCTTATACTAATAGTTAAATGTCAAGAAGGGTAGTGCCTCATGATTCCGCACGCTACCCTGGAATCACACACTCAGAAATATGATTGCAATGATGACCCACCCTGGAATCACACACTCAGAAATATGATTGCAATGATGACCAACTGCATTACACTTTTGCTTTAAAATCAGTTTATAAGTTTTTTTTTTTTTGTTTTTTTTATAGAATAAACTACTTAGCTAATTTTTCTAAACAAATAAAAAATAAACTATACTGCCATCAACATGGTGCAAAACTTTTATAGCAAAATGCTCATTAAAGGACCACTGCGGGCAAACAATGAAAAAACATATATTTTTTATCTTGCCATGATTTACTGCACTTCCTAAAGTTGCCTGCAGCTAAATAAGTGCTCTTTCCTAATTTTATTTTTTTTTACTCTTGTCTGCCCTCATGGGGGCAGACATTGTGATTCCTTTGGAAAGCTAAATCTATCTGAATGCACAGACTGTGAGAACAAATAGCCCTACCATTTGTTGTCAGACTAGACTTCCATTCACTTAGAATGGACCCCCTGAAAAAAAAATGCCAAGTTTGAGAGTCTGCAGCTCATGTGTCATTGACTGGTATGTGCTGAGTTTTACAAATGTTGTTCCTATTGATGTACTACATGTTCTCTAAAAGAAACTTGCAAAAGTGTCAACAAATTACTGAGATAAAAAAGACTTTTCACAAGGAGCAGTTTTGCAAGTTTCAATTCCTGGCCAAGTTAATCCGCCCATCTCCCCTCCTTCAGTGGGCTACAGTCTCACATTTCCAGCTTTACTAGATTCAACTGTTTAGTCAACTTTGCATGACAATAGACATCAAAAAAATCACAGCCTGGTGTACCACTAAAACAGTTCCCCTTATATGTCTCTTCACTTCTGAATAGCATTTCCCCAGGAATAAAAAAAAAAAAAACACACACATCTATCCAGAGTTTGGGCCAATCTATCCATGTCTTAATATGCACAGTAAAACATTCAGTTTATAATGCATTCTGGCTGTTGACATGGTTATCTTTACATAGTTATTCTCTTATAGCATAACCTGAACTTATGGTATTCAATGCCAAGCTTTGCAACAGTTCTCAGTTTCTTAACAATGACCTCCCAAGCCTCTGATGTGACCCAGTACTTTGTCAATATACTGTAAATACATAGATTAATACAAATATTTGTGCACATATGACACGTACAATTATTTTATTATTATTATTTATTTTACATTTGTTAAGCGGGCTAGTCTAGCTGGATATATGTCCATTTTCAGTAGAGGCCCGGGGAGAAAATCTCCAAACATGAACAGTGACAAAGTTAACAATGCATAGAAACATAAAGAATCACAGTACAGTGTAGTATTAGTCTAGAAGCAGTTATAATAATACATTTTTAAACTTTAACAATTTTAGTAAAAAATTATACTAAATTGTTTGTTTGTGTCTTTTGGCTTTTCCCGGTTAGGAGTCGCCACAGAGGAACTCCGGTCCGCTAATAATTGGCAGTTGATTTTTACGTATCGGCTTGCCAGGCCTGACACACAACCTTCAACGAAGGTACGCCCATTCACTCATGTCTCCACGCAGAAGACGCTCTAGCTGAGAATCGAACCGGACAGCGTCTTACTGTGAGGCGACAACGCTACCGCAGCACCACCACCGTGGGTTAGTAAAAATTATACTAAATAATTATACAAAACACAGTAGAAGGTATGAGCAAGTTTCAGGTAGGGGAAGAGAACATAAATGTTATTCTCATAAATCAAAGAAAGAGTAGTAACTAGTTTTGGAGACATAGGTTACCGGAGTAGGGATAGGGGTAAGAGTAAAAGTGAAGAAAATATCAGTCTGGGTTAGCGCATGGACAAAGCCAATGAGTTTTCAGATGTTCTTTAAGATGTTTTTTAAAAGGAGAAGTAGAAGCAAGGGTAGATAATTCTGAAGGAAGCTGGTTCCAGATTTTTCCTGCAGTGTTTGAGAAGAGTGAATCCCCAGCTTTGTTGTTAGCTTTATTTGAGGAAACTAGAAGCTTATTAGCAGAGCGTAGTGTGGCTAGATTTGTATATGGTGTAATTAGATTAGTGAGGATAGGGGTGTTGTTAGAGTGGTACAGGATCTTTTGAGTAATAAGTAATTGTTGACAGAGTATATGGTTTTGCAATTCTAGCCATCCTAGCTGTTTGAGGTTAAGGCAGTGGTGAGTTTTAAAGGGGGAGCATGTGATGAATCTAGCTATGCTATTATAACAGGTGGAGAGTTTAGAGAGGTTGTTTTTGGATAGGTTAGTATATATAACAGAGGCATAGAAAAGAGTGGAAATGAGGTGGGTTTGGGCAATAGTTTCCCTTGCAGAAGGAGGGTTTGATTCTATAGAGGGTGCCAAGTTTTTTGTTAACAGACTTTATAGTGGAGTTGATGTGTTCATCATAGCTGAGACGATTATAAATTGTTACACCTAGTAGGCGGGTTGTAGTATCTGGGGTAATGTTGGTACCATTGTTAGAGGTTATGGAGAAGAAAGGAGTAGGTGATTTATGAGTTGGAGTAAAAAGCAGTAGTTTTGCTTTTTGGGGATTTAGGAGGAGGCAGTGTTGCATAAACCAGTTTTTAGCATTATGAAAAACAGTTTGGGTGAGGGAGTGGAGAGAGGCTATATTCTTGGCTGTACAGATTAAGGTGGAGTCGTCAGCGTATTGAATGCAGGTGGCTTGAGGTATGTTCATGTGAAGATTGTTAATAAATAAAGAAAAGAGTAGGGAACCTAGGAGAGAGCCCTGGGGTACTCCAATATTTACTGGTAGTAGAGAAGACAGATTGTTCTGCCAAAGTACTGCTTGCTGTCTATTTTCCAGATAAGAGCTAAACCATTGTATAGCTTGAGGATCGAGAGAATGGGCATTTAGTTTGTCTAGTAGTAAGTTATGGTTAACCATATCAAAGGCTTTCGACAGGTTAATAAATAGTGCAGAGGAAAAAGAGTTATTGTTACGATTTTTATATATAGAGTCGGTAAAGGATAAGAGGGCAGTCGATGTGCTATGGAATAGCCTAAAGCCATGTTGGCAGTTTGCGAGTAGGTTATTTTGTAGTAAGTGGTTAAGTAGTTGTTTGTGAATACATTTTTCCATAATCTTAGCTAAAGGGGAGAGTAAAGCAATAGGGCAAAAGTTAAAAAGCTCAGTAGAAGGTCCACCTTTGTGTAGGGATGATGTGGGATATCTTCCACAGAGCAGGGATTTTGCCTTCTGAGATAGTTCTGTTAATAAGGATAGAGATGGGATAGGCTATGGCTTTTGCGGCTATTTGTAGGTATTCAGATGGGAGACGGTCAGCAGAAGGGTGCAAGGTTTCAGTTTTTGAAGTAGCTTACAGATGAGGGATGTAGATACAGGTTGTATTTGAAAGGTAGGCAATGAAGTATTGCAGGTATTTGTTTGGGAAGTAGTGAAAGGTGGTAATGAATTGGCAAGGGTTAGAATGGCTTCTGTAAAGTAGTTATTAAAGGCATCAGGGATCTGGTTGGAGTTATTATGGTTGAAACCAGTTGGATCTGGAGTAGTGGTGTGGCCTGGCTGAAGAAGTTTGTTTATTCCAGAATAAAATTTTTGTGGAGTTTGTTGGCTGGTTTGCTATAGTTGAAGGTAGAAGTCTTTTTTGTCTCTACGAATATCCTTCTTGGTGGCATTTCTTAGCTGTTTATAGTGAAGGTGGTTTGTTGGGCATTTGGTAGCTCTACAATAATACACACATATCATCATTAAAACAAGATAAATGCAATATAAATCATATCAATATAGTTGTACTTTCTAGTTTATGACCCTGTTTGTCTATGGAAACTGCTTTTTGAATTTATGTTCAAGCAGTTGTATATTTGTTGTATATTATCTTGTTTAATTACAACAAATATACAACAAATATACAACTGCTATCTTGTTTAATTAGGGTGGCCATGGTGGTACAGTGGTTAGCATTGCCACCTCACAGCAAGAGGTTCTCCGGTTCGATCCTCGGCTGGGGTGCCTTCTGTGCAGAGTCTGCATGTCCTCCCTGTGGTCGCGTGGGATTCCTCCGGGTGCTCCGGTTTCCTCCCACATCCCAAAGACATGCTGTAGGTGGATTGGACACTCTAAATTGACCCTAGGTGTGCATATGTGTGCCTTCTGTGGAAGGTTGGGTGCTGGGCTGGCAACTCGACACTGTAAAACTCCACTGCCAATCATGAGCGGACAAGGTGATCCGCTGTGGCGACTCCTAACTGGGAAAAGAAGAAGAAGAAGATTATCTTGTTTAATTGTTTCTCAGTATTCTAACCACTGTGTATGCTGCATCAGTTGTAAATCTCTGATTTTACTCCTTTTATATTTTCTATGCTCTTTGTACAAAATAGCTATGCTTGTATAATTTATTTTTATTATTTTTTTATAATTGTTTACTATGTATCTGGAGCTTTTCTCCCCCTAGCCTCCGCTGAAAACAGTCATCTTGTGCCCAGTCGGACTAACCTGGTAAACAAATGGAAAATAAATAAAAAATAAAATATACTAAGAAAATCAATCAATATACCAAGAAAAATCCAAAACTTAAGAAAAAAAAACACAGAAGGAAGGAAAATGTTTCCTTGATGCTGTCATGAAAATCCCACTCACTTATTCAGATATTATGGGCAAACACATATATATATATATATATATATATATATATATATATATATATATATATATATATATATATTGGTCTACTTCACATGGTCGACAGTTCATTTGATTGACTTTTATTTGGTCAACAATTCATTTGATTGACAAGCAGTTTTATGTGGGGGGCTGTGCCCCCCCCTAACTATATATATCAACTCCAGGGTCGCACAACATTGGGGAGGGGGCAAATCTGCCTGTCGACCATATGAATTGTCAACTAAATAACTGTTGATCAAATGAACTGTCGACCATGTGAAGGGGACCCATATATATATATATATATATATATATATATATATATATATATATATATATATATACATATATAATATATTAGGCAAAACAACGTACCCAACACACTAGTCATAGGTGAATCTATAGTCAGGCACACTGATGTCCCACTCACCAGGCTAAACAAGGAGAAGGTTACTGTCAGCTGCCTGTCGGGCACCAGGATCTGCCACATAACCCATGCACTCAGGTCACTCCACAACAAGTACAAATGTGACTCTGTCATTGTCCATGTTGGTGTGAATGACCTGAGACATGCCTCCCTGGACTACATGAAAAGAGACATGGAAGATCTCTCCGATCTTGTAGCCCAGGGAGGTATGACCCTAGCCCTGAGTAGCATTCTGCCATCGCCCAGAATGATACCGCAGTGCAAGGACAAAATGATTGACTTCAACAATTGGCTAAGTTTCTGGTGTCATTCTAAGGGGGTCCAGTATCTGTCTGCCTGGGACGACATGGTCGACAGACCATGATGCTTTGCCAGAGATGGCCTGCACCTGTCACCCATGGGATTCCGGATACTGGCTAAGGCTCTTGCCTCCCCTATAGTGCCTTTTTTAGACAAGTTTCAAATGTAACAGGAACAGGCAAGCAAAAACTGAGGGTAATGCTACTCAATGCTAGAAGTCTACATCTCAAAATGCACTCACTCAAGGCACTCCTTAAAATGGAGAACATCAATACTTGTGCAGTGACTTAGACCTGGTTCAAGGCTCCAAAGAGCACCCCTGCACTACCAGGCTATAACACATACCACACTTTTCAGCCACGCAACCTGGACCGAAACATCAAAGGCGGAGGTGTGCCCACATTCATTAAGGATATCCACACCTCCAGGCTAGTTGCTCAGCATAATGCATCCGAGGTTATCCAAGTGCAACTAACTCTGGGCAAAACTGCAATCCAAATTGTAGCTTGCTACAGATCCCCCATCATGCCCCAGCATTCCAACTCCTCTTTTCTTGATATACTGGAAAATATTAGGGTTCAAACACCCTAATAATGGGTGATTTCAACTACCCCACCATTAACTGGGAAAACTACTCATGTACCAACTCCTTTGCTCAATGCTTTCTGGAATTCATAAATTCCAGTACCCTGGATCAACTTATCCACACCCCCACCAAGGGCAACAATATCCTAGACGTAGTCATTACCAACATGAGTGACCAGTGTTCCACACCCGAAGTCAACTCCTTGTTGGTTAGATCCGACCATAAGCTAATCACCCTAGATATCCACATCCCGCCCCCACCCCACATTAAGGAAACCACAGTAAAAAAATTTCTACAAAGCCAACTTCATGCTTCTTAAGACAGAAGTGGCGAACTTCATGACACCCATGCAGACGGCCAATACAGTTACGACTGCTGAATCCTACACAAATGCACTCTATAAGCACTTACATGAGTGCATGGATTGTGCTATCCCAAACAGAACCAAGAAGCTATCCTTCAAAATAAGGAAGCCGATCTGGTGGTTCCCTGCCATAAACAAACTGTACAACAGAAGGAAGAAACTGTTGCAAAAGAGAGCAAAATCCCATGAGTGGTGGAGCTCCCTGGTCAGCCTCAGTAAGATGCTGAGATCCCTTATAAGAGCCTCCAAAGCTAGCTATGAAAATAAAATTGCCACTGATTCTAAGGACAACCACAAAGCATTCTACAGCTATGTCAAGAATCTCAATGGCAACACCCAGATCTGCTCTGAGTTACAGTACAATGGCACAAAAATTACAGAACCAACTGATACTGCCAACATTCTGGCAGATAGGTTCAGTGCTAACTTTACCACCCTCACACCCTAAAGGGCCCATATCTATACAGGAAGAATGCAGAGTCCCTGTAATCACAACTACACAGGTAAAAGCTGCACTCTCTAAAGCCAAAAACACAGCATCCATGGGACTAGACAACATCCCAGGCTTCGTTTTACACAAACTTCAGAACGAACTGGCTCCCCACCTAAGCACCATGTTCAATCATAGCCTCACATCAGGCTTTATGCCCACTGAATGGCACACAGCAACAGTTATCCCACTCCACAAAGGGGGAGCCACCACTGATCCCGGGAACTATCGCCCTATTAGCCTGATGAGTTTGTTCTGCAAGGCCATGGAACGTATCATCATGGAACTCAAACAAAGACATTGGTAACCTCCAAACTCTGGACCCCACCAAGTTCGGGTTTGTGAAAGGCAGATCATGCATCCTGAACCTAATCGACTTCTCTGAGGCAGTTGATGAGGCTAAGGTGGTTCACACAACCCATCTTGACCTCGCCAAGGCTTTTTACACCATCCCCCATTTGGGAATTATAGCTAAACTCAGTAAACTAGGTATAAATCGCTGTGTCACAAGATGGGTTGCCAACTGACTCACTGACAGAACCCACACTGTAAAAGTTGCAGACTCCAAATCTGACATCAAACCAGTGACAAGTGGAGTACCACAGGGTTCAGTCCTGGGACCTCTCCTGTTTGGTATCTACTTCTCTGAAGTACAAGCTAACACAGAAGGCCTCTGGCTAATGAAGTTCACAGATGACTGCAAACTAGGAGCCATAGTCGTGTCCCTAAATGATGTAGACATCCTACAGAAGGGCCTCACTGAGACATATGCCTGGTGTTAGAGCCATGGCCTCAAGTTCAATGCCAAAAAGTGCATAGTCATCCCCTTTGGTAAAAACTCTGCACCCGTGAGCTACCACATAGGTGGTAGTCTACTTAACACCGAATGTGTGATGAGACCTTGGGACCCAGGTGGACAGTAGTCTCTCCTTTGATAATCACATCGCTACAGTAGTCAGGAAGTCCTTCTATGTGGCACACCTCATCACAAAAGGGTTCTCATCCAGGAAAAAAAGAGGTCATTGTTCCCCTTTACTTGACACTCATTAGACCCATTATAGAGTACAATGCCGCTTTTGGAATATACCTCACAAGACATTTGCAGCAGCTGGAAAGGCCACAGAAGTACCTCACAAAGAGGATTACTGGCCTCAAACAGATGCCCTACACTGACCATCTAAAAATATTCCAGCTTTACTCTGTAGCATATCGCCTACTCCGAGGTGATTTCTGCCTAACATATAAAGCTATGTCAGACCCAGAGCTGTTGGACATGCTACACCTAAAGAAATCCCAATCCCTCTGAGCTACATGATCTAGGGACCTAAACCTTGTCACCATAATAAACAGGACATGCTGCAGAAATAGATTCCTGTCCCAGATTCCCATACTCTGTAACAAGCTACCCATCTATGTCAAGCAAAGTTCCTCGTTAGCACTTTTCAAGAAAAACTTTGAGTGGCTGGAAGATAGGAAAATATACCCCGGGAATCACTTCTGTGGCTCTGTTAGACAGTGGCACAGGAAAATAACTTTCTTGGGTGGCATAAGCCAGGGAAACTTGTTGGCTAGGCTTATTTAGGCCCTTAGGCCGATAGCCTAGTAACTACCTATGAACCTATTATTAGACTAAATACAATATTATGTAGCATTGAAATTTGCTAACATTATAAGGGTGACAGTTATTTACCCATAAAGCTAATGTCAGAGTGGAAAAGTTCAAATAGTGGATAAAGAGGAGGAGGGGAAGAGAAGAAAGAGTGAGAAAAAGTATTTGTTAGAAGTAATAATTAGGGTAGATATGGGAGGCAGGAGAAAAAACTAGTAAAAGTAACATTGCAAGTAAGAGAAATGAAACCAAGGAAAATAATAAATAGCATGCACAACAAGATTTACTCTGTGTGTGTGTATGTGTGTGTGTGTGTGTGTGGTAAAAGAACTATAAAGCAAATCTGCTCTGATACTTGCTTGCTGCCCTGCTGCGGGGAACACTTGTGCAAGTGCAGTGGACTGGCTCCAGTAGGAAGGGATGGCAGCATAACTCTCAACATTATAGAACAAGAAATCTGGATAAGGCCATAAATAATAGGGGATAAAGGCCCAAAAATGGGACAATTTATAAATATTGCACTTACAAACTTAGAAAGTTGATAAACAGGTTTTGCATTAGAGTGAATTTTCTTAAGGATATGAAGTCTGAAAATCAAATGCCTGTCAACTTTCTGACTTCAGTGTTCAATGATTTGACAGAAAACTGCAATTTTATGAAAAACAGACAAAAAATCTGGACTTTCTGCAAAAATCTGTACTGTTGAGAGATATGGATTGGAGTCTTGAACCAATACCCTTGAATCATTTTCATTTGTTTGCCAAAGCCATTACAGCAGTGTTTTGCAGAGAGGTGGGAAAAGCCTTATATTTGACTAGTATGTTGTTTGGGTGTGGGTAGCTGTGTTTGTGAAAGGTGGAGGTGTGCCTTTGTAAGTGTGGTGCGAATGTTATGGATTATGAAATGGAGAGATTAAGAGTAAAATTGTGCTCAGTGAAGTCCCTAGCAGTTTCATCACTGCTTGATTCAGACATATACATTCCCCTGTGTTTGTCAGTACTATGTTTGAGTGCATTGTTTTGGAGTGTAGTTTCACTGCTACAGCTGCTGCTACTCTTTCAATACAAGTATCTGCTTTGGAAGTTTTCTTCAGGAGTCTGTTGCTGAAAGGATGAGAGACATGCTACAGGTATACAACTAAGGCAAACTGGATAAAGCAATAGTAAGAACAAGTACTAGGTCACATCAGAGGCTTATGAGGTCATTGTTAAGAAACTGAGAACTGCTGTAAAATTTATCATTAAATACCATAAGTTCAGGTTACACTATAAGAGAATAAATATGTAAAGATAACCATGTCAGCAGCCAAAATGCATTATAAGTTGAATATTTTACTGTGCACATTTTAAATGGATAGACTGGCCTAAATTCTGGACTGATGTGTTTTTTTTTTTTTTTATTATTTTATTTCTAGGAAATGCTTTTCAGAAGTGAAGAGACAGAGATATACAAGGGAACAGATTTAGTGTCACACCAGGCTGTGATTTTTTTTTAATGTCTATTGTCATGCAAAGCTGACTAAATAGTTGAATCTAGTAACACTGGAAATGTGAGACTGTAGCCCACTGAAGGAGGGGAGATGGGAGGAGTAACCTGGCCAGGAACTGAAACTTGCAAAACTGCTCCTTGTGAAAAGTCTTTTTTTATCTCAGTAATTTGTTGACACTTTTGCAAGTTTCTTTCAGAGAATGTGTAGGACATCAGTAGGAACATTTGTAAAACTCAGCACATACCAGTCAATGACACATGAGCTGCAGACTCACAGACTTGGCAGTTTTTTTCAGGTGGTCCATCCTAAGTGAATGGAAGTCTAGTCTGACAACAAATGGTAGGGCTTTTTGTTCTCAGTCTGTGCGTTATGGGACAGATTTAGCTTTCCAAAGGAATCGTGATGTCTGCCCCATGAGGGCAGAAAAGAGTAAAAACAAAATAAAATTAGGAATGAGTACTTATTTTGCTGCAGGCAGCTTTGGAAGGTGTAGTAAATCATGGCAAGATAAAAAATATGTTTTCTTCATCATTTGCCCGTAGTGGTCCTTTAAGTCAAAACTGGGTTATCCTTATCACCCAGTGTTGTGGCATTGCTACTGAATTCTGAAATAACTCAAGGCCTATTGTTACAGAGTTAATAAGAAACATATTCCTAATGGCAAACTAGAACAGTCTATAGAATGCTTCACAAAACAAGGCTTAAACCCACTAAGGAGAGATTGCATACAACTAAGCTAAAACTGAAAAAATATTAAAGCTTAGCTGAAGTTCAAGCACTTGCTTCTTCAGTCTCTCACTAGAAATTACTTAGCAAAAAGTAATCCTGCACTGTACGTGTTCTGCCCCATAGCTCTGCTGTTAATATTTACCAAATCATGGTTTTAAAAGTAAAAAGCTGTGGTGGTACAGTGGTAGTGTTGTTGCCTCACAGCAAGAGGTTCTCCTGTTTGATTCTCAGCTGGAGTGCCTTCTGTGTAGAATCTGCATGTCCTCCCTGTGGTCAAGTGGCCTCCGAAAGGCATATGTGAATGGGCGTGCCTTTGCTGAAAGTTGGGTGTTGGGCTGGCAACTTGGCACCATAAAAATCTACTGCCAATCATTAGTGGACTGGAGTTCTGCTGTGGTGACCCCTCACCGGGAAAAGACAAGCAACAATGGTTTTAAAAGTAAAAATAATCTCAATATATAGACAGACAGAGACAGATAAAAGAAGAACTCAGCCACAAAACTTGAGCACTCCACATGGAATTATGGGGCACTAATCTTCTGGACATTCAACTATTAATTTTGTAAATCTTACACATTTTTACGTCATGTAATAGTATTAAAACAATGGAACTTTCAGTACTAAATACCTCAAAACTGATAAATTAAGACAATTTAATTAATTAATTTGTTTACCAGGTAAGCAAACTGCTCATAATAGACCTTTTTCAGCCATAACCTGGCACACAAGGGCAAGGATAAATAGAATATATATAGGCACCTTAGAATAATTAGTCAACAAGCATGTTTTGAAGGAAACTGGAGTATCCACAGAAAGCCTCCACAGACTTAGGAAGATCATGCAAGTCCCAAACATGCAATGAATGGAGATAAGGATTGAACGCCAGACCTTTGAAATGTGAGGCAGAGATCTTACCACTGAGCCACTATATACTGACAGGAAAATCTCCAATCTCCTAAATAGTCCACAGCTATCTGTGAGTATACACGACTGTGTGCAAGTCCCGTAATGGACCTGCATCCCATAGCAAATTGCTTTTCTGATTTTTGTCTATTGCTTGCTAAGATAAGCTTTGGATTATTATTAAAAAAATCAAAGTATTGCACAAAAGAATGAACAATGAATTCAGTAAACAATACAGGTCAGTTACAAACCTTTTTAGCATACACTGAACTACCAAAGGCATCTCTCTCAAGATCACTATGCGTAATAGTTTAAACATCTATATTCTTCTCCAAAAAGAAGATTTTCATATGGTGCAATACCTCTTTTGCACAGATATGTGGCAAAACATCAAATGATGCAACATTAAGCTGTAAAATATCAAACTTAAAATTTCTGTTCATTCAAGATCAGACACAAGAGCAGTCAAATCTACCTGTCAGTCAGATTTAACAGCAAATAGATTCACTGAAAGTGAAGTATTTGTCTGGAAGAGCAATACACAATCACTGCTATAGGTTAGTAAGCAGGTTTTAAGCACTGTAAGGAACATGAAGTGCAAATGTTCAGCAAAGATTGCTTTCAATGAACTATAATTCTACAGTTCTTAAAACAAAACATCCCTTGTCTGCAAAGCTAATATGCTAACTTACTGTCTCAGAAGTTTACTTTTACAAATTCCCACACCCTTCAGAATCTGATGAATATTTTAACTAATATATAACTATAATATATATTTTTTATATATATATATATATATATATATATATATATATATATATATATATATATATATATATATATAATATATAATTAATATATTATAATATATATACTATAATATATAATTAATTACTTCTTGATACTGGTACAATAATGCTGATTAATTTATCTCTGTTTTTACCACTCTGAATTCATCTGGCAACAAACTAAATTCTGCTTTTATATATATATATATATATATTCTGTATATGTTACTATAATCAAACCAACGACATTCCTCACTTATGTATATATTCGGTATATATTACTGTAACCACTATGTGTAACACTGTTTCTACTTCTGTACCAATTAATGTTTAATTTTTTTTCTGCATCTATGTTCTTGTCGGAGCTTTTCTCCCTGGGCTTCCACCAAAAATGGTCTCTTTTAGGCCCAGTGGACTTTCATAGTACACAAATGCAATAAATAAATATTTCAGAATGTAAAAAACATACTGTATCAGTCATAACAGCAAAACACTGAAATGTAATGCAGGGCTGAAGAAAAAACATATAAAAGGAGCCCTTCTGCATCTTAATACCCCTGCAAGCATCAGATACCAACTCTGAGGCTGTAGTACTTTAAAGTAAAAGGATAAATTGCTTTTGCTGGGCTAAATATTAATCTTTCTCCAGGACAATGTAACTTGCAAGTTAATATAGTAATTTGTGAGGCATAATGGTTAAGGTGTTCTTCTGCAATGCACAAGATACAAGAATTGACCCTGACCTCTGGCCAATGCCTGTTTGGAGGGTGCATGCTCTCTCTGTGTCTCTGTGGGGTTCCCCCCACCCTCCAAAAACATGCTGGGTGTTTCCACTTCAAACTAACCTAAAAGTGGAGTTGTGGCTAGTAGCACAAACTGTAGATGGTGCTAATCAGAGGATAAGTTGTAGAGACCATCCACCAACCACTTGGAGCATCAACTGTGACGCACAGTACGTTTTTAATAGGAGAACATGGATTGCAGACAACATGCCATGTCAGGGCTAGCTACTCAGTGGTGTAAGGTTGGCTCTAGGTGATTCGGTCATGTTGACTATTGTCATCAAAAATGGGCATGAATATTTGCCAGTGATAACTAGATTGAGGACCCTGCCTACTTAGACCTACGTCACAGACCCATGCTAAAGGTTGGAGGGGTATGTGTGCCCTATTGGCCAGTGTGTGCCCACCATAATCCCCAGAAGCCTTGAGGCAATAAGCTACTGGCTGGACGGTATTCAGTTGCCCAGCCTGGGTTACCTAGGACAGCTCTGTTGAGTTGAAGCTGGACCATACAGGAACTTCAAACACTAACACAGCAATCCCTTCTAGCAGTAAAGACCTGGCTAACAAATTACCAACTAATTCTGAACCCCCAAAAAACAAATTCATGATCTTCCAACCCAATAAAACAGCTGTCCACACTGCCACAATTGTCATCACTTCATTAAATAACATACTTATATCCCACTCACCAAACTTCTAAGAGTTGAAATTGACTCTAACATGAGATATGACAGCCACATATCCCAAACAGTAAAAAAGTACATAAAAATAGGAACAAGGTATAGAAACAAACACTACTTCAAACAAACACTAACATTACTATTGCCCAGTCCCACCTGATTTCTACACTGCTTTACGCATCTCCCATATTTACAAATCTAAGAAAAACATGACTAGCAAAGCTCGAATCCTGTTACAATAAAATTGTCAGACACACTACAAGCTCACCATTTAGATTTCACCAGTGTCTAGCACTTAAAAAACTCAACGGACTAGAGCTCCCCCAACTCCTTCTCCTTAACCAGTTAGCTATGGCACATAAAATATTCTATCAACCCGATAAAACTCCAGCCCTTCAAATATTACTTCAACCATACTCCACTGCCAGAACCCTACATTCCACCAACAAACACCTTATTAAGATCAATAAAACCAATAACCTAGCTGGAGAATCCCTCTTCTCAAGTTACATTGGGAAAATCAGGAATTCCTTACCACAGGACATACAAATATTTCATCCTTGTCTCAATTTAAAAAAATGCTCAAAAATCACTTTTCCAACAAATGGCTGTGCCCTTGCTCTGGCCCTGACTAATCCATGTCTCTCAATCAATATTAATAACTCTTCTTTACAGTTACCAACACTACACTTAACATGGGAGAATTGGATCCCATGTCAAACAAGAATACACTACTTAAAATAACCTAGTAAGTCCTATACAAATAATACCATCGGGCGGTATATGTCCTACACAAATAATACCATCAGGCAGTATATACAAATAATACCATCAGGCAGTATATGTTCTATACAAATACCATTGCGCGATGTATGTCCTATACAAATAATACCATCAGGTGGTATATGTCCTATACAAATAATAACATCGGGCAGTATATTTCTCTTCTTTTCTAGTCTTGCTACCTTCACTTTATTTCAATATTCTGACTCACTGTAGTATCTGTTCATAGAATCCTTCCTGTAATAGCCAGGCTTTAATATCTTGTTCTCTTTGACTGATTACTTAGTTTACTAATAGATCCTGATTGTTTTAAACTCTATTACTTTCACTGTGTGATCAATTCTAATCAAATGATGTTAAATTGTATGTGTTATATAGTATGTTCTATGTGGAGCTTTTCTCCCAGGCCTCCACTGGAAAAGGACATGTGTCCAGTTGGACTTTCCTGGTAAACAAATGTAAAATAAATAAATAAAACCAACCTGTCAAATGTGAAATAAGGATTGCTATACTTAGTATAGGTTCACTGACAGGATGCTCCTTGGAAGTGGATGACATGATAGTAAGGAAGAGACTGAATATCAGCTGTATCCAGGAGATGTGATGGATGGGCAGTGCATCAAAGCCAATTGGCTTGGGATCCAGAGTCTACTACTCAGAAGCAAGAGGACAAAATACAAATAGTGTGGGAATTGTGGTGATGGAAAGACTTTAGAAGACAGCAAGAGATGTCATCAGATTTTGTGACACATGGCATCAAACTCCAGTGTAACAACAGACCACTATTCATAATCTCAGCCTATTCCCCACAGCAGGGTTCTGATGGTGGGGGAAATAGTGCATTCAGGTAGCAATTGCTACTACTAGATAAAGCAGGACAACATGTGTTGGTATTGATAATGGGGGACCTGAATGCACAAACCAGGATAGATAGAACAGGATATGAGAACTGCCTGGATCCATATGGGTGGGGCAACAGGAATAATGAAGGACAGGCCATTCTAGACTTCTGTCTGGCAAATGGCTTGCTTGTGGTGAACACATGGTTCAGCAAGAAAGACAGCCACAAGATCACATACAACAGTGGCCAACATGCAACTCAGGTAAACTTCCTCCTGGTAAGGAAAGGGCACCAGGATAGAATCTGGGATTGCAAAGTCATCCCCAGTGAAACAGTTGGCCCACATCATAAAACACTGGTTGACACAATCAGCTGCAAGCAGTGGTCAGAGGAGGCTCTAAGGTCCACAGAGACTAGGTTGAAGACCTGGAAGTTGACCAGAGCTAAAGCACAAAAGTTCAAGGAAATAGTCAGGGCTCTAGCACATCAGGAAGACGAGGAAATAGGTAAAGCTGAAGAAGAATGGCAACTCCTCAAAACAACATGTGTGAGGATTATATAACAGATATACAGCAGAGCCAAGTATGGAAATAATGCACTAAAATACCATTATGTAAAACTGCCCAGCCATCTGAAGACAGCAATTATTGCTACAGTCTATGCTTTTTCTGCATCATTTAACAATACTTTGCTGGTGATTGTATATATTGTGTTTTTTTCCTCTTTCTTGAGACTTGTGTATGTTATGTTTTCCCGACTTCTTAACAATTCAACTATGTAAAATCAATTTGATAAACTGTTTTTGCCTCTTGCAAAATTTTGAAGCTTTTCTCCATGGGCCTCCATTGAAAAGGTGCATTTTTTCTTTCCCCAGTCAGACCCTCCCAGTAAACAAATGCAATAAATTAATAAATAAATAAGCTAAGTAAGGATGGATGGTAGTGGAATACAGAAGTCAAGGAAGTCATCAAAAGAAAAAGTGGGAGGGAGAAAAAGACTGAACAAACTAAGAAGAAATACTGACTGACTAACAAAGAGCAGGTCCAGTAGCAAAGAACAAGGCATCATAGGCACTCTACCAGCTTCTGGAAAATGACTCAGCAGATGGCATAAATAAACTCTATCAGGTTGCAAGACAAAGACGGAGAGATAAAGTAGATAGTCGGACATCCTTCATAAGGGATGCCAGCAACAACCTACTCATCAGCCCACAGGATCAAAGGCAGATAGAAGGGGTACTTCCAGCAACTTTTGAAGGAAGAAAACCCCACAGAAGCTGTACTTCCTCAGACACAGCCTATGACAAAAGAAGAAGAGTAGCCCATCCTAAAAGAAGAACATCACTAAGGAAAATGAAGTCAAGGAAAGCAACAGACCCAGATGAGGTCATGGGAGATATGATCAAGATGTTGGGGGAATTAAGAAAGAAATAACTGCAGAGGGTACTCATAACAGTTTGGAGAGAAAGGCATATCCCAGATGACCGGAGAGTAAGCATACTAGTGCCATTGCACAAGAACAAAGGGAACATTCACAACTGTGGACAGTATAGAGGTATTAAACTCCTATCGCACTGCATGAAAGTTCTGGAAAGAGTGCTTGATAAACAGATATGCAGAGTAGTAGAAAATAAGATGGGGAAATGAGCAGTTCAGACTCAGATCAGGATGCAGCACAACCAACCTAATGTTTGCAGAAAGACAAACAGTTGAGAAGAAGCTGGAGTTAGGGGAAAGAGTCCAACTGGGCATTCTTAGAATTGGAGAAAGTATATGACAAGATCCCAAGAAAGCTGATTTGGGAAGTCCTCAGATGGTTCGAAGTCCCAAAAACTTTGGTAGAATTAGAGTAGGCTATGTACAAGGACCCAATGACACAAGTACGAACAGTGTTTGGAATCACACAGGGATTCCAGTGGGAGTGGGTGTGCAACAGTATGCAGCAGGGTTCAGCTCTGAGCCCACTGCTGTTCATATTGGTGATGGACTGTGTGATGTCCCTCCTCTGGGCCAGTAATCAAGGAGCCTGTATCCTCAACACAGACACTGGTGAGGGACGTTCACTTGAAACAAAAATAGATACACACAGAATTTTCAGATGCAGCTCTCTGCACCAAGCACATATTCCCTTAAGAGTACACAGAGAGTATGCTCCAGGTCTTGAGGCTGGGTTTCCCTCTCTCAATCCAGGCCCCAAATAAGACTCCCTATTGACACAGCTGTAGAGTTGAATCATCAGCTGAGTGCTCCAAGCCAAGTCCTCCACCACCCTCTCTGTGAAACCAGCGCTCTGTGTCCCTGCTCCAAGTAGCTGACACACACACTCTTTGATATTTGATTTTCACACACACACACACACACACACACACACACACACACACACACACACACACACACACACACACCTGAAAAAGGCTGGCACAGATTTACCAGCTATGCCCCCTCTACCTAGACTATAAGGTAGATCCTGCCACCAGAACACTCCAAAGCCAGCTACTCTAAGCCTCTTACAAGGGTACCCAATTGTACTGAGTAAAATCAATACTAATGCAAATGGTAGTGTTTGACCAGTGCAGCAAGACTTTCAGGAGTGGCCACAGTGCCACCAAATAAATATAAGTACTCTCAAAGGTTAAAATATTTTATAAAAGACCAGCCACAATGAAAACTTTAAATATATTTAATAATAAATAATAAAAGAACATGAACATTATAAATATCTATTCACAATAAACACCAGAGTTTCAATCACAAGAAATATTAAAAATAACACAGGTGGAAAGGTTCACAGAGATACAGAAAAACAATACTTAACTAATCTCACTATATTTTCCTGACTGATCTAAAGAGTTACTGTTTCCTACTTACTTAATAAAGCAAAGCAAGATGAAGTAAGTGAGTGGTCTTCTCAGTTCCAAAACAGAGTGCCCTGAGACTTTTGTCTCATCTAGTATTAAAACATCATTTCAGTGCTAGATTACAGTATGACATCGCATACATTCTAAAGACATGCGTCTGGACCATTTCTCCCCAGGCTTCCACTGAAAATAGGCTTTGTCCTAGTTGGACTTTCCCGGTCAACAAATGTTAAATAAATAAATAAAACATCTGGTTATCTGATCTCTGGTTCCACACTACCCCCTTTACTAGAAACTGAACCAGAATCTAGCACATATGTGTTACCATACACACACATAGAGCTTTGCTAAGATGTGATATAGCAAAAACATTCAGCCTTCCATGGTAGCAATTAGTTCACCCCTAAGAACAATACAGTAGGATTCCTAGTCCTAGTTTTCACAGATATTTTCTCTCTGGCTGCAATCAGAACTGTAAGATACAATTTGTATGGCCTAAACCAGGTAATTTAATTTTAGACTATTTTTCAGAGTTAGCTGGACTGAGATTAACCTCTTCTCTTCCAGTATCCTATGTTACAATATATTAATTTAAACAGTTACAGTATAGTCTGACATACAGGTGTATTTCATTTCTGTCCAGCAGGACCCACTGTTGGCACAATTTTAACACAAACAGCTTTACAAATATATTTTCAACACAAGCACCTGTACAAATCAGCTTGATATACAATATAATTCTTTAAAAACTCCAGCTAGCTATGCTGGCATACGTTAGACATCCGCTGGCCTACTTTCTCTGGCATAGCTGGCACTACCTCACATCATCACAGACTGCATTAGCAAACAGGTTAGAGGGGAAAGATCAACAAAGTTGTATGCAGATAATGTGACATTACAGGCAGACTGAACAAGAACTTCAGCAAATGATAGGGTAACAGAATGCTAAACTGGAGGCACACAGGTTAAAAGTGAGTGCAGTTAAGGCAGTTACAATGGCAGCAAATGGAGATAATCAGAAGAAGATGAGAACTGAGATAGAAGGGAGGATAGTTAAACAGGCCAACAGCTTTGATTATCTGGAGGGATAGTTGAAGAGAAGGGAAGTCTGAATGAGGAGGTCAAGGTTATAATCAGAGAAGCTGTAGTCAACTGTCTGAGAGTGTCAGGTAATATATGACATAAGAATGCCAAAGAAGTTGAAATATATGTTGTACAAAACAATGCAGCAACCAGTACTACTTTATGGTACAGAAATGTGGGTTGTGAAGGCAGAGCATTTGGGAATGCTAGAGATGAAATTCCTAGGACGGGTGGTAGAATGCACACTGTGGGACAGATGATAAAATGTGCCAGAGCAGAAGCTCAAGTAACTCCAATTGCAATGAAGGTCAAAGAGAATAGATTATGGTGGTTAGGACACATGCAAAAAAGCAGAAGGCAGTCTGGTGAATATTTGGGACAGACAGGGAGAGGGCATGAAGAAATGAGGCCATCCAGCAAAGAGGTGGAATGATCCAAGAACACACAGTCGCTATAGCCCAAAGGTCTGCTCCAAAAACAAATAGAGCAAATATGTAGAAACAAATTGGAAGCTGACCACCACAATAAATGGAAGAAATATTTAATATGAACAGACAAGCGCTTTCACGTGTACTTAGACACACTTCTTCAGATCCTTACAGCTAACTGCTTAAAATTCAAATGTATATATAGGCAATCCTAAAATAATCATTCAATTAGTTAATCTAATTATTCTAATTCCAAGCATGTGTTTAAAATCATTCAATTAAAAAAGACAGTGCACTAGTAGATACTGCAACTTATAGCAAAAAGCAAAATTAAACAAATAGAAATTCTAAGAGGACAAAGTTAAACAGTTAGAAATTTTAAAAAGTTATTAAACAACAATGACAATTAATAAAACAATATGTCCTATAAAACTCTTGTGTGTGCTTCTCATATAAATATGAGTATAATATTCTAAAAGCTATGCATCAAATATAACCTGTAAACATATTATGTATGTGCAAAAGTACTGATATTGAATGAAATAAATAAATATTATGGTGTCTAGTCCTCTAAAATGTGGATAGGATGTTATTACACTTGATGAAATCTGACACTTATTAAATAAACCATCAATGGTAATGAAGGCATAAAATATAAGTATAAATATAAAGTGAGTCTGAATGTAAACATAAATGTCAGTGTAAAGATATATAAATATGTAAATATAAATATGTTGATTTATATAAACTATTATATAGATAAATATAAATATATAAAAATACAACTGTAGATGAATAAATAAATATGTAGGCAAATAAATATTGATAAAAATAGATCCATCTATGTAACTCACTTGTTGTTAAGCAGTAATGTCAAATAAACACTATGAATATCAGTGCAATAATTTCTTAAAAACAACTAAACCAAGATAGCTTAATCTCATGTACAGGATCAAATCTCATATGCGAAGTCAAACTCTGTATAGTTGTAGTATAAAAACAGTTGAAATGGCATAATAAGTATATGTCATTAAAAACATATATTAGTAAAAATATAAACATGTATATTCCTAACCTATGAATACATAGCAAGAGAATGGATCAAAATATATCTGACTAAAATGTCTTAGCTAAACATATGAGACAAATGAGCCTGTCTGACCTGAACACTGTGTATGCGTCTGTGATATGTATAAAACAATATGTGAAATGCTTGCCAAAATCTACATGTGAACCATTCCTACAATGAAAAACATAGATGGTGTACCTATATACTCAATATTCAACATCAAATGTTATTGAGGAATCACTTGGCACTGCGTCCTTTCAGAGGAGCCCTAATGCTGACATATTGATTTAGCCCTGGTTCATAGTGTGCTTTGAGTTTAAAAATCCAAGAAAGTTCTACTAATTCTAAATCATTAAAATTATCTCCATCTCTGGAATTAGGTAGAACTGTTTGTAAAACTCTAAATACAAATGAATGTGTTGAGTTTTTGGAGATGTGTTTGGCTAAAGCATTCTTGGTATCACCCTTTTTAATATCTAAAGTATGTTCCAGCACCCTCTCTCTCAAGGTTCTAGTAGTCATTCCTACATAGAACGCTGTACATCTCTGGCAGGTAGCCAAATAAATGAGATTCTTACTTTCACATGTAGCAGTTTGATGAGGTTCAAACCTATAGTTCAAAACTGGATGCTCAAATTCTTGTACTGTGGTGATCAAAGTGCATATACTGCACTTATTGCAAGGGAAGGTTCCTTTCCTCATGTTCTTATTAATGCTTATGTCCTTGCTGACAATGTTCGACTCTATACATAAAAGCCTACTGAGGTTCTTACTATTGCGAAATGTATAGGATGGTGTGGGGCCCACTAGTGCTGCTAACCATTGATCAGTCAAAAGGATGTGCCAATTACTAAGAATTATGTCTTTAATATGGTGAATATCATTAGTATACCTAAGATTAATTCTGACTCTTGAATTATCAAAAGACTTCTTGCCATGATGTCCAGACATTCTACTATGATTTCCATTAGGAGTTGTCTGTTCATTAAATAGAATCTGGTCCTTGACCTTCTTGATCTTTCCTTCATCATAGCCTCTGTTCAAAAAACACTGTTCTAAAAAATTACTCTGTTCAATAAGTTCAGCACTATTGTAACATAGCCTCTTAATTCTGATGAATTGGCTCTTCAATATGCTGTCAAATACGTATCTAGGATGCATACTATTAAACTGAAGTAAGGTGTTTCTCCAGCATCCCTTTCTGTAAATGGTTGTCTCAATCTTGTGATCTGTATTCTTATATAGCTTCACATCTAAAAAATCTATACTGTGTGTATCATGACTTGTTGTGAAACTCAAGAAATCAGTGGTAGATTCTAACTGTTCTATGAAGGTGAGAAGCTCAAGTGTACTTCCATGCCAAAATAAAAGAACGTCATCCACAAACCGTTTGTAAAGGCTCACCTTCTTGAAGCTATCATGTTTGAATAAGAACCTCTGCTCCCAATACAACATCACTAAATTCGCGTAAGTATTGGCGCAGGGGGTGCCCATGGCTACCCCCCACTGCTGCAAATACAACTGGTCCCTGAATTTAAAAACATTGTTGGTCAAAACTAGTTCCATAATGGCACATAACAGCCCTTCTTCACTAGTATTGAACTTCTGGCTCTGGTTTATAATGTTCCTCAGAGCTTCTAAGCCAAAATTGTTGGGTATGGCAGTGAACAAGTTTTTTACGTCCAAAGTCACAAACAGCAGTTCATCCATATTTGCATGGGAGTATTTGCTTATACATTCAAGCAACTCATAGGTATCCTTCAAAATGGATGTAGTCTCACTAACCAAGGGTCTAAGTTTCTTCTCTAAAAAGACTGACAGTGTTTCAGTGACCCAGCCCTGTCCCACTACTATAGGTCTCATTGGGGGTGGGTACAGGCTCTTGTGTGTTTTCGGTAGACCTTTGATGTATGGTGTCCGAGGTTTTTCAATAAAAAAGTATTGATACAAGTCATAATCTATCTGCCTACACATTAAGTATTCATAAAGTTCTTGATGTACTTTGTAAATAATTTTGGTGAGTTCTAAGTGGTTAATAGGTTTGTAGGTGGAGGTCTCGTTCAAAAGCGTAAGCATAGCATCTATGTATACGTTGGTGTCTAATAAAACTATTGCTCCTCCCTTGTCTGCTGACTTAATCACCAAATCATTATTACGTTTCTGAGAATAAATCCTATCCCATTCAGTGGTGTGTGTATTGAAGAACAAGGCACTATGTTTAAAATCATAGAAATATTTGTATAAATCATCTTCACAAATTTTCAAAAAGCATTCAGCTACAGGAGTTAAAGTAGGTGTAAAAGTGCTCTTTTTTCTAAAACAAACATCACTAGTTTGATCAGGAACATCATTTGAAACCTTTTTGTTGTTGAATAACAGTTTCAAAGATACATTCCGTAAAAAAAGTCTCAAGTCCTTTAAAACTTCAGATAAATTGCTAACTTGAGCAGGTATATAGTTCAAACCTTTGTTCAAAAGCTCACAGTCCAAGGGTGTCAAAATGTACCTGGATAAATTAACTGTTAAGTTGCTCCATTCCTCCATCGACCTCTCCGACCCTGTTGTTCTCCCGATAGCTTCCTCTTGAATCTGTCTCTGCTGTCGGACCTCCCTCTCGTTCCATGTTGGCTCTGTACTGGAAGGGGTAAAAAACATTCGATATGGGTCTGTGCTATCTTCGGTTTAGCGCCAGTATTATTCGTAATAGAGCGTGGTAGAGCTAGCTGGTTCGGCGGTGGCGTGCAGTCAGTATCCATTGTAGGGGTAGTAGAGGCTCTCGCTGATGACATCATCACCCCTTGTGTTGTAGGCACGTCATTTAAAGCAGTAGTGTCACTTTGACTTGTGGTAAAAACAGATGCTTCGGTATTAAAAACATCAGCGTTAGTATTAGTCGCAAACCCAGTCTCCCTGACATTCCTACTCCTTGGCCATAAAAAGGCTTGACTGTTCGTGAAATCAAAGTAGTCTCGTTGAAGTTTGCACATTTTAGTCTGTTGCAAACGCTCCCCATAGGACCACGTTTGATTGAGTAGGGACTCTATACGTTGCATGTACATAGCCCCTTTAAATTTCTCATGTATAGTATTATACAAAACTTCAGCTTTGGTGCTCAATTCCTTCTCTATAGGAGAAAAATAGTCCAGCAGTAGTTTGATATAATTATAGCTAAGTTCTAAATTCAACTGCTGCCACCTCTTGAGTAAGTCCGGATGGCTATCGCCATAGGTGGGCATGCAGAGGACTCTCATCCCTCTCGGCACTATTTTAAAGTGCAAGCATGCTTCTAAGTGTCTCCTTTGCCAAGTAAGTCTTTGAAGCTTGTACAACATATTCTCGAGCTCCTTTATACTCACGTTGAATTCATGCAAATTGTCACTATTAGTAGCTTCAACATTAGGACCAGTGACAAAAAGTTCCATCGCAAGGAAGGGATTATCACGTACATCCATAACAGTTTCCCACCTCCTCCTCTGGTCCGTTTTCTCTGGTGCAAAATCAAGTTCTATCGAAGGGTTATCCATCGTGTGGCTTAAGCGACTCGAAACAAATGAAGGTAAATCCAAGAACACACAGTCGCTATAGCCCAAAGGTCTGCTCCAAAAACAAATAGAGCAAATATGTAGAAACAAATTGGAAGCTGACCACCACAATAAATGGAAGAAATATTTAATATGAACAGACAAGCGCTTTCACGTGTACTTAGACACACTTCTTCAGATCCTTACAGCTAACTGCTTAAAATTCAAATGTATATATAGGCAATCCTAAAATAATCATTCAATTAGTTAATCTAATTATTCTAATTCCAAGCATGTGTTTAAAATCATTCAATTAAAAAAGACAGTGCACTAGTAGATACTGCAACTTATAGCAAAAAGCAAAATTAAACAAATAGAAATTCTAAGAGGACAAAGTTAAACAGTTAGAAATTTTAAAAAGTTATTAAACAACAATGACAATTAATAAAACAATATGTCCTATAAAACTCTTGTGTGTGCTTCTCATATGAATATGAGTATAATATTCTAAAAGCTATGCATCAAATATATCCTGTAAACATATTATGCATGTGCAAAAGTACTGATATTGAATGAAATAAATAAATATTATGGTGTCTAGTCCTCTAAAACGTGGATAGGATGTTATTACACTTGATGAAGAGAATAGATTATGGTGGTTAGGACACATGCAAAAAAGCAGAAGGCAGTCTGGTGAAGAATATTTGGGACAGACAGGGAGAGGGCATGAAGAAATGAGGCCATCCAGCAAAGAGGTGGAATGATTGTGTGACAGAAGACCTGTGAGAGTCAGATATGCACAGAATTGAGAGAAAGAGATAGTAACAGTTGACAACATTCTGACTCCATGTAGAAAATGGGATAAAGGGGACTGATGATGATGATATTAATTTGTGGAGAAACAGCCCTACTTATCAAAGGTGTGTAGAAGGTGGAAGCTTCCTTATGACACACTCAATTGTTTTTATTGGAGTATACACTACGTTTACAATTGCAAGGGTTTAAAATATTTCAAAACTTTCATATCTGATATAATCTAATGTAATGTAAAAGTAAGCATTTTGCTAAAATACCGTTTGTGTGGTGTTGTATTGGAATTTCAAAACATGATACTGAAAGTCCCAGAAGACTGGAAATTTAAATGCAATTTCTATTACCCACACACCCCTGCCACTTAGATATACTCTAAGACTGATGTACCTTTGAGAAGAAGGAATTCTCTAAATTGAAACACATTAGAATTAATATTTCCCCCAACAGCACTTAAAATGTTCCTATTAAAAGATGCTCCCTCCTGAAATAACATCAAGAACCCTTTGTGTATATTCTTCTCAAACTAGGAGTCAATAGTCTTGCCACAAACAACTGGCCAGGTTGACTGATATGGATCTAGGAGACCCATTTAAATGGCTTTTGCATAGTGAAAAGCATCCAGACATCTCCTGGAGCAGATAAATATTCAGTCTTAAGTGCTACTAGTTATGGCATTTGTCGTGATGAGCATGACCTGGTATAGTCAGACCATGCCACATGTTGGCACTTGTTCTTCTAATTAACAATAACATTTCCCAGGCTATACAGGGTTAAAAGGATCTTTCATTTGCTGACATTACTAAAAATACACAACAGCTGTAAAGCTTTTTTTCCAAGAAGGCTTTACCCCATAACAAGGTGGAAGTACACCCACACCTGGTATTTAAATGCATTAACTCTGAGACCACTGTACCTCAGAGCAAGGGAAATATTCCAAGATATGATTACCTTCGATATAGTATATATGTCCCCACCATATTAACATTTACAGTTCTGCTATTCTTAGAGTCACAATTACAGTGTGTAAGCATTTCAGCAGCTACCACTCGTGCCATTCATTATAGATGTAAGATTTAATTCATCCTATTTTCACATTAACTAGGTGTTGTTACTCCAGAATGTACTCCAATATTTAAGAACCAAATGCCTCCATCTCTGTCACATCATCTGCTCCAGTGTTTATATTAAAATGATAGATAAGAAAAACTGATACGGTTCATATGAAACATGGTGTGAAAACATTGTTTAACAACTGCAATGCAGTCTAACAAATTTCATATGTGGCCAATAATGCATGTGAAGATATAAATGTAGATAACAAGCTGTCATTCCTTGATGCTGAGCAGTCCTACATTTGGTGGTGTCCAAAAATTTGGCCAGTAAGGATCCTGCTTCTTCCTTTAGCTCTGCCATGCATACAAAAAGCAGGTATCTATGTATGTAACACTTTTAACTAAATGTACTACAAATTATAAATGCAAAGCATTTATATTATAGCCAGTACAAGGAAGATACAGATACATACTGGTTACAGTGTAAAGATGTTTAAGCAATGGTTCTTTATTGAAATGTCAGCACTCAAAATGCTAACAAGCCAAAAAAAAGATAAAAAACACAGGAGAAGAGCAAATCTCGAAAATAACTCTTCTCTTTTGAACTTCTTTTTGCAGAGGGGACTTATTTTTGCCGGGGGGACAAGCCCCCCATCCCCTCTCAGATTTATATATACCAACTCTGAGATCACCATACCTCAGAGAAAATGGAATATTCTGAGAAATGGCATCTCTAACTTGGTATATACAAGTCTGAGCTTTCAGTCATTCAGTCTCCATGTTTCTGGACTCGGTCTAACGAGTCTTGACATTTCAAATGGTTACCTTCAGAGCTACTTGATTGTACAGTGCATTTTCTTCATCTATCACTGCATTATCAGTTTGCCAAGTTATAATAAATAAAAGTTATTGATATTTAACACAATGCTAGATCTCTGAGTAGAGCTACAGCCGCAGGAACATTTGGAGAAGGTATTTGGACTGCAGAGTGTATCATTTTTTTTCTCAAGGTTGCTCGTCCCTCCTTTCTGATCCCATACTGCACTGCTCAGACTTACTTCTCTATTCCTAGACCAAGCTAAGATAGGAAAGAATGAAGCAAAAGGCAGGCATATGGTATGGAGGGTGAAATACTTCCTGTAGGTGAGTTCTGCTTAGAAATCCAGCATTATGGTGAACACCCATAACAGTAATCCAGCATTATGGAGAACACCCATAACAGTTATAGTTGATCTCATGCATCTCAAGTTGTAGGACTCATCAAGATAGAATCTCCAGCTCAGTTATTCCTTCTGTGTCCCATTAGGAACATAGATTTGATAAACTGTGGCCCCTCCTTGACCTAGAGGCCACATCCAACTTGTACTTCTTTACAAAGGTATTCAGGGATGACAGGACTTGCTGCATAAGTAACAATCAAGGAAGCATTTAAGAAAAGGTGAACTTACATCTCTGGCAGCATGTGCTACAGAAAGAGACTGCAAGATTTTTTATATTTATGTTAACCAAAGACAGCAATCTCTCAACTTCTTAGCACAAGAATTCTGGACAAAGCCATAAAAAATGTTTTTTTTTGGGGGGGGAGAGCAAAGGCCCACAAATTTTAAACATTGCTCTTAGAAATGTAGAGAGTTGATAGCATCAACAGGTTTTATATTAGCATGCATTTCCTGAGGGGGTATGACATTTGAAACTCAGGTGTCTTGTTATTTAGTAATGTCAATCCTCAAAGATTTGCTGGTAAACCACAAATGTTATGAGGAGCAGACCAAAACAGAATTAAAAAATCTGAACATTCTGCAAAATTCTGGACAGCTGAGAGGTACAGAATACAGTGCAAATAGAAAGCCACTGGAAAAGGCATTTTCTGGTAACCTTCTTACCTTGACAAAGGAAATAAGGTTAGTCTTCTTTTCAAAGAGATTCAGCTCAGTTCAAATAATGCTTTAGCTGTCTGTGAATATCTATGCATTAAAGAAGGTACTGCCCTGTTTGGAATTCCGGGGAAGAACACTAGTAAATGAAATTACTGATATCAGTCTGTTTAGCTGTCTTTTGCATGGAGAAGAAACTAGAGCACAATTAAAAATATATATCAAAGACCATTACAGAAGGGCTTGTAACTCAAACATTCAAATTATAGGAATCAGCAGGATAGTCATCAGAAACAGAGTTAACCAATGCATGAACCTAATTCATTAATGAAGGCCAGAGAAGAAAAGTGCCATGGTAGAAGGCCATTTGGATCTTAAGTGATGCTTAAGCTGTAGCCTTGGCCTATAGGGAAATCAGAACACTGTCAGATGACTCTAACCATGGGAATAGCCAAGACTAACATTAACAAACTCTGAAACATAATGAAGGAGTTGAGTCATTGCCTTTGGAAAGGAATTCAGGTCTTAGGCAGAATCCCTACTGGAATATATTTTCCATTTATCTCATACTTTATATGGAAGGGTGTTCAGACAAGGATACGATAATGTAACAAAAATCTTTCAGATCTAATTATTAGTGGAACTGCAGCAACCAAGCTATCAGTTCATAGGTTTATAGGTAAGGCCTAGACTAGGTGCCCTTGCGGGCCATTTTAAACCTAGTCAAATTCCCTTCAAAGGTGAAAATCAAACCTTGTATTTGGAGTCTGTGAGGTAAATACCTTAACCATTATGCCAACTTCCAAGTGCATGGAGATCCAGGTAGAGCCTTCTGGAGTGATGGGTTAACGTACTGGACTAAGACGTATTGCTGAAGCATGAGAAATCAATTCTGCCTGGTTCTTAATGGGGTCACCAATATAATTTTCACCTGTGGCTACATTATTATCAGTCAAAATGGAGGAAAGGATAAAAGTAGGCCTTTGGCCCAAGGCTATATCATTCATTGTATGAAGGATTTTCCCACTATGGGACTAGATGAGGGGAAAATTACCTGATGAGGGTTCTCATCAGGGAGGCAAAAATGTCAGAACTGGAATGGCCTTACTTCCTGAATGTCATTTGGGTCATCAGGGAACTGAATAATCACTTATGGCATATCACTAAATACCTACTTAGCCTGTCCACAAAGTGACTGGGTTCCCTAGGTAATGTGGACTGTAGACATAAAGTTTTTATTCCTGAAGACCCCCTCCCATACTTACATGTCCTTTCTGTACAGGGTATAAGGATGAATTTCTACCCCTCTTGTTGTTGTACTATACTGCTGCCATCTAGTCTGACTAGAGACTTGGCCTACTGAAACCACTACTGCAGGGCATGTAAGGACAGGGGAGCTGATCCTATTTCCAGTGTACTGATATGCAGTTTTCAGTACCAAAATGACCAAAGCATCAGTGTCCTATGGTCTAAACAGTGTCCTTCTTATGTGCCTTATAGACTATATAGCATCTTTGTTATCTCAGAGATGGAGTCCATGGTCAGTGAAACCATATGAGGTGATGGAGCACTGGATTTTCAGATCATAAGGTTGGCTGGAATAGCTCACCACTTAGGTGCTTCCTGAAGGCAGCCAAAATCATGACAGCTGCATTCAAAGGCGTTTTATCCCAGTGACCAATAATCCCACAGAGTTCATTTCAGTTATCACACATAGCACCCTCTGTGGGGAACCATCAAGGCACCTACTAGATTTACAACTGTAAACTGAAGACTGGCTGAAGAAAATTTTGTAGACAGGACAACATGGACTTAAGAATTCTCTCCAGAGGTAAAAACAGCCCCAAAATCGTGGCATCTAGTCAACATGGTGCTAGGGTCACTGGTTGGGTTAGAGTCTGGTAAAATTCTGCAAAGTTCACAGTGATCCCTGAACAATAAAAGATATGGAGTAGATACATGAGGGTGTCTATTTTCTTAGCCGGTAGGAGTCCATTGTCCAAACTGGAAATAATCCTGTCCTTTGTAAACACACAAAAATAGTTATTACCAACATGAAGTTTGTGAACACCCTTACAATGGAAGTGACGACAAAGGAGATAATGTGAAAATGATAATGGCTGTCGCTTATCTGAAGCTAAAGCAACTGCCTTGAATGCTTCCTGATCTTTATGTGCTGATAAACATCTTAAAGATCGAAAAGCATAACCAATCTCTTTGAAAAACAATGAAAGTTTTAAGGAGTCATCAAGTGAAAAAAAAAAACTCCTGAGGTATAAATGTGTTGAAGTCACTCAAATCTAGAATGGGTCCTAGGCCCCACAAATTTTTGGGAGGGTACTAAAATGATTCTCAAATAACATCTAATTTTTCTGGTGATCTTTAAAGGTCCTGTTAGGCATCCAGTTGAGTGCTGCATTTCTTGTTTTATTTGTTTATTGTCTGGGGGGCTAGTACATAGGATTAAGGCTAAGGGCAGCTAATGAACCTTAACCTGTGGTCCAGAGTTTAATTCCGTCAGCTTCCATTTACCTGTGTGACTCTTAGCAAGTTATTTATCCAGTTAGTGCTCCCTGAAAAAGGTCTGTTTGGATCAGTGCTCCAACCAGGTTAACAAACACAAATAAACTGTGGAGTCTCCTGGACAGCTCTTTTCTCTAACAGCTTCTGCACCTTGTTCCTTGCCTGCATCTTTTGTCTGGAGTGTAGGACATCAGGCAAGAGCAGAGGCAGTGTGAGAGAAGGAAAAGAGAATCTGGAAAGGCAGCCATTGGCTATATCATTCTTTCTTTTTTTAAGTCTCAACTAATGACTTCTTGAACAGTGGAAGTTAGAGTCTCTTATAACAAAAATTATTTTTTTTGGTAAGGCCTCAGAATGATCAGGCAAACTGTTATATTACTGGACCTAGAGATCTGAGCAAGATTTTCTTAAATTTGTAGGTACATGCTCTAACACAATAGGTTAAACCACAAAACATTTGTGAATTCCTCTGTCAACCTAATTTAAATCAACAGAAGTCAGGACAGTCTGAATATGAAAAACAATGCACTGTGGATATATCCTGCGGAAGACTGAATCTATTCCTGTCAGCCTTCACTACAAAATAGTATGCATCTTCCTCATAGTGAGGCAGTGAAAATCTCTTATGAGCAGTAAGGCAGGCAGGGCCACCCTCTGCCAACCACTCAGCAGAACAGAGCAAGAGGATTACATACAGCAGACATCCATTGGGCAAGAAGGCTGCCTTCTAGCATGGGATATCTGAATGGCATACCTTATAACAATATCCAAACCAAGTCTGCCCTCAAGAAAGCATATTTTCAAACATATTCATTATAATCATCACCCAAGTCTACAGAGTTCCTAAAACTCAGAAGCAAACCAGTCTTTAATGTCACAATAGGCTACACATATACATGATCTGGGGTGACCAGATCATAGACTCCAACAACAGCTGTATTATAAACTGCAAATGAATAAATAGTCTGGATCATCTGCACTGGTTGCTTTAAATAGATGATCTGCTAGTGGAATCAGAATGCATGTAGTGATTGCCAGATGATCTTTTCTTGTTTTTAAAATGCAACTAGTTACACATTTCATTATCTGTGTAGAATACATAATTGTTTTCTTATAATAATATGGAAAATTATTTATTATTATTTATTTTATTTTATTTTATTTTACATTTGTTGACCGGGATAGTCCGTCTGGATACATGTCCATTTTCAGCGGAGGCCCGGGGAGAAAAGCTCCTCATTGACAGTAAGTTGCATTCATATTAAACAGAGTACATAATACTTCTTTTGATAATTAATACATGAGGTAACAGAAGACCATATGATTATATACAATAACATTTAGAAAAACTTCTGATTAATGCTAGATACAGAGAATGAGCCTAGAGGTATTCCAATATTGAAATAGAGGTTGAGGAAGTGATGGGTTTAGTCTGGTTTAGAACATTGACAGAGCCATTGGTTTTTAAAATGAAAGGATAGACTTTTCTTGAATTTGCATAGGGAGGTGACATTGGTGAGTTGTGGAGGAAGGGAGTTCCATATTTTACCAATGGAATTTGCAAACAGAGAGTCACCCCCAAAGTTACAGGATTTGACCGTTTGAGCAAGTAGCCTGTTTGATTAGCGCAGACTATTTAGATTTGAGTATGGGGTGATTAAGTTGCACAGCGCAGGAATGGTGTCAGGTTGAGTGAGAATTTTGAATGCTACTATTAGTTGGTTCTGCTGGAGTAGATTTGGTAGTTCAATCCAGCCAAGGTTATGTAGGTTAATACAGTGATGGGTTTTGTAAGGCATGCCAGTAGCAAATCTAGCAATATGATTATAGCAACATGTGAGTTTGTTTAGGTCTGATTTGTAAAGGTTAGTGAGTATGGGGGAGGCATATAAGAGGGAGGAGAGGAGATGTGACCGGGCTATGGCCTCTTTCGCCCTGGGAGTCAGAAAGGATTTTATTCTATATAGGGACCCTAGTTTCTTATTAACTGTTTTAATAGTTTGGTTGATGTGTAGGTCAAATCTAAGTTTATTGTCAATGGTAACGCCTAGTAACTTGGAGTTGGAGTCCAGGGATATAATAGTCCCATTTTTGGATTGGACAGAAAATTGTATAGGGGAAGGTTTATGGGTAGGATGGAAGAGTAATAGTTTGGTTTTTTTTGGGTTGAGGATCAGATGGTGACCTGACAACCAGTCTTCAACTGCAGTCAGACAGTCTTGGGTTTTGGATAGTAGTTTAGCTGGTGATTTGTCTGAGTTGATTAATGTCAAGTCATCCGCATATTGAATACAAGAGGTCTCGGGGATGATTTTGTGGAGGTCATTAATGAAAATAGAAAAGAGTAGAGGTCCCAGTATGGAGCCATGGGGGACCCCTATGGAATTAGGTAAGAGGGGCGAGAGCTTGTTTTGCCAGAGTACAGCTTGTTGCCTATCAGAGAGATAGGCATGAAACCAATTGAGTGTTTTGTTATCTAGATAGAAAGTTTTTAGAGTGTTGTGAAGTAGTTGGTGGTTGACCATATCAAAGGCCTTTGATAGGTCCAGAAAGAGTGCGGATGATATTTTTTTGTTGTTCTTGTTATGGTTTATAGTGTCGGTGAATGAGAGGAGGGCGGTGGTGGTGCTATGTTTGGGCCTGAAACCATGTTGTGAGCTAGTTAGAAGATTGCTCTGGGTTAGGTAGTGTACAAGTTGTTTGTGTATACATTTTTCCATGATTTTAGTGAGTGGTGACAATATGGCTATTGGCCTATAGTTAGACAGATCAGTGGATGCCCCACCTTTGTGGAGAGGGATTACATAGGAGATTTTCCATATTGAGGGGATAGTAGATTCAGTTATGGTACGGTTAATTAGGATGGAGATGGGGTAGGCTATAACCTCTGCAGCTTTTTGTAGATATTCAGCTGGAAGAAGGTCTGCAGCGAGGGCAGTTGGTTTTAGTTTCTTCAGTAGGGATCGAATAAAGGAAGTGGAAACTGGTTGTAGGTAGAAGGAGGGCACAGACTTCAGGATCGAACTTATTGTAGGGGGATTGGTGGGAGGTTGTTGGGCAGCTAAAGATTTGATAACATTGATAAAGAAAGTGTTAAAGGTATTGGCCACTTCTTCAGGGCTTTTATCATTTAGATCTACTGGAGTTGGAGTGGTGGTCTTCCATGGATGGAGAAGGTTGTTTAGACCCGCCCAAAACTTTTGGGGATTGTGTTGGTGTTTATCTTGTAGTTGGTAGTAATAGTTTTTTTTGTCAAGTGAAATGGATTTTTTTGTCTCATTTCTAAGTTGTTGGAAGTAAATCCGATCTAGGGGAGCTTTGAAAGCACGCCATTTGTCCCAGGCTTTGTTTCTAAGTTTAATTTTGGATTTTGAATCTTTGTTTGGTTAATGTGATATGGAATTCTTTACTGCTGTCATGCTCACCACTTCCTTGATGAGCTGAATTATCTCATCATGGAATGGAAATGTCTATACATTCTAGAAACTTGTTTTAAAATGAAAGACAAATTCTATTTGTATTTGGTATCCATCTAACCTCCATGTAGTCTACTGAACCAGAGCTACTATAATTGTCTTAACTTTTTGTCTGAAATGGTTATTTGGACTTGTGAAATTCTAACTTGCAGACAATGTTAAAACAAGAATCCATGGATCATAGATTTGTTAACTTTAGTTTTATACTGAGGTTTCCAATACCCACAAAAAGCAACTGGAAATAATAGTGGATGCGTTTAAAGTTTATTTCTATCACTGTTCTTTCCATATGAAGCATTTATTTTCCCTTCACATCTGCAATATCATTATGCATAATCAGTTCTTCGTAAAAGTATTGAGCTCCCTTTTATTCATTTATAAAATACTTGGGAATGATGACATTTTTCCAGTGAGAGGAATCCACACAGCATTGCTGTGACTGTTGGTATCTGCCCTTTTCGAAGAGAGAGACTGTCAGGTCATCAGGTATTATAATTCAGTGTTGTCTAACAAACTGGAAGAGTGGTTAGTAACTGACAGCTTGGTATTAGATTAGTAACCTAATTGTTCTCAACATGATGTGAATACAGGAAAGGGGTGTTATCACTGGACACATATCAGTAGCCCCCTCCTGGAAAACACTGAGAATGTATGTATGAAAAACAAGATATTCCTCAGTCAGCCATCAGTTTCCTGGCAATGCATAGTCTTTCATCCCCATCTCTGTTGATGAAGTAACCAGTAAATACTGTATTTATTGAACAAAGACGCATGAAAGCTTCATTTTTTTGTATTTATCATTAGGCTGTCCTAAAACTCAAGCATCTTATTACTTCTGTAAATTTGTTATAACTTTGATGCTTTACTTATCTTATATTGTTTTAATATACCCTTAAGTCTAGGAAATTTGTGTACATGTACCTTGACAACATTTTCCATAGTTTTGCTGAACTGGATTTTATATGTGTGTATGTAATCTTATATTGTCAAATGGAACTCTGTATTATTGCCTTTGAGCTCAAGTGTTGGGTGAAAGGGTCTTTGGCCTAGCACACATGCCTGGTTACCAAACCACAAATAAATGGTTATGTTTCAGTTACTATTAGTAAGTTTGCAGTGGAAGGCACTGGGCTCAGCAGTTTTTTTTTTTTTTTTAACGAACATTTTATCATGAACATTTTAATTTTTACATACCATGCAATCTCTACTTGTAATTTCAGCAAAGTTGCTTTTACAACTATTTTATGATTGAATATTTACATAATATTAATAAACTAACATCAGTGGTTACATTTAACTTTCAACAGTTTGCCATTATTAAGCATGTAAATCCATATATCGCAAACAATTATTTCATGTAGTCCTGATCTTCAGATTGCTTTACTAGTGCTCCTTAAACAAAATGCTTTAGCACACAAATTAACTATTTACAATACCATTTGAAATCAGGAATTAATTAGTGACCATTTTGCTCTGTCATTAGTATATTACAAATCTTAACAATTGGATCAGTGATTTCATAACCTGAATTCCAGTCAACTTTATTAAATAAATCTACTTCTTAGTTGCTTTGTTCTGTGTCTCAGCCTTCTTCAGGATATACCTTCTATCACAGAATCCCATTTAGCACATTTTTTTACCAGGGGAATAATGTTTCTGATTTGTAAGTTTTCAGTTCAATATTTCTGATCTGGTTTTCCATTTTCTTGTTACGGCTTTCTTGGCTACTATTAAGGTTAAAGATTACAACACTTTCATTTCTTTAATAAAGGTTATTCTACACCAATTCAACTAAAACATCTTTTATATAGAGATTAAATTATGTTCCAAGTATAAGAATTCGCATAATGTTTGATTTATTTTTATACAGAAGCAACTCTGTGCGTTCACAAAATCTATGCTCCCAATCTCTTTCTGAACCATCACATCTCCAATATATGCCTTTTGTCTGTGGGGATATTTTTTTTCCAAGTCTTGTAAGAGTACAGAAATATTTATGTAAATATTTCCATGTAAAATGTTTACATTTTTTTGATTTAGTTGCATACCTAAGGATAAGACATATTTCCCTTACTGATCATCTGGAATATCTCTATGTTTTTTGTCACGCCATGCTGTTTTAAAGTTTATATTGTATTGTCTTCTCAAATCTAACATTGGCTTATATGCAGTACCTATTATTCCTTTCTGGTCTGCCATTTCTCTTCTGGCCTCATTCATATGTCTACAGTTTTTGGTTGAACAACTTTACTATCCAATTCCCACATATCTTCATTCAACTCTAAGATCAGACCTGTATATGTAAGTTGGCAAGAATTCAATAACTCAAATGTTTGTGCAGCTTTACTCATTTTATTACATCATCTCCTTTTATAATCTGCTTTGAAAATATTATTTCTTTGTTCTTTCTTTTCCAAGTACTCAGTGCATTTTATTGTGTACCTTTCTTATTACTATATAATAGCTTATTTATGTTGTTCAATTTTTTCCAAGAGCAAAACTTCCTCTAAAGTGAGGACAAGACATGCTTAATAATTTATGTATACAGGGGTGTATGCAACACAGTTTATATACCTTTCCTAAACCTGCCCAACTGCCTATGTGTCATCATGTAGCTGCTTCACTGGGCACTATAGTAACCAATATCTTGGTATCAGATTAGTAATCTGATTGATGGTAGCAGATACTATAAATACATGGAAGGGTACTGTCACTGGAAAGGTACTAATAACCCTGCCTGGGAAACGGAATTGTGATGTGTGTGTGTGTGTGTGTGTGTGTGTGTGTGTGTGTGTGTGTGTGTGTGTGTGTGTGTGTGTGTGTGTGTGTGTGAAAATAGTGTAAAGTCTCAGTTACTGTTACTGAAAGAAGGCACAAGTTTCACTCTGAGGTAGGTTACATCCTCATGAGCCAGTTATTATAACTCTGTTCTGTAGCTGGTGGTGTAAAGGTTATTTGGGTCTGAAAGTTGTCAGTCATAACCCAAGGCAGTAGTGCACATTTGCCATAAGCTCTTCTGGCCACTCACTCTTTACATGTAAAACAGGTGCCAGTGGTGTGGATTTAAACTCCATTACCTTTATATGTCATATTATTTTGTGGCAGCGCAGGACTCCGAGTCAATCAGTTTATCACATAACTTTGTGATGGTAGGTGGGAGTTTAGGCTTATACACCTGTTCATGATATATTTGGTGTCAGTGATGTGGGAATTAAGACCCATACCACTATCTTTCACAGTGATGTTCTGTGAATCCCTATAATGAAGAATTTCAGTATTGGGTGGATGAGTTGCTGGGTGCCATAGCTTGAAATAAATCGAGGTAAATGTCTGATCATGAAATCACCTCCATCTCCATTTCTGATAACTACACCAACCTGGAAAATCAAATCTAGGGACCATGCTCATACATGGGTAACTATGAATCTGACCATGAAAACACTATGTCCATAAGGAGTCATTTGCATATATCCCATGGGCATCCATTACAGAAGGTTTAAGGTATCACATAGTGAAAACCCTACCTTGCCTAGGGTTTTCTTGCAGTTTTACTGAATGATTTGTCTGACTTTTTTACCCTTTGTTTCAGATGTGTTTTGGGGAGATAATTCGACTCATAAGTGACACACATTTTAAATCATCCAAGATTAATTATTTTTGGTGATCCAAGATAGAATATATGCTGATGAGATTCTAGTATATTGTTTGATTGTAACTGACTGAAATTTGAATTATTTAGCTGGACACATACTTCCATTGTGCACCTTTAACTGCATTTTGTGAAATGTTTAGGTTTAAGCTTTCAAATAAACTTGACTTGGGTAGATTACAACATGGGAGAAATCTGCAATTCATTCCTGCTCTTAGAAAGTACTCAAACATATTGGTGCATCTACTATTTATCTAAGTTTCCAGGAGCAAAACATGAAAAAACATCTGTCCCACCATTGATATTAATCTGCTTGGGTCTGTGAAAAACACTAACTGACAGAATGCACAGAGCTAAGTATCTTTCAAAGTTTTTATCCAGCCAAATCTCCATGACAAATGCCAAGTCAACCTCATGAAACAAGTCTGAAACAAGATATCCATCGGGAAGTACACTATTTGACCTAAATAGTTCCATGTTCTCACAACAAGGTACAGGACATGAGCACATGCTTTCTAAACTGACTCACAGCCCTAAATTCATTATTAGGGATATGTATCTTGGGTTACTAAGGAGTGGAATTCCTCTACAGGGTCTCAACAAATAGTGTGACATTACATTTAGAGGACCATCATCACAAAGAAAACTCCTTGAAGGACAGAAGAAGTGATCTGACTCCCAAAGAACCAAGGCTATGGTGTCTGGATGCTTCCAAGAATAATGAATAATATCCAGGAAAATGTATGCCAAAAGTAAATCCACCCCGGAGGACTGCTCTGCTCTCTGACAATCTCCTGAAGTCTCCTTCGAGAGGAGGAGATATAATCAGATGACCTTCCCTTTCCCCTGTTTAAAATTTGAGAATTTCCACAGATTTTGGATCCCTAGGAGGGGATAAAGAGAAAAAGAAGGCTCTTTGTTCTTCACTGGTATCCTCAGACATGGGTTGTAATCTTAAGGAGCACTCAAAATGCTTTTTTTGATCAACCCCTTCTTGGATATCATATCCAGTGGAGATCCTGACACTAAAATGGCTGAGGATCTTTTGAAGAGGTCTTGGGTTACGTGACTAGGGACAATGACCAATGTGTAAAAGAAACCATCTCATTAGTGAAGCAGGTAGAAGTGGCAGAGGTACAGACACCTGCAAGAATGAAGAAGGGGCCACAGTAGAAGAGAACATAGTGTGGGTCCATGGAATGGAAAGGAAAAGCCTAATTTCCCTAGAATACTGTGGAATGGGTGCTGTAATTAGCAATAAAGAACAGAGTTAGCATGTACAGCAATCTCCGAAGAGCAGGTGTTTGTGCAGGAAAGCCCTGCCTACCCGACTCTGATAAGACAGATACTTACTCGAGTAATGTCAGCATAACAGGCACTAGCTATAGTAATGTTGTTGGAAGTCAGAGGATAAGCAGGTACCATTGGAGGCAGCATCTATGAAATCAGTGCCAGCTACATTGACAGCTGGTAAGAAGATGTCAAGGGTCAAAGCCTGGACACTGCTGTTAGTCTAGTCAGACATCTGGCTTCTAGTTAAATATTGGACACCAGTCACTTTATGCTATCCATCACAAAATAGCAGTTGATTTCAGCAAAGGCTAGGCACATTTGATGAGGGCAGGTGAGAACAAGGTAGGTACTTCAGTGGAGGGGCCCAACAAAACAAAAAAAAGGGAATCAACAAAGAGTACAGCATTAGAGGGCTCCAACACTTATTCAGGTGGCAGTTTAAAGTTTTGCTTCACTAGTCTGCTCCATAATTTGCTGAAACCTCTCAACCTTTAAGAGCCAATAAGCATGCAGGTTTTAGATAATTCTTGCTTTAAGGCCTTATCTGACTTGCCTGAAGACCTTCAGAGGAGTTATGTTTAATGGGCTTTGCAGGAAAAGGCTTTTGCTTGAATGTCTGGAACATCTAATAAATAAATTCTATAATGTATTTGTGCTAGTTCTTTTAGTGCCATCACTGATTTTTTACAGGTCCACTGTATCTCCTTGATGGAGCCAAGCTACGATCAAAATAGTTCTTCTGCAAATCTCATAAATGAAAGCTCAACCATGCACATTCTCATAATTTATTCGCTCATCCTTGTCATATTATAAACAAATATAACAAAGAGGGCCCCCTTCACTGCCCTGTGGAAGACTTTGCCCTCTACAGTCCCTTGCTTTATTATTCTCACTATGAGGTCACTGTACCTTGAAGAAACAGTGATTGCTGTCCTATAATCTGCAAAAATGGACTACCAGCTAACCAGTATGCAAGTACCATGATATCACTCCAATGTGAAGCTAGCCACACTAAATGCAAAACTGTCATTTTATGCTATTATGCTCAAACAGTGTGACTTGGCTTCAGGTGATCTAAGCACATGATTGTAAGCCATTTCTTATAGATAAACAGAGTACAAAGGATTAGTCCATATAAAATCACTTTAGCTAGCAGATCAAGGACACTGACTCGCCTTGATGCCCTACTGATGGGATGAATAAAGATGCCTTGCTGAAGTTTCAAGTAGTATTTGTCTGTCTACCTACTTAAGTTAATAATAACCACTCAAAACTTCAACAAGGCATCTTTACTCCTCCCACAGGCAGGGCATCAGGGAGAGTCTCCTACCCTAGATATTTTACCTAAACTGATTTTATCAGGACTAATCCTTTGTACTCTGTTTTTTGTAAGTCCTGTCATCCTCTGGATCACAGGTGAGATACCAGATCTGGCTCAAGCTTTTTGGATAAGTTTTGTTTTCCATTTCTTATAGTCAAGGCATTCCTAAGTTTAAGTGACATGAAGGTCCATAAACCATTAGGACAGTATGTTTTGGGGTAGAATTTTCTTTCCACATCAAGGTTTATTAATGGAAGAAGCAATTTTGAAGAGGGCCAAAAGTCTGTGCAGTTACAGCTACAAAAATAACAAAAATGGAGAAAAAAAAATAGCAGAAAAAAATCTTCTCAAGTCAAGGTATTACAGAAGAGAAGAAAAACTATTAAGTTAAGAGTCTTACTCAAAAAGACAAAAAAAAAATGGAAAGGATCTCCGTACCTCTTCCTTTATCCTGTAAACAAATACATACATATAAATGCGCACACCATATTAAGTTGAAAAGTTTTTGGTATAACTAGGATCTCTAGCTTACTTAGAGGATAGGAAACTGGGCAAAGTTGGAACCTAGCAATCCCTATTAGATGTTAAAGTTGATTTAACTATGGCATGTTTATGTTTATCTCTATTACTAACGCTGAAAGAAAACTGACATGCGTGCATCTGCAGGAATTCACCATCTTTGAAGTACATAAAGTAGCATGACACATAGAAAACCATACATTCACTACAGCAAGTTCTGCAAAAAAAACACACCTTAATGGCAAGTTGAATATCTAACATGTAAAGTGTTTTATTGAGAAATTATTATGTTACTACCAATGGATCCTTGTGGAGGGTGTATGTATTCCAAATACAGGAAAATCCATCTGTTATAAACAGTGACAGAATGCCTGCTGAAATTCTACTATGCTGCAACATACCAAGACATTTTACTATACATACTGATATCTCAGAAGCTAACACTATTTTATCTGTGTTATATAGCTGAAGTCCAATAAGACACAAACGTTGAGGAAAAAATACACCTTTATAAACAGCAATAAATGCTGTTTATAAAGGTGTATTTTTTCCTCAATGTTTGTGTCTTATTGGATTTTTGCTACAGCATTTCGAATTTGTTATATAACTGAAGTGCAAGGAAATAGTTCCAGGTGATCTTCCAGTGTTACGTCAGTAAAACCATATAAAACAATGCCTCTGTAAAATACTATCATATGCAATGTGTTTCCTTAGAAAAGTATTCTAAGGACATTGTTTTACTGGATGTGTAAGCCCTTTAAGACATTTTTATTTGCCTGCAGTTAACAATAGTGCTGCAATAAGAAAGCATATCTCTATATAATTAAAGTTGTTTTTTGAACTGTAAATCTAAAGCAAGAGCTACCATTAATCTGCAAAGAAAACATTTTGAAAAATGACAAAGGCAATTCATCTGTTACCACTGAGTTATTTAAGATGCCAACTTTCAAAAACATGGTATGCAATGTTTAACCTAGAAAAAAATGCTACCTCTGTTAATATCTACTGCTACTCCAGTGCCAGTACATTCTAATGCACCAAATGGTGTAAATGATATATCCCTATACCCAACAGGATTCCCACACTCTAAGAGGTTCATAGGTAGGTACTAGGCTATTGGCCCTAGGGCCTATATAAGCCTAGCCAAAAAGGTACCCTGGCTTTCGCCACCCAAGAAAATTTTTTTCCTGTGCCCCTGTCGAGCAGAGCCACAAAAGTGATTCCCGGGGTGAATTTCCTATCTCCCATCCAATCATCAAGATTTTTCTTGAAGAGTGCTAATGAGGAGCTTTGGTATAGATAGGTAGTTTGTTCCAGAGTATGGGAAGTCTCTGGGACAGGAATCTATCCCTCCAGCATGTTCTGTTTATTGTGGTGACAAGGTTTAGGTTCCTAGAGCATGTAGCTCAGAGGGATTCAGATTTCTTTAAGTGGAGCATGTCCAACAGCTCTGGGTTTGACATAGCTTTGTATGTTAGGCAGAGATCACCTCTGAGTAAGTGATATGCAATGGAGTAAAGCTGGAGTTTTTTGAGACGATCTGTGTAGGGCATCTGTTTGAGGCCGGTAATCCTCTTGTGAGGTATTTCTGTGGCCTTTCCAGTTGTTGTAGATGTCTTATGAGGTACATACCAAAAGGGGCACTGTATTCTATAATGGGTCTAATGAGTGATGAGTAGAGGGGAACAATGACCTCGTTTTTCCTGGATGAGAAACCTTTTGTGATGAGGTGTGCTACATAGAAAGATTTCCTGACTACTGTGGTAATGTGATTATCAAAGGAGAGACTACTGTCCACCTGTGTCCCAAGATCTTTTATCACATTTTCGGTGTTAAGTAGCCTACCGCCTATGTGGTAGTTCATGGGTACAGAGTTTTTACCAAAAGGGATGACAATGCACTTTTTGGCATTGAGCTTAAGGCCATGCCTTTGACACCAGGCATTTGTCTCATTGAGGCCCTTTTGTAGGATGTCCACATCATTAGGAGTTTCGATTATGACTCCTAGTTTGCAGTCATCTGCGAACTTCGTTAGCCAAAGACCTTCTGTGTTAGCCTATACTTCAGAGAAGTAGATACCCAACAGGAGAGGACCCAGGACTGAAACCTGTGGTACTCCACTTGTCACTGGTCTGAAGTCAGATTTGGAGTCTGCTACTTTCACAGTGTGGGTTCTGTCAGTGAGCCAGTTGGCAACCCATCTTGTGACATAGGGATTTATACCTAGTTTAGTGAGTTTATCTATAATTCCAGCGTGGGAGATGGTGTCAAAAGCCTTGGTGAGATCTAGATAGGCTGTGTGAACCACCTTACCCTTATCTACAGCTTTGGTGACCACTTCAAAGAAGTCTATCAGGTTTAGGAAACATGATCTACCTTTTACATACCCGAACTGGGTGGGGTCCAGAGTTTGGAGATTACCAATGTCATTGCTTATAAGTTCCATGATAATATGTTCCATAGCCTTGCAGATCAGGCTCGTCAGGCTAATGGGGCAGTAGTTCCCAGAGTCCATGGTGGCTCCCCCTTTGTGGAGTGGGATAACCATCACTGTGCACCATTTAGTGGGCACAAAGCCTGAGGTGAGGCTGTGATTGAACATGATACTTAGGTGGGGTGCCAGTTCATTCTGTAGTTCATGTAGAACACAGCTTGGGATGTTGTCAGGTCCCATGGATGCTGTGTTCTTGGCTTTGGAGAAGTTTTTACCTGTGCAGCCGTGATTACAGGAACTTTGCATTCTTCCAGTATAGAGATGGGCCCTTTAGGGGGTGGGGGGGTAAAGTTAGCACTGAACCTATCTGCCAGGATGTTGGCAATATCAGTTGGTTCTGTATATTTAGTGCCATTGTGCTGTAACTTAGAGCAGATCTGAGTGTTGCCATTGAGATTCTTGACATAGCTATAGAATGCTTTGTGGTTGTCTTTAGGATCAGCGGCGATTTTGTTTTCATAACTAGTTTTGGAGGATTTTATGAGGGATCTCAGCTTCTTACTGAGGCAGACCAGGGAGTTCCTCCAGTCATGGGATTTTACTCTTTTTTGCAACAATTTCTTTCTTTTGTTGCAGAGTTTGTTTATGGCAGGGGACCACCAGATTGGCTTCCTTTTTTGGAGGATAGCATCTTGGTTCTGTTAGGGATTGCATGATCCATGCACTTGTATAAGTGCTTATAAAGTGCATTTCTGTAGGATTCAGCAGTCATACCTCTAATGTCCGTCTGCATGGGTGTCGTAAAGTTTGCTACTTCTGTCTTAAGACGCGTGAAGTTGGCTTTGGAGAAATTTTTTATGGTGGTTTCCCTAATGGGGGGTGGGGGTGGGATGTGGATGTCTAGGATGATTAGCTTGTGGTCGGATCTGACCAATGAGGAATTGAGCTCTGGTGTGGAACACCAGATGCCCATGTTGGTAATGACCAGGTCTAGGATATTGCTGCCCCTGGTGAGGGTATGGATAAGATGATCCAAGGTGTTGGAATTTATGTCATAGCAAGCTAAAACACATGCCATGACTATAAGTCTAGTTTTAAATGGCGTGCAACACAGTACATCTAAAATGATTATGTTTTCATCTTAGTTTTAGAGCCAAGGGTTCTAACAATATTCATCACAGCTAGAAGTATGAAGTATTGACAAAATGAGAACTTACTGTAGAATTTAAGCATGATAGTGTTTTTACAGTAAAAGTATGTGTACATAAATTTGTGATATTTAAGCCAACACATCATTCTGGAGTACAGTTAATACTGGATTGAGATATGAATGCTGCTGTTAGGCCTTAAGGCAAGGTTTTGTAAAACACTTTGAGTTACTTTAATGATAAACAGGATCCACTGACAGCATGCAGGTCAACATTTTTTACTGTGTGTGTGTGTGTGTGTGTGTGTGTGTGTGTGTGTGTGTGTGTGTGTGTGTGTGTGTGTGTGTGTGTGTGTGTGTATATATATATATATATATATATATATATATATATGTGTGTGTGTGTGTGTGTGTGTGTGTGTATACATATATATATATATATATATATATATATATATATATATATATATATATATATATACGTGTGTGTGTGTATTAAAAAACATTGAACTAAACTAGAAATTATAAGGATTTGGCAATGAAGGAAAGAAAAAAATGATTTTTCAAAAGTATTGCACAGAGTTAGTACTTTCATCATTAGATTTCAGAATCGAAGAGAGCACTGGAAAAAGTACTACTTAAGTAATCATATTTAAATGTAATTGACGAATCAGTATGCAATGTAAAAACACTGACTGTTTATTTTACTAATGCAATGATGAAATTGCTTGCTGAGTGACAAACGTTTTAGTGGCAAAATGCTTACAGTTTCCAGTCCAGTTCCTTTTTGTGTGCGTGTGTATACATGTCTGAAGCTCCAGACATTTTGTGTACTAAAACTGACTTTTAGTGGGACAAAAATCATTTTTTTTTAATTTTTAATGAAAGGGTGTTAGTACACATGTGGATGAGTCGCGACTGTGATTATGTCATCTGGGGTCTTCGAGCTGTTTTGTTCACATAGGGAATAACAGAAGCTATTTTAGTTCCCCTCTATATAGATTTCTGTATGTCTCAAAAATGTTTAACAATATTCTTTTTTTTTTCAGAAAATGTTACTGACATAATTTCCAAACAACTATCTTCGGACTATGCTTCTTCCCTCAAAGACAAAACAGTTGCATCTGAAATTGCAATGCTTTTCAATGCCATGCTGTATGTTGCAACATAGAAAAGAAAGGAAGCAAAATAGCAGTTTTACACAAAAATCATATTCTTTTGGGACCTGAATTCAAAATAGCACTATATATCTTAAAAGTGTTGATACCTGCTACTCTACAAATAACTAAAAACTATGCTATTGCTATATTTGCCAAACAATAAGTTTAAAGTAATTTGTCAATTTCAAATGGCCATTCTGGCCTGAATTTGATAATTCTTACAAACATTAGTATCTGTATATTGCTTCAAGATATTCTTATAAAATGTTCAGAATGATCATCCTTCTACAACCCACTGCATGAGGTACTATTCCTCTTACTGTAAGCAAGTAACATAATCTCAAGCATGAGGTTTTCCTTCAAAATAAATATGCATATTCTGGTGTAATATTTAAAATGACAGAAAGTTGCCTTTGTGGATTGTAGGATGAAGCTGAATGCTTCTACTTTTCACCTTCCAACCCCGCTAATTAAATGAATCCATTCTGCCAGATGAGGTGCCTAGTGACCCCAGATCCAGTGGGAAAACACAGAAATTAAGATGTGAAGCAGTAATAAAACAGCATATGTACCAATGCCATGCAGCACTGACCAGGCACTATGTTTGCTCAAAATAAATAAATAAATAAACACTTAAAATGGCAGAAAATCTAATTTGTTATCCATGAAAGAGTATTATTTGCATGCGACAAAATATGATTAATCATTTAGTCTATCACACTAAAAAATGTAAAATGGGTTCCCCTACATTTTGATCAGACTAAACTCTCTGAAGCTTAAGTCAGCTACAACAAACTGGTTGATGCTTCCCCTTCACGAATGTAATGATTAAAAGCATTTTAAACATTTTTTTTTGCACAGGCAAGCCCCTACATACCCCATGTTGAAAGTATGGGATGGGGTATTGGGGCAAACCTTAAGTATGCATTAATTCCACAGTTGTACAACTGTCCAACCACATACAAAGAAGGAAAGCCCAAATACTTTGGAACACTTTAGATGCAAGGGAAAAAACATACAGGTGCTGATTTCATATGAGGGGAAAAACAATAGGGGAGTTCCATACTGGAAAACAGAAATCAAAACGCATTAACTTTGCACTCAGCTAGTGTAGGAAAGCCTTCAAAATGTATATGTTTGTTGTGAACTGAATAACAGAAATCGAGGACCACAATAAGAACAAAAGATGGCTGACTTAAATAATTGGCTTAGTTTCTGGTGTCATTCTAAAGGGGTGCAATATTTGTCAGCATGAAAGTAGATGGTCAACAGACCACGTTGCTTTGCCAGGAAAGGTCTGCATCTCTAAACTCTAGGCTTTCAAATATTCGCTAAAACACTATCTTCCCCATAGTTCCTTTATTTTAGGCAATGGCAAATTGAAAGTACTTCCTACATACAGAATCAAAGCCAAGAAAATCAAAAGGTATTACTGCTCAGTGCTAGAAATCTAAACAAAAAATTCCACTCCCTGGAGGCTCTCGTCACCTCAGAGAATGCTGATGTTTGTGTGATCACTCAGACATGGTTTACAGCCATGGGATGCACACTGACAGTGCAAAGTTATAATGCCTTCCACACATTTAGACCAGCTACTACACAGATAGGGACTAAAGGTGGAGGTGTCTCAATTTACATTAAAAATAAACATACCTCTAGGCTGGTCAAACAGGACAATGCACTTGAGCTACTCCATGTTCAAAATCACCACAGAAAAAATCCAATACCATTTTCTTGCAAGCTATAGGTCCCCCTCTATGACCCAGGAAGCCCATTCCATGTATTTAAACTTACTGGAAACACTCACCATCCAACCCAATACCATAGTAATGGATGACTTTAATTACCCCACTATTAACTGGGAATCCTATATGACACCAAACATACAGGCACAGAGATTCCTGGATTTTGTAAACACAAACTCCCTGGACCAGATTGTCACTACACCAACCAGGAGTGCAATCATACTAGATTTGGCCTCATTAATATGGGAGACTGCTGCACACCCCTTAGTGTAATGTCTTCCCTGATAAGGTCAGACCACAAAAATGGTCTCCTTTGAAGTAAAAATAAAACCTGAACCCCCAGCTAACCCTGGAACATTCAGGAACTACTCTAAGGCTAACTTCCTCCTATTAAGTGATAACCTGGCAAAGTTTCAAACCCCCATAAACCCTGAGAACTCTGCTGCTTATGCAGAACTGTTCATAGAAATCCTGTACAAGCGTGCTAATAGCTACATCCAGGCAGCTGTACCTAGCAGGAAGAAGTACAGAACTAAGTCAAAAAAACAAGCCACCCTTGTGGAATTAGAAAATCAATAGGCTGTATAACAGGAGGAAGAAAATCATGGCAAAAATTAGGAGGTACAGCACCCAGCAGGATACAATCACTCTCATCAAACTAAACAAACAACCCAGAGGACAAATAAAGACTGCCAAGGCCAAATTTGAGGTAAATTTGGCCTCCCAGGCCAAGGACAACCACAAGGTATTCTTTAGCTATGTCTATAACCTCAAAGGCAATACACAATTGTTTGCAGAGCTCATTGTAAATGGAGCCACCTATACTGAGCTAGAAGATATAGCAAACCTACTGGCTAATAAATTCAGCTCCAACTTTACTCCTATCACTGGTTTACTATCAATATTGTGAAAAACTAAATAATTTCCATTCACAATATTGAAGGAAACCATCAAAACCGGAATATTGTCCGCTTCACAATGTCGACCCAAATGATTGACACATTTGAGTCGACACTGTCATCGAAAATATCACGTGATACCCATATAGGAGCTGATGTAGATCTAACTCCTATATGACATATTACATTTTTTGCAGGGGGGCAAGCCCCCCTGTGCCCCCCACACCCCTTGCTAATAATATATTCCAACTCCAAGATCGCACTACAGTGGGGATATGGATGAATCTCCAATCCCCACTGTACCATGACCTCCATACAGATAGTCGAACACACTAAGGCGAATGCACTACTGCATTCGCATAAATGTGTTTGACTATGCCATACACTTTACATTCTGTAAAAGACAATCTGATTTTCAGCAGCATACGTGCTGACAGGTTGTTATTCACAGTATTGATAGTAAACTTTATCTGCCCCTCAATCTTCCCTCAGGAAATATCATCAAATATAACACCCTCTGCTATCACTAGGGAGCAGGTCCTTAATGCTCTCTATAAAGCCAAGAACACTGCATCAATGGGCCCAGACAATATCCCAGGATGACCTAGTTCCTACAAAGGACTGCTGGTGGCATATAGCAATATCAGACCATATCTCTAAAACCATTTCAAATAGAACAAACAGAACAAATTCTCTGAAAGAGGTGTCTTGGCTCTCAGCTGTAGAATGCATTTAGTTGGTGACTTTGGATAAAAAGACGTCCACAACTTTATGTGAGTATACAAGTCTAAATCTGGGAGGCTGCAATCACAAATACATTGACAGAAAACTTCCTTGTTCCAGATAAATTATATATATGATTTTTACTTCTGATGCAATGATAACTCAATAAAGACTTACAGTATTACAAGCATGTTGCATTCTCCATCATATACTCACCATTAATGGAAACAACTATAATGCATCTCACCAGACTGTCAATATGAATTGTAAACTGTGTACACATACACACACACAATTGTGTATCAAATAATGTCCCCCTGTTCTTTGCCTTACAGACATTAACAGAAAACAGTGTATCATGCTAGTGTTTTTGTGTAGCTTTCAGAATTTTATGGTGATTGTGTAACATTCTGACAATTTCTGAAGACAGGAGTAGCCATATATCATTTTCTTATTTTGATTCTATTTCCCTTTTATTCTGAAATTCATTTGAAGACCATTAATATTCTGAAACACGTACAGTGAATGGACAAATCGATCAGCATGCCCATTGTAAATCCAACATTATTCGTGAAAATGAGTCTGGTAGCTGATATATATCACTGCTGTTACTGTATACCAAATCATAACCCTTAACTTCTTCGCTCAGTAAGCACAGACAAAGCTGAAAATAACGGATGGAAAAAGGCTCAAATCAGGGACAGGTTTTTTAAGTGAATTAATAGTGATACTACAAATAAAAATTTAATACAGCTTTAAGTTTTACAACAAGGCATATTTTTCCAAACAATAAAAGATATAAATCTCATAGTGCCTGGCATTATGACTGTAATCCACATTAATTCATCAGAAAAAATAAATCAAACGTTATGATTCACAGCAAAGTATAGGAGGTAAAATCAGAGATGTTCTGCAAAATTAGGAACAAATGCAAGGTATGTCAGACATCTCATAAATAGTAGACAATGCTTAATTCACCTTTGTTGTCATCAACTGTAACAGTATAAGGTGATATGATAGAACACCGAACTTTGTGTAATGACATCACTTGTTATTTTAAATCTTCACTTACTCATGGTGCAGTGTTCTTCATCATCACTGCCTTATATAAGTCCGAGCCATAGAACTTCCATAAATGGTAATTTGCAGGTATACCTCATCTGTCACCAAATGTATTTCAAAGTCTTGCTGCATCAGTTCTAAAACTGCTGACAACAGTTTGTACACCATAACACATAACTCATAAGTGTGAATAGGCTATGACCATGAGTTGAACTCATATACGTTCATAGGTGTGTACTAGGCTAATGGCCCTGGAAGCTTTACAAGCCTAGCCTATAGGATTACCTGAGCATCGTGCCACCCGACCTTAGTTTCCAGTGCCTCTGTCGAGTAGAAGCACTGGAATGATGCCCGGGGTGAATTTTCTATTTCCCATCCACTCATCAAGATTTCTCTTGAAGACGACCAGTGAAGTGCTCTGTTTGACATGTATGGGAAGTCTGTTCCATAGCATGGGCAGTCTCTGGGTTATGAACCTGTCCCTCCAGCATGTTCTGTTGATTGTGGTAATGAGGTTGAGGTCTCTGGAGCATGTGGTGCAGAGGGATTGGGATTTCTTTAGATGTAGCATTTCTAACAGAGCTGGGTCAGACATGGCTTTATAAGTCAAGCAGAGATCACCTCTAAGTAGGCAATATGAGACAGACAGTTGGAGTTTTTTTGAGTCTCTCCATATAGGACAAGTGTTTAAGGCCTAAGATCCTCTTTGTGAGGTACTTTTGCAGCCTCTCCAGTTGTTGCAGGTGTCTAGTGAGGTACATGCCAAATGGGGCATTGTACTCAATGATTGGCCTAATGAGGGAAGAGTAGGGGGAGACAATGACCTCTTTCTTCCTGGATGCAAAACCCTTAGTAATGAGATGTGCCACATAGAAGGACTTTCTGACCACAGTGGCAGTATGGTGGACAAAAGAGAGGTTGCTGTCAACCTGTGTTCCCAGATCTCTTATCATGCCTTCTGTGTTCAGTGGACTACCATCGATGTGGTAGTTCATGGGAACTGGGTTTTTCCCAAAGGGGATGATGACAAATTTTTTGACATTGAGTTTAAGGCCATGGTTCTGACACCAGTCATTGATCTCAGTGACGCCTTTCTGTAGGATATCAACATCACTTGGGGAGTTAATAATGCAACCCAACTTGCAATCGTCTGCGAACTTTGTCAGCCACAGTCCCTTCGTGTTGGACTGGACTTCTGAGAAGTAGATATCAAACAGAAGAGGACCCAGGACTGATCCCTGTGGGACTCCACTAGTGACTGGTCAGCAGTCTGACTTGGAGTCAGCTACTTTCACTCTGCAGGGTTCTATCTATGAGCCAATTTGCAACCCACCTATTGATATAGGGGTTGATGCATAGCTTAGTGAGTTTTTCTATAATTCCTGAGTGGGGAATGGTATCAAAGGCCTTGGCCAGATCAAGGTAGGCTGTATGAACCACCTTGCCTTCATCTACAGCTCTGGTGACTGACTCAAAGAAGTTGACCGAGTTGAGCAGGCATGATCTACCCTTCACAAAACCAGACTGTGTGGGATCTGGTGTTTGGAGATTCCCTATATCCTTGTTTATTAGGTCCATGATGATGCATTCCATAGCTTTGCATATCAGACTTGTCAGGCTAATGGGGTGATAGTTCCCAGGGTCTGTAGTCACTCCTCCTTTGTGGAGAGGGATGACTATAGTAGTGTGCCATTCAGTAGGGACAAAGCCGGAGGTGAAGCTGTGATTGAACAGGGCACACAGATGAGGTGCCAGTTCACTCTGTAGTTCATGTAGAATACAGCCAGGGATATTGTCAGGTCCCACAGAAGCTGTATTCTTGGCCTTGGATGGTGCTGTTTTAACCTGTGCAGCAGTAATACTGGGTGCCTGGCAATCTACTGGTATTGTGATTGGTCCTTTGGGGGGGGAGAGGAAAAGTTGGCACTGAATCTGTCAGCCAGTATATTGGCAATATATGTTGGCTCGGTATAGGAGGTACCATTGTGCAGTAGCTCAGAGCAAATCTGGGTATGGTATGTTATCCTATTGCACTATGACTACAACAATACAGCCATGAAACACTGGCCTGTATACAAAATTATTTCTTACAGCAAAAATATATACAATGCTGTAAAGTTGCATACAACCATGCCAGTTACATTTGGGAGTGTGCACTGCAGGAAGTCTCTAGTGTGTTTTAATTAGATCAGTTGTCAGCATTTGTACCACATATCACTGAATATTCTCTTCATAACTTAATAGTATTAGCAATAATCTGGTGTCTATAAGTAATCTTTTCAAAAATTACAGTATTATCCGGATGGATAGGGGCACCCAAGTTTATATTATGAAACTGTCAGACAGTATAACAGGCAGCTTACACTACCCACACATCAAAGCACATTGATAAAATCCCGAACAGGGAGTCATGCATTGATACTGCTGGGATTTGTAGATTACTATTTACTCAATTTTCCTGCAGTGCACACTCCCAAATGTAACTGGCATGGTTGTATGCAACTTTACAGCATGGCAGCAATCACATCTTCAGAGATGTTTTACCTCAACATGACAAGTTAACATGTGCCTTTAAAACTGCAATAGCTGCAAGAAGGTAAAGTGTAAACTATCAGATGAAAAATCCCAGCACTCGTTCAGTGCATTAAGTGATACATTTTCTATGAAAGGATACAGAAGTTGAGTATACAATAAGGGATCACATCTGAATATGTGTGTGGTAGGGTAGAGGAGAGGTACTAATGTGCTGCTATAACACTAGAAAAGTGACAGTTTACTTCACACAACTTTTTCCTCTTTGTCTTACACTGTTTTAGCTCCAGGAGTCATTACAAATTAATATAAACAAGTTATACAACTGCAGTTGTTTAGCCTTGAATACAACGAACTACAACACAAACCTTAATGCTTTCACACATCATGTAATTAATGCCAATATTCTGTGCACAGTATGCTTTTTTTCCTAATCTACTTAAACACTGCCTGTAGTAGGTAAATGGACACAACAAAGATAAAACTAATAGCACGAAAATGGAAGATAAGTATGACAATTAGCAATACTATAGCATTACAATAATCTTGCTCTAAATCACCATTGTTATTAAACTGTGCCACCAGACTTGTAATCATATTCAAGGAAAAGATGTTAAAAGTAAGGCTTATATGCATAAGTTTAAGTACATAAATGCAATGCCCTCATGCATGCTGTTTAATTTCTCAGTTTCTAAAAATGCATCTCAAACCATACCGATGCAACAGAACAAAGTTTTTCACATATAAATGCAATTCTGAAGATTGTTCCAAAAAATCATTTCTAATCAGAAATGCACATAATTGGTTTATAAAACTGTTTATGTGAAAAATTGCTGCTTCGCTAGAGACGGCTTGCACCTGTCACCCTTAGGCTTTTGAAAACTGGCCAAGGCTCTTGCCACCCCCATAGTGTCTTTTTTAGGCAAGGCTCAAAAGAGAAACCCACCGCCGTAAATAGCACAAGTAACAAAAAACTGAGGGTAATGTTACTCAATACCAGATGTCTACACCTCAAAATGCACCCACTCGAGGCACGAATCAGTATGGAGAAAATCAATATATGTGCAATAACAGAAACCTGGTTTAAGGCTCTAGAGAGCACCCCAGCACTACCAGGCTACAACTCATACCATACATTTTGGCCACAGAACCCGGACCGAAATACAAAAGTCGGGGGTGTATCCATATTCATCAAGGATACCCACACCTCCAGGTTAGTGGCATAGCATGATGCTTCAGAGATCATCCATGTGCAACTAACAATGGGCAAAACTGCAATTAAAATTGTAGCTTGCTACAGATCACCCACCATGTCCCAGGACCCCCATTCCGTGTTTCTGGAAACACTGGAAAACATAAAGGTCCTACCAAACACCCTAATATTGGGTGATTTCAATTACCCAAACATTAACTGGGAGAACTATTCAAGTACTAACTCCCTTCCCCAACATTTCCTAGAATTTATAAACTCAAACACCCTGGATCAGCTGGTCAACACTCCCACCAGAGGTGACAACATATTGGACCTGGTCATCACCAACATGGGCAATCAGTGTTCCACACTGGAGGGCAACCCCTCGCTGGTTAGATATGACCATAAACAAATCACTCTGGATATCCACATTCTACCCCCACCCCTGGACAAGGAAACAACTGTGAAAAACTTTTCAAAACCAAACTTCACGTTACTTAAGACCGAGGTGGAAAGTTTCAAAGCTCCCATGCTAAAGGACAATGCTGTCCAAGCTGCAAAATCCTTTACTAATGCATTCTACAAGCACCTACAAGAAAGCATGGATCATGCTATCCCAAGCAAAACCAAGACTCATTCTTGTAAGAAAAGGAAATCAGTCTGGTGGACCCCTGCCATAAACAAGCTATACAATAGAAGTAGGAAACCAGTACAGAAAAGAGTAAAATCCCAAGAAGGGAAGACAACCCTGATCAGTATCAGCAAGAAACTATGATCCCTCATAAAATCATCCAAGGCGAGCTTCAAAAGAAAAATTGCCAAGGACTCCAAAGATAACCACAAGGCATTCTTTAGCTATGTCTAGAATCTCAGTGGCAATGCTCAGATCTGCTCGGTGTTAGTGCAGAATGGCACAAAATACACTGAACCGACCGATATAGCCAACATATCCTGGCAGACAGGTTCAGTGCAAACTTCACCCCCCTCTCACCCCCAAAAGGGCTCATAACCATACCAGAAGAATGTAGAGCCCCTGAAATCACAGACACTCAGGTTAAAACAGCCCTCTCCAAATCCAAAAACATAGCATCAGTGGGACAGGACGGCATCCCAGGCTGCATCCTATATGAGCTCAAAAATTAACTAACCCCTCACCTAAACACACTGTTCAAACTCAGCCTCTCTACAGGCTATGTACCCACAGAGTGGTGCACAGCAACGGTTATTCCGCTCCACATAGGTGGAGCCACAACAGACTCCGGGAACTATGCCTGACTAGCTTGATCTGCAAGGCTATGGAGTGCATCATCAAGGAACTCATTAACAGAGACATTGGGAACCTCCAAACACTGTACCCTACCCAGTTCAGCTTTGTTAAGGGCAGATCATTCCTCCTAAACCTGGTGGACTTCTTTGAAACAGTTACCAAGCCTATAGATGAGGGAAAGGTGGTACACACAGCCTACCTAGACCTACCAAAGGCCTTCGACACCATTCCCCATTCTGGTATTATAGATAAGCTCACCAGCCTGAACATAAATCCCTACGTCACAAGATGGGTTGCCAACTAGCTCACGGACAGAACCCACATGGTGAGAGTTGCTGGAGCTAGGTCCGACTCTTCATAGCTTCATAGGTTAGTACTAAGCTAACTGCTCTTGTGAGCCATTTTAAGCCTAGCCAGTTATCCCTTGTGAGACTCAAACCTTGCACCTTGTGTTTGTGAGGCAAACACTTTAACCATTAGGCCACCCTCCCAACTCTAAACCGGTTACAAGTGGCATTTCCCAGGGCTCAGTCCTAGGACCCCTCCTGTTCAGCATATACTTCTCAGAGGTACAGACAAGCACAGGAGGACTATGGCTGACCATGTTCACAGATGACTGCAAACTAGGGGCTATAATTGACTCTCCGGCTGACACAGTTATCCTCCAAAAGGGTCTCACTGAGACGGATACCTGCTGTCAAAATCATGGCTTCAAGCTAAATGCCAAAAAGTGCATAGTCATCCTCTTTGGAAAAAACAAAGTACCCACAATCTACCACATAGGTGGTAGTCCCCTAAATACGGAAGACGTAATAAGGGATCTGGGGACCCAAGTAGATAGTAATCTCTCCTTTGATAATCACATTGCCAAAGTGGTTAGAAAATCCTTCTATGTGGCCCACCTAATCACAAAAGGGTTCGCATCCAAAACAAAAGAGGTCATTGTGCCCCTCTACTCATCACTCATCAGACCATCACAAAGTACAACGCCCCATTTGGGATGTACCTTACAAGGCACCTGCAACAGCTGGAAAGACCACAGAAGTAACTCACCAAGAGGATCACTGGCCTCAAACAGATGCCCTATGCAGCTTGACTGAAGAAACTCCAGCTGTACTCGGTTGCATACCGCCTACTCAGAGGTGATCTCTGCCTGACATACAAGGCCATGTCCAACCCAGAATTGATGGACATGCTCCACCTAAAGAAAACCATATCCCCTCGAGCCACACACTCTAGGGATCTAAACCTCACCACAACAATAAATAGGACATGCTGGGGGGATAGATTCCTGTCCCAGAGACTTCCCATGCTTTGGAACATGATTCCAATCTACATTAGGCAGAGCTCCTCACTAACACTCTTCAAGAGAAACCTTGACAAGTGGATGGGAAACAGAAAGTTTACCCCAGGGATCACTTCAGTGGCACTGCTGGACAGAGGCACAGGGAACTAATCTAAGGGAGCGGCAAAAGCCAACACATTCTGGCTAGGCTTATAAATGCCTTCGGGCAGATAGCCTAGTACCTACCTATGAACCTAAGTCATTCTGACCTGCTACACTTCCAGAATACTTGCACTTTCACAGTACTCTACTTGTGATGTCTTTGAAGCTCACAGACACACAACTGAACATTTCTAGAATTAAATAAAGGTACTATAGACACTTCAAAATCAATCTGATCATTTCAGCCTCCACTTCTTTTCCTGTATCAGAGTTAAATGCCTCCATAGTCTATATATCAGCACACACAAACATTAAAAACACATCTTCAAAAATTGCTGGTGGATGACATCCCATTAGCAGACTTTTCAGAGCTGATTAACATTCATGTGAATGCATATGCATATAACCATTTTTTATTTAAATGTAAAATAAATATAAAAAGTACTGAAATATGCTTCCTTATACATCATTTGAACTCTAACATTAAATTAATCAGTCCAAGGATCAATTACGTTTCACCATTCACTGCTTATTTTTCAAAGCATTCACCACTCCTACAAATGCCCATCTTAAATTATCTTTTAGCATATATTCTTCTTTCGTGTCTTCCCATGTCTTCTGTGTCTCTGCTGGACAGTGGCACAGGAAAATAACTTTCTTGGGTGGCGTAAGCTATGGTACCTTGCTGGCTAGGCTTACGTAGGCTTTTGGGCCGATAGCCTAGTACCTACCTATGAACCTATGAACTACAGGCAAATGATGAAAAAACATATTTTTTATATTGCCATGAATTACTGCACCTCCCAAGGCTGCCTATAGCAAAGTAAATACACATTCCTAATTGTATTTATTTATTTTATGTATTTATTTTTTATCCTCGTCTGCCCTCAAAGCTAAATCTATCCCATAATGCACTATTATCGTTCAGACTGTGAGAAAAAGTAGCCCTACCATTTGTTCTCAGACTATACTTCCATTCACTTAAATGGAACACCAGAATGAATCTGTCACATCTGAGGGTCTGCAGATCATGTGTCATTGACTGGTCTGCACTGTGTTTTCTAAATGTTGTTCTTATTGACGTTCATTCTTTGAAAATTATTGAGATAAAAAAGACTTTACAAAGAGCAATTTTGCAAGTTTCAGTTCCTGGCCAAATTACTCTTCCCGTCCTTCTCCTTCAATGAACCAGATATGGTTGCCACCCGTCCCGTTGTCAGCGAGATACTCATGGGTTGAGTCCTCTCATCCCGCTTCCAGCAGTCACCAAGCGTGGGACTTTAAAAGTCCCATTTTTCCCCTTTTCGTGATCGCGAATTGAATTGCCGTGGAAAAGCCGAAAATACTTCCGGTTTTCCCATGGCAATGCGGCTATGTCACCACCCGGACCTGCAGTTAGAGGGATTCCCTGCTAGGTCCGGGTGGTAATGCAACACAGTAATTGGCTGCAGGGATTGGAGGGGGCAGGGACTTACTAAGAAGAGCACAATAAAGGTTGCAGCTGTAGAGCACTAAGCTCTACAGCTGCGAATGAAAAAGATCTGAGATTTCTATTTCTGAAGCCAGCCCAGCAAGCAAAGAAGCCAGCCAGCCAGCAAAGAAGCCAGCCAGCCAGCCTGCAAGGGAGCCTGCTAGCCAGCAATGGAGCCTGCCAGCCAGCCCAGCCACCACTTGAGCATCCAACTAACCATTCCAGCAGGAAGGAAGCAAGCTAGCCCAGCAATAACTGTGATAGTGGTAAGTACATAATAGCATTTTGTGGCTTTAGTTATTTAAAATGGGAATATTGTGCTTTATTTAAGTTTTTAATGTTTAGAAGTAGATGGGGATGTAGTATGCAGTATTTAAATCTGTGCAGTGGTTATTTTGATATTTTTGAATAGTAGTTTTTAAAGGTATAAAACCTGAATATATATGTAATTGTTATTATTCTTGAGGGTATGATTTGGAAGCATTACTTTTAAAAGGCTGAACTGTGTATAGAAGTTGTTTATTTCTGGTGGAGGGCAGTGAAATATAAATTTAGTGTAATGTATTTCTATTGTCGTAGCTTTTTCTGGGTATTGTCTGTTTGCAGATAGAAAATGTTCGAGCATAGTTTGCACTTTTTTGTATGGAAATGTGTGCAATTTAATGCTGTTTTTAGGAAGTTAGGATATACTGTTTGGGTAATTTTTCCTGTTGGTTCCTGCAAGTCAATGTGTATTTGGTACAAGTCTACCTTTTGAGGGGGAATGTTAACAGTTAATGTAATTCATTTATTATTCTAGTAGGTACATGTTGCCAATTTGTCGAAGCTGTTTCAAGATTGTTTTCATTTATACTTGTAAATGTGTGCATTTAATTTATTATGCGTTTTTAATAAGGTTAAAATGTACTGCTTTGCTTGTAATATGTGAATATGGGTGTGCTGCTTTTACTTGGGCCTGTTTATTGTATTGCTGTGCTGGGTAAATTACTCTTAATTGCTATGTTTTGAAGTAAAAGGAGCCCATGGAGGCTGCTGTACATTGTAGTTTATATTACTTCTCTTGCAAGAAGTATTTTTAAAAGTTAAAATGTTTACGGACTTATTCCTGTTCATTTTTTTTTTGTGGATGGATGCTCAGAAGTTAATGCAATGTATTTGAGATTGTGCTAAACCATGTCATTGTTACAGGGTAGTTTGCTTTTATAAGTAGCAAAGTTTGTATTTTGTGTTTTAGTGATGTCTTCAACATACTTATGTACTGTTTTCATTATAATCCGATTACGACCAGTGCTGCTTTTGGGCATGTTCATTAATAGATCATTGCGCTGTGTAAATTAGTGCCATACATTTCTTTTAACTGCTGTGGTCAAAAGCTAAATCAGGTCTATGGTATCCACTGTGCATTCTCATTCATTTTAGTGTTTTTGGTTCAGTGAATGTGGTTAACTTTTTTTTTCTTGAGGGGTGGGGTGAGGTGGGCATGTTCGGTGGTAAAAATAATGCATTTCATTTTCTACAAGCTGTATTAATGTTAAGTTTTCAATGGCCAAAATGCCCCTACATTATCTCATTTACTATTTGACCTTTTTCAAACTGTTTGTAATAACTGTTTTCTGCTCCATTCCTCGGTTCTTTCACATGCCAATGTTTTTCAAGCCAGTTCTTTCGCGTGCCAATGTTTTTCAAGCCAGTTCTTTCGCTTGCCAATGTTTTTCAAGCCAGTTCTTTCGCATGCCACTGTTTTTCGAGCCAATTTTTTCATGTGCCAATGTTTTTTAAGCCAGTTCTTTCATGTGCCAATGTTTTTCAAGCCAGTTCTTTCGCATGCCAATGTTTTTGAGCCAGTTCTTTCATGTGCCAATGTTTTACGAGCCAGTTCTTTCGTGTGCCAATGTTTTTAAGCCAGTTCTTTCGTGTGCCAATGTTTTTTGAGCCAAGTGTCTGTTTAATGAGTAGTGTGTTTTTTATTCCTTTAAAGTTTATTTACTGTTACAACTGATTAATGTGTGTGTTTGCAGTAATAGTTCACTTCATTTAAATGGTTTGAGTTTTCAGTATGCTGTAATGTCACAATGTTGTATCCATAACTAATACTGCATCTCCTTTAACAACTCTGGTGATGTCATAGTGGGGGTATGGCCAGTGTCATGTTGGCCACGCACCCTATCCTATTGACCACACCCCATGTCCCACTTTGCCCTTGTTAAAAGGTGGCAACCCTAGAACCAGAGTCTCATATTTCCAGCTTGGTTAGATTCAACTAATTAAAATATTTTACTGTGCACATTTTAAGAAATGGATAGATTGGCCTACATTCTGAATTAATGTGTGTGCTTTTTTTTTTTTTTTTTTTAGAAATAATTCCTGGGAAATGCTATTCAGAAGTGGAGACATGCAAGGGAACAGTTTTTGTGGCACACCATGTTGCAATTTGTTTGATGTCTATTGTCATGCAAAGTTGACTAAATAGTTGAATCTAGCCAAGCTGGAAATGTGAGACTCTACCTCATCGAAGGAGGAGAGATGGGAGGAGTAACTTGCCCAGGGAATGAAACTTGCAAAATTGCTCTTTGTAAAAAATTCTTTCTTATCTCAGTAATTTGTTCAAACTTTTGCAAACGTATTTCAAAGAATATGTAGTACATCAGTAGGAACAACATTTGTAAAATTCAGTGCAGATCAGTCAATGACACATGAGCTGCAGGCTCTCAAACGTGCCAGCTTTTTTTCAGGGGCTCCAGTCCAAGTGAATGAAAACAAATGGTAGGGCTACTTTTTATCCCAATCTTTGCTCTCATAGTGCATTACTGGACATATTTAGCTTTGCAAACAAATCAGGATGTCTGCCCCATAAGGGCAAACAAGGATTAAAAAATAAAATTAGGAATGAGTACTTATTTTGCTGCAGGCAGTTTTGGGAGGTGCAGTAATTCATGGTGAGATAAAAAATATATATATGTTTTTTCATCATTTGCCCGTAGTGGTCCTTTAAGTGCTCTTCCCAGCGTCAACTACTTTGACAACCTCCCCTTTGTCTGCCTGCTGTTAACCCGGCAGTTCTTCACTTACTCCCATCAGAAAGTCTCACCACCAGCCTTTGTAACTTGTTCAGTAGAGGGCTTCCAAGACTTATCCTACAGAATTCTAAGAGTGCCTCATTCAGGACACTTGCATTTCTCAATTTTCTACTCAACTGCCATAGAATTGTCTTCTAAACAGTTCTATTGACTATTTCCAACACTCACATTTTCCTTGGTATAACCATTAATACCACTCTGGGCTTCCCCACATGTCATAAGAATTTTAACACTTCTTGATTTACCTTATTTAGATGTCACCTGCGACAACCACCAAAATCCTTGCCCCTGATATAAAGATTGAGACAATACAAACAGCTGCAGTATTTGTACCCTTTGATTTAATTCAAGTGACATCATTCTCCATTTTTTAAACAATGCCCTTGTCTTCAATGGCACCATCTCAAACAAATTAATCAGTGGGGCTTCCCAACCAAATCTCAAATACCTCATGCTACTTCTGCTCCCACAAGTAATTATAGCCTGAAGTAAGGTTTCCTGTTAGTGGAAAATTCAGGGCCACAGCTTTCTACTTCCCGTGGTTTACGTCATGGTCTGTTTTCCACCAAATTCTTCAAGGAAGACCCAGAGTCTAGGTTTATCTTCATTTGGGTAATAGGAATTAAGATATCATCAACAAATAATGAAATTGTTTGCTGGACACCACCCCAGTAGCCTCTTACATTCAACTTCTAAATAAGAAATTGCTGGAAGTTCTATACATAAAGCAGAAAGTGAAAACGACAAGTAATGCAACAAGTAAAGAGGATAAAGACATTATTTTTTTTCCATTCTACAGATTAAAACCTTCAGATAACCTCGCTTTCACTTTTACTCTGGCTTTTTCTTCCTCATAGTATCTTTTTATCATATTAATAATCATTTTGAAGAGCACAAATTTCCCGATCAGTTTTAACAAGTAGATCCATCTCATCTGATCAAAGGCTTTTTCTAAATCTAGTGAAAAAAGTAACAACTTTCCTTCTTGATTTCTGTGCCTTGCATTATCAATAAAGGTGCATATAATACTGCTTGATGTTCTCCATCCCCCGACAAAGCCACAAGGGTCAACATGTATAATTTGTGGTGTCACAAATCTTCTGCAGTCACCATCATTCTCCAGCTCCTCCATCATTACCTCTCAAACTAATCTTCTTTTTTAATCTCCCATTAGTTTTGGAAGCTTTAGTCTCTCCCAACACAACTCCTTCTCCTCCTCATTTTCTCCCTCCTGACTCTGCTTTTTGGGATACAACTCCTTGTAATATCTTCTAAAGACTAAATATATCTAGAAGCAAATTACTTTCTGTTCCAGAGATCCAACTGTTTAAGACCCCCCTGCCTTCTACTGTTATAGTCTAACTGCCAGTGTTCCTATTAGTGCTTTAGGGAAATTATTAAAATACACCAGATCTATACTGGCTGTCCTTAGGCATCTTATCCATCACATCTTGCAAGAGTTGTTTAATTTCTCTGTCACTCTCCCTCTCTTCTACCCTTAGACTATTCTTTTGATGGTGCTGGTCTCCCAATTTGTTTAACAATTCATGTCTAGCCCTCCTAGTCTCTTTGGTCTTCATCTTGGTCTGATGTTCTAGTTCCTCCCTAATTAGCTTTTTACATCTGTCTCAACCCTCTCCATCCCACTGTTGTTCCTCATTCAAAATATTTGTAACAAACCACACTACCCTCTGCCTGCCTTTGGAATTCTCTAGAATATAGCACAGGAATCTCCAGTGCCTCACAAATTATTTTGTGCACCTAATTTTAGCTCTGTTTATATTAATGCATGATCTAATATTGTGTGTTCTAAAAACACCCTTCCCAAGTTTCTTAACATCTCCACATTTGCGTAAATTCTATCTATTCCAGACCTTTCCTGATTTCTTGGGGAGTAATAGGCAATACCCATTTCCCTCCCTTTCCCAGATCTATTGTCTCAGACATCTACAAGACAACAATTTATTAAAACTGCCACACTCCTCAGTCATGGGCTCTTATCCACATCATGCCTCTTAGTGGTGTTATTCCAGTCTCCCATAAGTAGGTACAGCCCTTCTTGGAAATTCTATTCATATTGGCTTTTAATGCCCCAGCTGTTCCCCTACGAGAAACATAAACAGCCACCCTCTTCACTCTACTCCCCTGTGTCTACCCTTTAAAGCCTATCATCTGGTCCTTCTTGTCTGCAAATTATCATTCAATACCACTCCCAAGCTTCTAGTCAAGAGGACTGCACTTTTTTTCTTCTTCTCCTCCCACATCTGCTAACAACTTAAAATACTCCATCTACTTAACTTTTGATGTTCAATCTTCCCAAGTGAGTCTCTACGATACAATATCTAACCCTTTTTTTAAACACCTTTATTGAATTATCACTTGTGACATTGACAATTTACATTTACATAAAAGTAATCAAACTGTATTAACAAGTTCACGTTTAGAAACATTATACTTCACATATATTGTTACATATCAGATAACCTAAGCAACATTACATACATTATTCAATTCCTGCCTTTGTTTTAATCAAACATCTTTATTAAACCATCACTTAATACATAGGCAGCTGTCATACCTACTCCTGTTCTTCTAACATATTGTAAGATTCTCTCTCACTTTACTAATGTTGCATGTCCCATGTCATTAATGTTCATGTCCTCTCCCCACACACACACACACACACACACACACACACACACACACACACACACACACACACACACAAACACACACATAATTTCTGCTAAAAAAGCTCCAAATGATTTTTCATTCTGTATACACTTTATAATATTAAGAAGCCGCGGTGGTACAACGGTAGCATTGTTGCTCACAGCAAGATATTCTCCTGCTCGATACTCGGCTGGAATGCCTTCTGTGTGGAGTCTGCATGCCCTCCCCGCGGTCGAGTGGTCTCTGAAAGACATGCATGAATGGGGGTGCCTCCTCTGAAGGTTGGGCATCGGGCTGGCAACTCGACACCATAAAAATTTACTGCCAATCATTAGTGGACCGGAGTTCCGCTGTGGCGACCCCTAACCGGGAAAAGCTGAAAAGACAAACAATACACTTTATAATATTTACCATAGGAGATACCTCTTTTTGTCTCCTGCTCCACATTGTCTTTTCCTTCTTAGATTTCCTCTCCTCAGTATTACTTCCCCTTTTCTTCTACTCTATCACTAATTACTGTTTGTGCCCTCATGTGCAATTACACTGGCTTCTGACAAACTTATAAACCAGCCTACACAACAATCCTTTACCCTCCTTCCCAGACCACCACCTCGTCACGTATACATTTTAATCTTTCCCTTCCAAGACTGGAAATTTACTTTCTCCTCTGCTGCTGCCATTACACCACCCTCCAGCCATAACTATGGTAGTTACTCATATGCATGGATGGGCACCCTTCCCCACCTCTCTACATCACTTTAGCAATCCTTAATAGTGCAATCCTTACATACTTATTATATTAGCACCATGCTTCTGAAAACATATATACATTTAATAAACCCTTCTTCTCACCTTCATTTATATACTACCGCTATTCCCTTCACCCTCCTCCCTGCCAATTATCAAGAAGGTATGCTATCTCTTTTCCCCAAAATGACAGACTGACTGAGTGCACATACTACTTTCATTTTAGCAGTTCCATAGTATATTAATATACACTAATTATTTTCCCCCAAATGGCCAACTACACATCCCACATTCACATGTGCAGTAAAGCACAACAGTATATTAGCATCCACCTAACCCATACATATTACAGCTTCACCTTATTCTCCTAAATTACAGTCCCCTGAAGTCTTTTATGCAGCAATTGTTACACTTCCACTGAGTATGACACACCATAGCTTCTGTTGTGATGAATACAGTGCCCCAGTTATCAATCTGGGAGGATCGCTCTTTGGCATAGTTTTGGTCAATGAGTAAAAGCCATTATTACAAGGATAACAGTCCCCATTTGCAATTATATGCAGTACAGGGAAAACACATTTCCTCTACTGGTGCACTTCCCATTTACATCTCAACTGTCACACAATCCTTCTGTTATTATAGAAAGGCCTTTGTTCACATCCAATGGCCTTTCTCTCTATGGGGAATTACCATGCACTACTCCTCCCCAGGGTATACACCCAATCATAAGCCAATACACACCCAGTCATAAGCCTCCTTCCAGGTGTTTCTCAATTACTTTTAGACCAAGCCTGGGAGTTTGAACCTAATGTTGTCATGATTTGCCCTCCGAAAATTACTGCTCTCCATCACCTTACTTCTACCTCAATGCAGTCACATAAAACAGTGAAAACCAAAGGAAAGGTAAGCCACCAGACTCCAGTGCAGTCAGCAACATGAAAGTTAGTCAGTGAAAGAAAATAAAACATGCACTGGACACCATTATTTATCTTCTATATCCAAATTACTTGCACTCACAGAATCCTCTTCCCTTATCTTCTCTCTCCTTGTTCATTCACTCCTCCTTAATCAGATCTCATCTCCTGGATAACCTTCTCATTTTTTCAGGGCCTGCCACCTTGTAAACAGTGAAAATGGTTCTAGCCTTCCATCTTGAATACTCAGCACCTTCTGCTGCTCTTTTTGTAGTTCCTCCTGTCTTACTGCCCCACCAATTCCATTTCCTTTATGAAGTAAGTTGGTTGATTTCTGCAGCATCCTGAACACTTCCATTGGATCCCCAAATGTCTTTGGAATCCATGGGAAATGTATTCTAACCTTGACCAGATACAATATTCTCAGAGTTCCTTCTGGCTAAACATGTGTATTACTGGGACAAAGGCCTCTCTTCCTCCTAGTCTCCTACAAAATATCCTGCTCAACACAGACAATGGAGTCACCTACCATAGGTTCATAGGATGATACTAGGCTATTGGCCCGGAAGCCCTTATAAGTCTAGCCAAGAATTTCACCCATGTTCCCTCAAAGTCAGCACCTGTTTCCCCTGTCCAGCAGGGACACAGGAGGGATCCCAGGGGTATATTTTCTGTTTCCCATCCAGTCATCCAGGTTCCTCTCAAAGAGGGCTAGAGAGGTACGCTGCTTGACATGGAGAGGGAGTCTATTCCACAGACGGGGGAGTCTTTGAGACACAAATCTATCCCACCAACAAGTTCTATTAACGTCACAGACCAGGTTAAGGCCTTGCATGCGGGTTATGCAAATATTTTCCTGGCTTCCATATATTCATAAACACTTGCTCTTTTACATCATATATTTGCAAGAAGACTACAATTGGTCTTGAATGTTGGCACTCCCTGCTTTTGGCTGCCACAGTGTATGGTGGGCTCTCTGTTATCTCAATTTTTTCATTTAGTAATCCAGTCCATTTACACTGTGCTGCCTACACAGAACATAATGCAGTCTCTTTCTTCTCCCAGCTCAGGTACTCCTACAATTCTAATATGCTTCCTTCTCACCCAGTCTTCCGTGTCAATCAACATACCCTCTATGTGCAGTCCAGTTGGGTTTCAGCAGCTTCTGTCTTCACCTTCAGCTCTGTGTTCTCCTCTACCAATGACTGGATCATCGTGAAGTGTTCACTAAGACTACTATGCACGTCCACCAGCCCATTTTCAAGGTCCAAGACATGGTCCTTGAAGGTCTGCTCCATCTGCTTAATTTCCACCCATAGGGTAGTTAGCAACAAATCAGTCCCATCCTCTTTCCCCAGAGTATGGTCTCTCACTTCATCAGTTTTTCTCGCTTTCTTCCTCATTTAGGCCCATAGGTATGAATGGCTGAGATTTAAATTCTTCACTGATTTTTTTGCCTTTTTTGACATTAACTCCCACTTGCACATACTCCTCATGTAATATATACCTCTTAACCTCTTAGTGCAAGAAATCTGGACAAAGCCCAACAAAATGGGGGGACAAAGGCCCAAAAATAGAGACATATTTTAAATATTGCTCTTATAAACTTTGAAAGTTGCTAGAGTAACAGGGTTTGTTTTAACATACATTTTCTATAGGATTTGAAGTCTGAAACTCAAATGTATGTCATTATTTAGTGATTTCAATCTTCAGATCACCCCAGTCATTTGCCAGAAAACAACAAATTTTATGAGGAATAGACCAAAAATATGAGCCAAAAATCTGGACATTCTGCAAAAATATGTACAGTTGAGAGGTTTTATGATGTAGTCTTTGCTAAATCACACAAAAAAGAAAAAGATGTTTTCCTTAGTGAGTGACGGAGGTTAGCGTGGTTATCAAAGGAATGTCATACCAAACGTATCACATTGATCGTCTCTTGTGGCTGTTACATCCATGATTTGAAAAACATCTGCACACTTTGAATAATAATTAACACATGGTAGGCAGTTAAGATGATTATACTAAAACAAATCAGATACTAGTTTCAGTCAAGGTAATGTCACATGTCGAGGTATCAGTTCCTCTTTCTGATTTTTGTCTTTATGTGTGCTACTAAATGAACAGTTTAGTAACATTCATTCCATTTGTGCTGTCATGCTGAGCCAATACACTGTATTTCTAGCTCTTTATTTGCACTTGGCCATTTGCAAATGAGATTCATGGATTTTCAAAAGAATTTGTTTACTCACTTAAGCTGGAATAATGCCTTTCTGACTTTTTAAATAACAGACCTCATATGCATGATAATTCTCCCTGAAGGCACAATATGGTTGGATTAAATAATGAAAATGCCTTGCACTGCCTAGCCATCCTAACAATGTCGCTTCCCTCAGCAACTACATTTGTGGCTTTTGTCGCAACTATTCTCACTTTTTCCAGCTTTTCATGTGCCACTGAGATTTGTATCACACCCTACAGGAGTTCCAGATCTTTTACAAGCCTTTAGTCCACCCATTTAGATAAGCCCTATAAGCATGACAGCAATCTGTATCAATGTCCCCTTTTTATGCTTTACTTTCAACATCACATTTCTGAAGCAAACCATATTCTTTGTATCCTGGCTGCTGCTCTAGCTAGAGATTTTCTGACAAGGTTTTAAGGGTCTGTGATCTGTCTCTACCTTAAGATTTCTGATCAAAGGCTATGAGCAACATTTCTTTTTCAAAGTGTGTATGCTTGGTTTTGCATCTGTTAAAGCTCTCTAGAGACATAGGCAGTAGGTCTTCCGTCTTGCAGAAGTACTGCCCAAAACTCTTTCTGGCTTGCACACAATTGGTTTAGCTTTTTACAAATGATATTTCAAAATGCATTATTGAGGCAAAGTGCTTAACTTTAGTTTAACTAACATTCTAACCTGATCTTCCAACCAACTTCAAGTTTGGCTTTCTCAGTGGTACAGTTGCATCTAACAAGTATGAACTTGGGCAGGAATTGTACCATCCCCAAAATTTGCATTAATGAGGACTTGTCATTTGCATTTTGCATATTTATAGTGTGTGCATATTGTCAGCATCCATCTGTAATGCATTTGAAGAAGACATATTTAAAAGATGACGTCCCAGTCTGACACTGCTCTCTTCAGTTTTAAACTTTGTGACCTTTGCCTGCCTAGCAGGTTCATTTATGTAATATAGCAATAACCCACACCTGGGTGTGGGTAATGCTGGATTTACCCACGGTTGGCGTGGTTTGGTCACGAGACTGAAGCTCGAGTGGCCAAACAAAGCCAACCGTGGGTAAATCCAGCATTACCCACACCCAGAAGTGGGTTATTGCTATTATACAATGACATTATTTAAAAAAAAAAAAAATTACTTTTCTTAAATAATGGCATAATGCCTCCTTGCTACCCTTCCGCAGCTGTCTGGTATTCTGCGGCAATTCTGATGTACTGCACATGCGTATGCCTACACAGTACAACAGAGCTGTGGGCAAAAGCAACGGAGAAAGCAAGATCTCCGTTGCTTTTTACAAACTGTTTCACTATGTTAAATGGGTTTAACATAGCAAGACAGCTTTAAAAAAGCAACAAAGAATCTCCGTTGCTTATTTTAAAGCTGCCTCGCTATGTTAAACCCATTTAACATAGCGAGACAGTTTTGAAAAAAGCAATGGAGAAAGCAAGATTTCCGTTGCTTTTACAAACTGTCTCGCTATGTTAAATGGGTTTAACATAGTGAGACAACTTTAAAAAGCAACAGAGAATCTCCGTTGCTTTTAAAGTTGTCTCGCTATGTTAAACTCATTTAACATAGCGAGACAGTGTTGCTGTAAGAGTTATAGTAATGGAAAAAGTCTGGGCGACCAGACCTTTTTCCATTACTATAACTCGGATTTACAACGTGCATGCTGACCAATCAGCGTGCATGTTTTGAATATTAATGGGGTCATTTTCTTGCTTTCTACTACACTGAACCATAGCGTCATTAATTATGTATGCTGGATTTACCCACGGTTGGCATGGTTTGGTCACGCGGCGAGTGGCCAAACAAAGCCAACCGTGGGTAAATCCAGCATTACCCACACCCAGAAGTGAGTTATTGCTATTATACAATGACATTATTTAAGAAAAAATAATTACTTTTCTTAAATAATGGCATTGTATAATGCCTCCTTGCTGCCCTTCCGCAGCTGTCTGGTATTCTGCGGCAGTTCTGATGTACTGCGCATGCGTATGCCTACGCAGTACATCAGAGCTGTGGGCAAAAGCAACGGAGAAAGCAAGATCTTCATTGCTTTTTAAAAACTGTTTCACTATGTTAAATGGGTTTAACATAGCGAGACAGCTTTAAAAAAAGCAACGGAGAATCTCCGTTGCTTATTTTAAAGCTGTCTCGCTATGTTAAACCCATTTAACATAGCGAGACAGTTTTGAAAAAAGCAACGGAGAAAGCAAGATCTCCGTTGCTTTTACAAACTGTCTCTCTATGTTAAATGGGTTTAACATAGCGAGACAGCTTTAAAAAAAGCAATGGAGAATCTGTTATATGTTAAACTCATTTAACATAGCAAGACAGTGTTGCTGTAAGAGTTATGGTAATTGAAAAAGTCTGGGCGACCGGACCTTTTTCCATTACTATAACTCAGATTTACAACGTGCACGCTGACCAATCAGCATGCACGTTTTTGAATATTATAATGTCATTTTCTTGCTTTCTACTACACTGAACCATAGCGTCATTAATTATGTATACAACTCTTTCTAGACCTTCAATCATATCTGCTGCAATATGTTAAAAGACTTTTGGAGGCAACAACATGCCAAAGGAGTAGTCTCATAAATCATATTCTTCCCAAAGGTGTATTGAAAGTACACATGTCAATGTATCTACTTTTATTTGATGAAACATGTAAAAGGTATTGTTCTCTTAGAAAACATTTATTAAGATAGTGTGGGTTTACACAGATCCCTTACCTTACTTCACATCCACCACCATGTAGTATCCATTCAGTAGGCCCAGTCTATATAACTATCAGCAGCTCCATCAGCTGCATGGTTTTTCCCTATCTTTTCTTTCACAGCTAGATGCAGTGTGTGTGTGTGTGTGTGTGTGTGTGTGTGTGTGTGTGTGTGTGTGTGTGTGTGTGTGTGTGTGTGTGTGTTTTGCATAAAAACAGATAACTTCTGGGGAAACTTTAATAAGATATTCTGTCTTCAAGTACTAAAGACCCTTAAATAGATCAAAACAACTCACTACAACTTCAATTTGTTCTCAAAGCTTTGCCTTTTTTGTTTCCACAGCTCAAATATCTTTGTTAGAACTGATACCTTTTACTACTGTCCCTTTTATGTCTGAGCATTTTGCCTAAAAAGTTTTAAAACTACCCTTTCTATTCTGTCCTTGCCTAACTCTGGCCAAATATATAAAACTATTTTGATTTAACAAAGCACAAACATGCAAATATGCAGTCACCTCACACATTCTGTCTGCCTCTGCATACGCAATTGCCCTTCTACATGTTCTTACGTAACTATTTGCCTGGCACAATTTTCTTTTCTTTGTTCATTAGGTTCTGCTCATATTACCAGTAAACCACATTTTAGTTGCATTTTTTTTCTTAATCATGTCCACAGACATGCATGCATTCTTTGTCAGCCATATTGTGCTGAGGAGCTAACCATCTGAAAAGTTGCTTATGCATTTTATTTGCATGCATAGCTAAAACAAATTTGCCTATAGGCTTTAGCTTATGTCACTAGTATGAAATCAATTCATATGCAGATTCAATTAGCTTGCAGTTTAGAGCCAAAGCTTCTGAATATAAACATGGACATTGTTGCACTTTGATTAGGTGAAGCTTAAACATAAAAGATTATTCAGTTATCCACAGGTTCTCAGACCAGACTTCTTACAAACTGTTTCAGCATTCTTTCTCAGCTTTCTGGATTTTTGTCACACAACTCTGTTTTATGCCAAATCTTTACAACTTGCTTATACAATATTCACTAACTGCATTTCCACAACACAAACTTTTCTGTTATTAAGTCGGAAACTGTTTCCAAAACAATATTATTTTACTTTTGGGATATTTGCATTTTTACATAATAGTCAACAGCTCCACATACTCTGCAACCTTTTTTCTCCTTAGTGGTGCTGCGGTAGCGTTGTCGCCTCACAGTAAGATGTTGTCCTGTTCCATTCTCAGCTAGAGCATCTTCTGTGTGGAGACATGCGTGAATGGGCGTACCTTTGTTGAAGGTTGTGCGTCAGAGCCGGCAACTCGGTACGTAAAAATCTACTGCCAATCATTAGCGGACTGCAGTTCCGCTGTGGCGACCCCTAACCGGGAAAAGCCGAAAGACACAACAACAAGTATGACTCTTTTCCTGCTTTCAAACATGGCAGGTACAGATACTTTGGTTCTTTGTTGCTAATTTGCTACAAGGTGCCATCTTGGACAACATACTGGGAGACTCTGTGTTGTACCTTATTAAATGACACAATCAATAATCAATCACAATCAATGACACAAGGTAACCCCAAGCTACCATATAGGTGGCAATCCACTAAGCACAGAAGAGGTTATCAGGGACCTGGGGGCCCAGGTTGACAGTGGCCTTTCTTTTGACACTCACGTTGCTAAAGTGGTTAGAAAGACCTTCTACATTGCCCACCTGATCATGAAGGGATTCACATCCAGATCTAGTGAGGTCATTGTTCCCCTGTACTCTTCACTTATCAGACCAATGATCGAGTACAATGCCCCATTCGGGATGTATCTCACCCGACATCTGCAGCAATTGGAGAGACCCCAAAAGTTCCTCACCAAAAGAATAAAGGGACTCCAAAATCTGTCATATGCTGCCAGATTGAAGAAACTCCAGCTCTATTCAGTCGCATACCGTCTGCTCAGAGGTGACATGTGCCTGACATACAAGGCCATGTCCAACCCGGAATTAATGGACATGCTCCACCTCAAAAAATCCAAATCCACCAAAACCACTAGAGCAAGCGACTTAAACCTTAGCACGGATATAAATAGGACATGCTGGAGGGATAGATTTATCACTCAGAGACTCCCTATGCTGTGGAATAAAATCCCGGTCCATGTGAGGCAGAGCACCTCGCTGGCTCTGTTCAAGAGAAATCTTGACCTGTGGATGGGAGATTGTAGGTTTACCCCGGGAATCATCTCTGTGTCACTGCTGGACAGAGGCACAAAAAACTAATGGGCACAGTATTTTTTCATATAAGGGGTGGCGTAAGCCGCAAAAATTTGGGCTAGGCTTATAAATGCCTTAGGGAAGATAGCCTAGTATAAACCTATGAACCTATGAATAATTCACTGGCATAATACACACATCTTTGGCTTTGTCTAATGTCAGTCCCATCAACTCCTTTGTCATGTTCATCACAGACAAAGATACTTTTTAGGCCCACTGTTAATCTGAATTTTATTATTCATGGCTTCTAAACTGAATCTCTCCTCATGTTCTAGAGAAAAAAACAGTGAATAAATTTAAGACGTGCAATTTGGCACCCTAGATCTTCTTTGGTTTGTCACAAAGGGAACTCAAATCTTCGAATTTAGAACTTTCATTTTTCTAACAAGTTCCGCTACAGTTTGAGATTAATCAGACATTGTATGGTTACCATCTTGCCAAGAAATGAAGGTAAGTCTTCCCAACAACTGAAGTTTGAGCTACAAGCATATAACCAAAGGAAATTCAGATTTTCTACATCTTGTGAAGAATGATATTACATGAAACAAAGTTACTGAAGGGGACTGTTCTGAGAAGAAATGCAAAACAGAACGTGCACAGTAAAATGCTGTTCACAGTAAATTGGTTGCATAAAGCAAATAACATTCATGCAGCAGCAGTCAGACAAAAATAATTCTGCAACTGGTGTTTCTGTAATTCAAAATACAGTAAAATAAATTCTTCCATTTTGAACTCAATTTCAACACCATGTTTTGGTGCCTGTCTTTCCTTCTGAGGCAGTCTTTTGGCTTCCAGAGTCAAGGTCTGACACTGCTGAAACAGATATGTCAATGGCTAGCATACCAGCAATGGGATAAGAACAAAGCAGGCAGAAGACAGAGGTGATGATGTTCCACTCAAGTTTAGTTGACAGGAGCTAATGCCCTAGGCATATGACTCACATACCCAAGTTAACTGTACTTGTTAAAAGGTACACTGGCACTACGCTATTGGCATGCTGGTACTTTAGGTAGAAAATGGTGGCTGAATAGACTGGTTTACTAAAATATCTAATGTCACTTTTGGAATAAAATTGAGATCAGTATTCTGTGACACCCTCTAATTAAGACAGAAAACACACATTAATGCTTGGAATTCAGAAATTTTCTCTGCAGTGACCGACACTAAGAAAAGAAACTTCCATGAAAGACACTTAAGTTCCCCAAAAGGTACTGGTTCAGATAAAGGTAGCATTAAACATTCTATCATAACATTCTAGTTCTCTGATGGAGACGTCTTTTTTGGTGATCCTAAGTATGGGCTGCTTTAAAGGAGGGCTGAACCGAAAGATTTGTTACTATCCAGGGGGGAAAATAAAACAGGAATACTGAAATGTTGCTTGCTCAAATCACCCAAACTTGAGTCGCATTGTAACTCAAGGTAGCAGTTGTTTGTCTTTTGCTGTTCACTTTGCAGTGCATTGAGATCACACAATTATTGTACAATGGCAAGTTATAAGTGGTCCAAGTTCAGTGCACCTCAAAAGAAAGAGTGAGACATTTTATACTGCCTTCCAGTGATCACTCTCTGTCTCTGAGTCTCTATCTCTCTCTCTCTCTCTGAGATTTCATGGCAGAGGGTAGGGAAGCTAAGCAAACTGTCCTTTACTATTGACCTGAAGACATAAGGCATGTCTGTAAAAATTCTGCACAATATCTGTCCTTTTAGGGGAGGAGTTCTTCTGTATCTGGATGCTGATAATTAGCAGAAAATACATTCTTAAAAGTCCTTTACAAAGAAAGAACAGACCGCTTTGTTTTAGCTTCATTTATAGGTATCACTTCCTAGGTGAAGAAGAGTTCCCAGACGACCAAACAAAATATTCTCCCATACAACTTACTGTTCACTGAATGTAATAGCATTCCATGGAGGTGCGACTGAAGGTTGAGATGAGATATCCTCAAAATCTGAACCTAGATCTGGATCTACAATCTCACTGTGCACTATATAAAAATCATCCTCCTTCTCCTCCTCCTCCTTTAATAGTCTTACCCTACCAACAACAACATCAAATATTCTCTTACCTCGACTTTAGTAGGGAGCCTCTGTGAGAACTCACAGAGGTTGTTACAAAACTACATCCAGGACAATTTCACAATATGTTTCATAAATAGTTTATTTTTTTTTTAATTTAGGAGAAAATAGATTGTGATGTTGTAAGGACAAGTGATGGTACTACTGACAAGCCCTCCTTTGCAGATATATGTGCAAAGAGTGAACTATAGCCTATAATGTGAATCTGAAGTTTTAGAACTTGGAGAATAACTTTTCTTGCAGTTGTAATGAAGGGACTGTGATCAGTTCCACCTTCATTTTAAAATGTAAACTAAAAAAGTCTTTCAGCTTTTCCTGGTTAGGAGTCGCCACAGCAGAACTCTGGTCCGCTAATGATTGGCAGTGGATTTTTACTGTGCCGAGTTGCCAGCCCAATGCCCAACCTTCAAAGAAGGCACACCCATTCACGCACGCACCTACCTGCATGTTTTTAAACGTCACTGGACCATGGGGAGGACATTCAGACTCCACACAGAAGGAGCAGCAGCCGAGAATCGAACCTCTTGCTGTGAGGTGACAACGCTAACTGTTGCACCATCGTGGCCCATATTTTAAATTGTAGACTAAGCCAATAGAAATCCCCCTTGTGCAACTTTGAAAGTGCGTTATAAACCTCTCATTTGGGAGCCATAAACAACTAGATGCTTCTTCCTTGGGATCTGATAAAAAAAGTGAGAGAGAGAAAAAATGCAAGTCCTCTTCATTGGATAAGTATTCATCTTTTTTTTTTATTTGTCTTTGTTTTCTTTCACTTTTGTGTTAGGGAGGCATACTTATCAACTGTTCATTTTTGAAGATTTTTATCCCATATTGTCTATTTCTCACAAATTTGTTGGTTTTATGGCAAATTATTGAGGACTGATGTCACTAAATGATATATATTTAAGTTTTAGACTTCATATCCTTCAGAAAATGAATGCTAATGAAAAATTATTATTATAACGACTTTCTAAGTTTATAAGAGCAATATTTAAAATTTGTCCCTGATTTTTGGCCTTTGCCCCCATTATGTTTAACTCTGTCATGATTTTTTGCACTTAGAGTTTGAGAGGTATGGGAGAGGGGTGGTAAGTTAGAAGAAAAAATTCAGAATAACTACTAATAATCATATGTTTCCTTTATATCACTTAAATGTGGAAGAATATTCTAGGGAAGGACTCCATAAAAAATACATAGCAAGAGGATTCATAAATGCAGACATATTTTCCCTCTTTATGCAGTTTTGGTTTAGAAGCATATTATCAGCCAAGAAATACATCCTCATACATTACCTGTCATTGCCAAAGCTGCTGGAAACAATGAGCTCACTTTAAATAAACATACATTTAACATTTCACTATGGGTGACCTTGAATCCCCTTTCCACCTGCAGTACATTATTAACCACTGCAGAGTGTAAGCTAAAAACAAGGTTAACTGAGGTCCATTTTACCAGTCAAGATAGAAAACTATTGACCTATGACACTGGAACAGCACTGTTTAGTATTTCAGATTTTCAAAAGTATAGACCTTTAAATTGGATCCATTTGCTAATATGCAAGTATAAATGAGCCCTGGTGGGCCCAACTAATTATGTGCCATCACTGTCTGTACTTGAACAATGACAGAAAACAGCCCTTATGCCACAAAACATCACCTTTCTCCAAGTATAGAATCATACTACACTTAATTTTTTCCAGTTTCTATGCTTCTGAGTAGAGGTAAGCTTGTTGTCAGCGCAGTCAGATAATTCTTGGTGTTAAGCCAAAGGACTCCTTGCAGCATTCTTGGTTTTAAGCCAAATGACTCCTTGCAGCCTGAAATAGAATTTAAATAAACAAATCTCACTGTATTTTGTATATAAAAGGGAAGCATAATCAAATGCCCTGCTACTCCACATTTAAAATGGAAGCTGCATATATTTTGTCACTTTTTAACCCTTCTCATCAACAGGTGGATTTTTTTTATTAAACTACTGTAGTTGAGATCTAATTTTTTAGAAACTTGGGTTCTATGCACTGGGCAGTCAGCAAAACTAGAGTTTCAATAAAGACGTGATTTAATGCTAATACCCCAAAACCGCTGTACATTGGGAATACAAATTATAATTTGACACTGGATCGTGTTTGTACTCTCTCTCTATCTGTGTGGATGTTGCTACATTTTGAACATAGTTATATAAACCACACATCTGCACTTTAGTAAAGTCTAGACAAATAAAATTTAAAGGGGCCACCATTTGTAAGTCTGCTACATCATTACCCCAGAAACACAGCTCAGAAAGACATTTAAATGACTTAGCTGGCTCCTAAAATGAAATATGCTAGTTAAATAATACACAAGGTATTTGTTGTTCTTACTGTAAGGCCTTAATTTGAAAAGCCTAAAGGGAAGGTAAAATGCAGTTATAGATGGCAGAGTTTTGAAAGGTCTGTTGCTTACTCTCCTTAGAAATCCTACAATAAAATTACATTGTTTTGATTTAATAAAGCTCTAGATTATAAAGTAATCTCGCCAGTGGATCACTCCATGTTTCAACACTTTTCGTTGTTCAGTGGTTAACTACAGCAAGGACACATCTTGCATCCTAGGCTTATAGGTTCAAGTTATAAAGCTTGCAACCTACTAGTCTTCAAGACTCTTACCTACTGTCAAACCATATTGATATTTTCTACTTTTCATATACATTTCAAGATTTCTGAAGAAATGTAATGACAGTGACAGACTTTCTTTTCCACAGCATTGGAAGTCATGATTTTCTGTTATTGATATTCCCCAGTTTGGTATCAGTTGCTTCAGCAGTTCACTCCAGACATAGATTTTAAATAGAACACTGACTCACATAATAGACAGAGATCAACTTTCAGAAACCTGTAAAAAATAACATATGACAGACATTAAAAGATGAGGTCATTATTACTGGACAAGGGGTATGTTTTTACCATGCTGGGGAACTTTAATATCTTTTAGTGAAGGAATTATGTTTATTAAGTGATATGTCGTGATTTCTGTGACTCAAAAGCGAGAGCTTTGGTTTCTTTCATAGTTTAAATAGGCAATGAAAATGCACCACCATAAGGCAATATAAGACACATTCATCAATATATTTGGTTATTCACTGACCATTTCCCACTTGTTTATCTGAAAGTAATAGTCCAAAACAAAGTGGTCCCAGTAAAACTTTTGGTGAAGGGCTAGAGGATACTCCCCCATCCTGGATTGCTGTGCCCTGTTGTTTAACCAGTTTCACCCACTAAATTACATATGAAATGGTACTTGTCAATTGTCTTGGCACTGCTCCACATTGGGGAATAATCAATATGCATTTTCAACCTTTCAAAGTGTTGTGGTTACCTCTTTAAAGAATGCCACATGAATCAAATGACAAGATCTCCCATTACTGTCTCATATTTTTTTGCCCCCAATGCCTGCTTATCATCAGCTTTCTCTTATTAACCAGTCTGCTCATTGAGTTCCTATGACAAGGGAAAAGGATCCATCAGAATTGGTCATAATTTATGTAGTCAGCAATGGTGGTTTAGGTTTTCATCCTTCATTCCCTACAACCCCCTGCATGCACAAAGCTTGCAAAGGAACTGGATGTGCCATGAGATGACTAATTTGAATGCCCCTCAGTTCCACAAAGGACATTACCAACAAGTAGCCTTCCAGCCCTTTCCTCAAGGATGGGTAGCAGTTTCCCAGTATCAAATGGAGAAATCAAACTGCCCATTGTGCTTATCAAGAACCAAACCCATTTCTTCCCTCCTGAGAAAGGTGAGCAAGCTACACCCATTCATTATGCTCCCTCCCTGCCTGACTCTTCCACTATCAGGGCCACTAATCAAACCCTTGACCTTCTGTACCTCAAAGCCAAGCTTACTGTGTCATTTTTTTTCTAATTTCCATTATTAGAGATGATTATTTGAAAAATACCCACGGGTGTTATGAGCACTGTGGAAATTCTCGCATTTTGGGAGGGAATCAGTGGCAAACAAAATTTACTAAAAACAGAATTAAACAACTCCTAATACAAAACTCCAAAGGAGTTGCTAATCCAGAGTTGGTAAAGCAGGATTCACATATGATGAGCTGGTTAAAAATCCCAGTATTCTGTAACTTGTTCCATCAGGTGAATAATAAAATTAGATTTCAGCTAGGTGTATTGTTAAAGAGAACTTCGTCTGCTGGTCCTCCTCAAATTCCTAATGGAAGTAAGAAAAGCTAGTAAAAGCTGCAAGACAAATCTTGGGAGGCCAGATCTTTTTCTTCTTAGTCTTTATTGGTCATCAAAGCAGATAAGCACAATAACGCTACATAATGTTACTGGTCAAGCTGACAGGTCAGAAATTATATGGGTTTGATTTAATCCACATCGTTGTGAACTGGCACTGTTCATTATGGCCTGTTGCCATAGGTCAGGAACACATTCATGTGCAAATATTTTGTTTAATGTAATGGGTATGGCTTTCCTCACTCTGTGTAGGAAATCACCAGGTATGTTACCTGGTCTGCTGGAACATGAGCTTTTAATTGTAATTACTGCAGTAGTTATCATGTGTGTAGTTATAACAGAGCCTAATAAAGGATTGCATGGAGTGGATAGTTACTGGAAAAGCTCACTCAAACTCTGCCATAGACTGCTGTGAGGGAGAGGTTAATTTCTAACTCCTTATTGGACTTTCTTGCATTTTGTATATTGTGGCATATTTTCATTGTATATTTAAACTAGGAAAGAAACAAAAGCTGCACAGAAATTACAGCAGATCGCTTAAGGTTACTCATCTGTAAAAGGAGCTAGAAGCTAGATATATTATTTAAGGATAAAAAGAAAACATTTCAAGGCTTTACTGGAAAGGCTCAGTCAAACTCTACTGATGTGAGGGAAAAGTTAGTTCATTACTTTTTATATTTCTTTCTTTTATTTTGTATATTGTGGTATAATTTCACTGAATATTTAAATGCAGTTTATCAATATATTTGGATATCTGCTGCTCATGTCCCACTTCCTTATCTGAGAACCAGTCCAAAACAAGTGGACCCAGTAAAACCTCATTTCTAACCTCCTTCAACTGTTTTATAACTGTTATGGCATATATCATTTGTGAAGTCATTTCCCTAAAGCATTTAAATTTATTTAGCCTTCTACTGTATTTCACAGAGATAGAATAATGAATGAAAATTGCTCAATTCTAGCCTTCCCTTCAGATTTACTCCTTTTCCTCCTGTGTATTACTGTTCATGAATTGTTCTCAGAATTTCCATCTCTATGAAATTTGCTCCTTCCGTTCTCTAAAGATACAGTCTCCAGTTCATTTATCTCCTTTACAACACTCCATGCATTCATTACAGTTGATTTAGATTTTCCATTTTCTAGCAATTGCGTTTTTGACTGCCAGTAGCACTAAGCTCATAAAGGCCTTACTATACATATGGAATTCAGATACTATATCCCAGTTCAAAGTAATCATTTTAGTTAACTTAAATTTGTTCCCTCAGCGCTTCTGTGGATCACTAGTGATATCTGCATTGCTTACTGTACTTTTCCCTTTTCACTTGAAAGAAAAGTTACTTGTTTTTCGTTTTTTAGTTAGTTACTACTAACATTGTCATTGCACCTGGGCCTGCTCTCACTAAAAAAAATATAAGTCAGCACTAAAAAAAAAAAAAAGCACACCACTCACTCCCCCACTGGCCCTTGTTTTCAATTAAGTTTTTCCCAATATTATTCTAGCATGTCAAGGTCAGTTCAAAAGTCTCTGAATCTCTCTGGTCCAATCTGTGAATCTTGAGGCAATGTTATAACTGCCTCATGTACACGACACACCTCTCCCTCCTCCCACATAACACAAATACTTGCAGAACTGCCAAACTGGAGGCTATAACTGGCTGAGCAACTCTCACTCTCTCTCACTCAGAACTGGGGGAGGAGGAGAACACCTGGACACACCACTACCAGCACACCATATCCACACCTCATCCAACACATAACACATAACTCACTTAAAAAAAGGCTCTGAGTAAAATGAAAAAAATTTACTAAACTCCTCGAACAGAAGCCAACAAACAAGAAACTGCCTCCAAAGCACACAAAACAAACCACAAAAGCAACACAAACCCCAACAGCAAAACACAAACTGCAAAGCAGCCAGCAATGCAGCTGTACACTTGACTCACACCACTCCCACTCACCACAGCGTCTCACCCACTCACCAAGGTCCACACTAAGCGCTGTCACAGGAAGCAGGCTGTCCAAGGAGAGGCGGCAAGGGCACCACACATAACACAACACACAACAACAACTGGTTACAAAGTCATTGTCCATGCTGTGTGTCCTGCGACCTGAGGCGTACCTCATAGGGAGCTACATGACCATGAACAGCATGAAAGAGGACCCTTAGCCCTCTGTAGCATTAGCTATGGCAGGTAGTATCCTTCCCCTGAGCAGTATCCTTCCCATGATGAGACAAATGCATCAATTAGAGAAGAGATGAAAAGCTTTGCTGGGTGGCAGAGTGGATCAGTCTCTTCAAGGGATCCAGTGTCTGTCTGCCTGGGATGACTTGCTTGACAAGCCAGCCTGCTTCGGATGGCTTGCAAGGCCCGTGGCTTACCCTATGGTGCGGCTAAGGCTCGGCCTTGAAACCTAGACTGCCTATTTTTAGAGGCTCCAAAATTTCTAAACATACCACCCTACAACAAAAAAAAAAAGAAACAAAAAAAAGTACTGCGCTCAAAAGGGCCTTCATGGTAAAAAAAACATCGATGTCTGTGCTGTTCTCTTCTCAGTATTTCTCCTGAGATGTCTGTGCTGTAGAGGTTTCCTGGCATACCTAGTTGTTCCGGCCCACTTGTTCGCACACCATAATCCTGTCCATCTTGCCCAAATAAGGATGCAAAGGGGACCACAAAATAATCCGTATCCATAGCAGATAGCCAAGGTCCACTAACTAACAGGTTGCAAGGCCACCAAGCAATATCCACAGCAACAGGTGCAAACTGAAAACTGCTCTTCTCAATTCACCAGAACTAACCATACCTTCCTGGGAACACTGAAGACACAGGATGTATCACAAACACCATGAGATTATCTGACTTCAACTCAAACTTCCGAATATACCTGGGTACAAACTGACCCACCAACAGCCCAAACAGTTGGGAAGCCCCAACTTTCTTTCCAAGGACTGCCATGGAACAATAGAGGAGAAAATTCTGGAGATCTCATTACTGTGTTTCACCTGAAAAAAAAAGGAGGAACAAACTCACACGGAATTGGTGACAAATGGACATAATAAACCAATCTCACTACAAATCCACATCCCATCCCTCACCATCACTGCAAATCCAACTAATCCCCCAACTTCAGACTTCCCCTACTCAAAGAGAAAAGTGTGTAACCTCTACTCACTCTGGCCTTCAACCTTGACAGAAACCTCTTAGTACCTTACAAACCTTACAAGGAAACCACAACAGACCTGCACCACTCAAGGCAATGGAAGCCCTCTATGAACAACCCAAACAAAGACAAGGATCAAGTGGATCCCACCAAAAACAACCCTAACAAGGTTTAAAATCCACAAGAGAGGAGAAAGCTATGACAGAGAAGAAATCACAAGAACAAGGGAAGTCACCCTGATCGATAGAAACAAAATCGAGGAAAGGAAGTCAAAATGATCTATATTAGTAAAAGAGAAAAGAAAAATAGAGAACTCAAGGAATCATAAGTAAAAAAATTGCCATGGATTCAAAGGAAACTGGGTCCCTTTTTCAGCTATCTATTGAACCTGCCAAATGATGCAAGATATGCTCTGAAATCACAGACATTGCCACAAAACTGAACAAACTGACAGACAGCACAAGTGCTCTCCCCTATATAGAGATCACTTCTCCCCACTTCTCCCCCACAATGGAGAGATCCCTAAAGCTGCCGCCTAAAGCCCAGTCTCCCTTAAAGGAGCATCAGGGGGAAAGCGAGGCCGAAGCTGTGTCATGCTGGCTAACTGAGCAGCTAAATGAGGAATTAAAACCCGCACATAAGTGCAGCCTTACTGCGCATGAAAGGCAGCTGTGTTTACTGCGGCAGTGCAAGCGGTCCTCCAGGTGGTGCCTCACACGGCAACTGTGGTCCCACTCCCTGGTCCATATCCAACAAGGATCCCATGCTGCTAAGTGTCCATAAGCTACCCTAGTCATAGACAGTGGATATGGAGGACATTATAATTGATAGAGACAGAAGATATAGGGACTTGAAGACACATGATTTTAGATAGTGGTTTTTTTGTTGATAAGATCATGCCTTGCCCACTTGGTTTGACCCAGGCAGCCATGCCTTTTAGACATGATGCTTTTGGCAGTCCATACCTTTTACCTTGACCATTGTAGAAGAACAGGCACAATACCCACAGTAATTGTTGTAGAAAAGATAAGTGCAGAAAAATGCTCTGGACAGACAAGTGGGATGAAGGGTTGGTGCCAAATGGACAGAAACAAGCAGGAGATGGTGTGAGTTGTTGCCTTGTCCAAGTCGCCCACCCAGTTATCACTGCTGGTGGCCCACAAAGTTTGCAGCGGTTGTTTCACAGACACTACAGAAGGTGGCAGGAACATGGCCCCCTATTGGCTGGCATCAGATTCTCACATGGGAAACAGATATGGTGGGTGCCCGGTCGACAGGCCTGAAGAACCCGTAAAAACATGTAGTCAAGGTTGCTGGGTAGATGCCCATAACCATAAGGATCCATATCCAAAAAGCACCACGGAAACAATCAGGGGACTGGGAAAACAAATGAGCCCCTTAAGCCAAAAAGGTGGCAATCCATTATTCTAGAAGTGGTTAAGGGACCCCTCCTGATTGCCCATATATGGCCATCCAAGGATTCATCAGATCTTGATCAAGTGGTTTCCCCTGGACTTGAGACTTATCAGACCAACGATCGAAGGAACATTGATTGATTTCTAGATCTGTAATTCTCTGCCTGTAACAGTCTAGAGACCCCAAAAGAGATGGGATCCAAGGATAAAGGACTGATGTATGTCCTCTCTGCTTATCAGAAGAATGATGAGATACCCGAAAGCATACCGATGTAAGATGAGCGACATCCAAAATCTGTCAAGTGCTCCCAAAAGACAGAGAAACATGCTCTCTTCACAATCTGATAACACTCAGCTGCCAGGACATACCTTGCGGATATAAAATGGATAACCTGGACGCCTGCTCATCACTGGCTCACTCTATGAAAATCCAAAAATGCAAACGGAAGCAATCCAGAGCACCAAAAGGAAATATCAAATACCATCTAAACCTGAGGATGGGAGGTGACTGGGACCTTAGCGCAACTAATGTCACTCTGGAACCCAAGGCAGAGTTCCTTCTCGGAGGGAGCTGTTTTTCATAATCAAGGTGCGTGGATGGAGAGCCAGGAATACCTTGGGCAACTCTGCTGGATCACTACTGGGACCTGTGGGAACATGTACCTATTACACAGTATTTGGGAATGTGTCACTAATCACTTAGGGCACTTTGCACTAATGGGCACAGTATGCCTATCATATAGGGAATATTTCTGTCAAAGTACTCTGTAGGAAATTTTCTAAATCTGCCATTTCATTGTACTGGACTCACATTTTATGGGGAATACAATGTCTCTTCTCATTCACATCTCCAGCATTTACTATCTACTTAAAGAAAAGTCCTCTGAAGTATACCTGAGTATGCAAATAACCATGCAAACACATATATGCAAAAAGCCATAAACCTTCTGGACTTTGCAGCAAAGATTTATTTACATGGTTCCTTTGTAATTTGTGATTCTGCTCTTTTTCACAACCTTTTCTAACCTCCTCCAATTGATTGTTACTACAATTATGCCACACTGTATATGCTGTACTAATTATACCCTATTAGCAGCACCATCTCTTCTAGATTCCACTAAAACCTTTACAATAACTGTTTTGCTTTCACTTAACACTTCCCTTTCTCTTTTCATATACCCCATTATCAACCACTGACAGAGAAGGCAATCTCTAACCTGCAGTCCAAATTCCCACTAAATCTCTTTCTACTCTACCACTGCCAATCCCAAGTTATTTGACCCAAATACATTGGTTGCTTTGTCAATTTTCTTCTCCAGTAAATTCCAACCCCTCTTGCCTATTCTCTATACCCCCACTACAGAAATCCCTTTTGGAAAAATCTTGTTTAGACATTCCCATGCTTGCTTAGTTCTTAGAATACATTCTGCTACTTTATGAATATAAAACTCTTTGTGATTGTTATTATTCTCTCTAAAGATTTGCATATAAAATTCTAATCTCACTTTACTTTTAAACTTTCCCCCATTTGATCACCATTTGCCCCTTGATTTATAACCTTCTACCCTAGTTACATATGTGAGCCTTAACTGCATAGCTTAAAATCAAGCAACTCTATGCCACCTTGTTCTATGGGGAGAATCAATTTATCCCACTTAATGCTTGCCCTTTTCCTCTTCCAAATAAATCTCTCCAACCCAATTGTCATCTGCAACTCCTCCAGTTGATAATATGCCTACCCTGAATACAATATTAAAGGGAGTAAAAACATTCTCGCTGCTTGCACCTTACTATTCACATCCATAATCAAGGGCTTCCACTTTTCCTTACATTTTTGAATTATATTTTGCTTAGTCTCTTCCCACCTATCCTTAGCTAACATAACAGAATTCTTTTTAATCCATACACCTAAATACCTCATCTTATCATAACTGCTTAAGTGTGGATACTGCTGAAACAAACTGTGTGCCGATGCAGAGCTTGCCATTATAACTGCTTTATCTTTATTTATACCTTGAAAATACATAAAATAGTCTCAGAATGTTACACCCCACTGAAATGTCCTTTTCTGGATTAAATAAGGTTGGTGTAAACCTTCTGTCTAGATGATTGTCACTTCTGAAGTAATACCTCGACCCCACATGCAAAAATGGGAAATTAAGTTGTGGATGGGTGAATGGATGGATCTATAAAAAAAAATAGTTTTTCCTCATTACCAGTTGTAGCCTTGAATTTGTGAATCCCATATTTTCTTTACTAACTGTTCTAAATTTAAAGTGGATAACAGAGGAGAAAGAAGCACCCTTACTAGTTCAAATGCAGCTTTGTTAGACAGAAGTCCATCCACCTTAATTCTTACATCCAACCTTTCATATTCCTTCCTTGTTAACCCCATTATTTTGTCAGTGATCTCAAATGCAGTCCTACACCTATAATCGCAGATGACTCTATGGAATGCTTTCTCACCAGCAACACTCACCAATACTAGCAGTGTTTTCTTACACAAAAATGAATTCCCATTGGATCATTATTGTTTCAGTAATAATTGTTTATAAATGTTTATCTCCACTACAGCCAAATTACACTGACCAGTATAAATTCTGGCAACATCTTTGCCATATGCTTAGCTAATATAGACAAACATTTATAAATTATGATTTAAAATTGAAATAGATGTGTGCAAAGCATTATCTAATGGGTTTTTATCCTGTTCCATTAATACCACCACCTCTGCTTCCTTACAAGATACTGGTTGTCCCTCAACTTTAAAAAAAAATAAGCAAAGTATGCCCTCTCTTTTGTCGTTCTGTTCTCTTAAAATTTCCATAGGAATACTCTCTGTTCCTGGAGACTTATTTGATTTTTTTATCTATCACTTTTATTTCATCTTTCCTACCTTAGTTATTAATTGTTAAGCCTCATCTTCTTCTTACCTTGGCATAAGTAAGTCTTCCAAAAACATTTCCATTTGTGCCTTTTATTGCTGCATTTCTCTTTATTAAAAAAGTCATACAAATATCTGTTATACTTCTGTAGGATATCAGATTATTTACTTATTTTATGTAAGAGGCTCTTTTGTATAAAAGTAGTTATACCAAAAGTGGAGTTAAACATTTTTGTACTCTACAGCCATTATAAAGATAATTTCTTAGCAGGAACCTTTCTAATTTTGCATATTTCATAAACACTCCCTTGTTTTCCCTTCACCACTCTGCAGTTGCTCATTTTTTTTGTCCAGTGAAAATTGCTTTCAATAATACTTTAAACTTTGTCAACCCCTCTGAATAATTCTTATTAATTCTCTTCTTATTTCTACCATACTTTTTAAAGTCATTTTCATTTTATTCCCCATCACTAGCTATCCTTTCTGAAGTAAATTTCAGTTCCCTCCAAAAACTCTCAAATCACATCCCCTACTCATCTTTTTAACTTTCTCTTTTTAATAAATAGGAAGGAAAGCATCAATGACTAATGTTTACATTGCTACCATGCATCTTTACCTGATCATGCACCAATAAAAACTAAGATAGTTATTGGACGGGTCTAAAAGCTTTCAAATAACTATGTATGCTCTTATGAAATACAATCTCTATCCAGACTAAACCACTTATTGTATCATGGGAATAGCATGTAAATTGTATCCAGGTTCCTGATACTTGTCCGTCTTCCATACAAAATATTCTCAAACATTTCTTCAGAAATGTAGCCCCTCTTATATTTCCCTTCTTTATTTTCTCTTTTATATTGTTGGACTGCAGCTGAGTTTCAGATCCTGGACAAAAATATTCCCTGCTTAAAAGCTTATTTCTCCCAAAATTCTCCTAAGCTCCAGTATAGCAATTTTAGTTGAAATACAAATACATGCAAACATATTCCCCGTCCTCTTCCAGTGAACCTTTGCTACCACAAATCCACCTTTTTATCCTTTATTCCTCTTTTATCACCATTGGGGGCCCCTCTCTCAATCAGTACTACTCCTTTTTCCATTTTTCCTTGTGTCTGGCTGCTGAATATACACCCAGTAAGCCATTCTTTATCAAATTCACATACACACACCTTTTATCCAAATGCTTCTCCTGTAATATTGCTATTTGCACCTTACACTTAATGTAGTTCAATACTATTTGCATTTTGTTTGTAAGGCTATTTACATTTCATGTTAATATGAACAAACCACCCATTCTGACAAAAAGCTTACATTAACAAACATTATACACAGCAGTTCTTTTGAATGTATGTTCCAAACACCTACACACACACACACACACACACACACACACACACACACACACACACACACACACACATTTTCATTACAGTAAATGGGTGGTGAATCTCTAAAATGAGTGGTGCAGTACGGGGTGTGAGAACATTCACACTGTAGTTACTCAGGCACACTCTGTACTAACCAATCAACAGGTCACTCACCAGTTAATTCTGCATAAAAATGAAGTAGCCTGTAGGGTTATAATAGGAAGCTTGAGACTGCAGAGAGGGCTCACTTGTGTATTATACTTGTAAGAATCATTAGAATATACCACTGCAACTGGGGCGTGGTTGGGTCCTACTGCCTAGGACATAAGACAACCTTTTCCTGGAGGGACTGTGTGGATGAAAATAAATCACAGGTACTGTTGTATTTTGTTTTGAATCAAGTGGACTTTATTTTTTACATTTTTCTATGATTTTGTAAAAAAAAATAAATCCATGTTTTAGACTAGCACTGCTGGAGAATGCAGACAGCTAGCCAGACACTTGCCATTTTACCAACCTTTACAGTACATCTATTGCCAAATTCAGATCATATCTAGGCTACTTATTCCCTCCATCACTATAGTTATTGTGTTTCTAGCATGGTTTACCAGCAACCCTAATCATGTAGAGTAGAACATGGAGTCACAGTTGTGCTGGTCAGTGTGCAGCTGCCAATCCAAAGACTGAGTCTATTATGAAGAAACTAACCAGGAAGGATAACATGGACTCCTATATACTGGCTTTTGAGTATTATGCCACAACAGCTAACAGGAACTGAACAGATTGGGTACAAATTTCGCCTTTCCAGCCAATACAAGAGGCACTGAAAATGTGTATAGCCAGGGAGGGAATTCATTGCATGATCCCAAGAACTCTTATAAGCTACTAACTTTAGTGGAATGATTATTAGTTAATTACATAAATGTTCAAAACCAAATTAATTGTCCATTTTTTTGCCTAAAACTGCAGTAAGAAATATGTCCTCTACTGTGAAACAAAAAGCAGCAAGTAATGTGTTCATTTGTTTCAAATGGGGGGGGGGCAGTGTGGAGTCACACTGTTAAGTCCTGTGCTACTAATACTGAAGAGAAATTTACTAGTAAAAGAGTGAAAACAGTAATACATGCTTTAAATGAAGTTGCCCCTATGTAGTATGATAACATCTAAGAAAGCTATCTCATTGTAATGTAACCAAGATAGTAAAATGGTATGCATTTTTAGAGGGAAGGGAGGTTCAAACTTTGCTAGATTCTAGAAGGATGATTAACCTTGTCAAGGGTCACCCTGGTGTGTAAAACTCAAAAAATGGAGATAATATGCACTCATGCTAAGAGATCGCAATATCCACTTGCACGCAGAAATTCAGACAGATCTAGGAAAATTGCTACATCCTGTACTTGTATCCAGATTTGGCTCAATATAATATTAGGAAGACATTTCCCCATTTTGGAGCACATTGGAATATGTGGGAGGAGGAAAACTCAATAGATACTGTGCAGCAGACATCTAAACTTACCAAGAAAGTGGTACAGCAGCAGCTTGATACACCCACCCATTCAGTGTAATAATAGGGGTGGCAAGGTAGTGATGCTCATATAGAGATTCAGAATCAGAACCAAAAAGAAAGATGATATAGAAGCTACAAAAGGCGTTACAATTTCATTACGATTAAGCATTAAAAAGGAATCTATCCCACCAGAAACATTCAATTATAGAGCAACTGAAATGTAAAACTGTAAAGGATCTCAGTATAGAAGCTAAAGGTGAATCAACAGCAAACTCTGAAGTAAAAATCAGAGCAAAAGAAAAGTCAGCACAGAGATTTACAAGAAGCATTAGCACAGAAACCAAGACCAGACAAGAAGTAGAGCACCTTAGTGATGACCCCCCAGAGCAGCATGAATACTAAAACTGAGCTAACCAGGAGAAAGAAGAGTTTTGAGCTTATTTCTTCTTCAATCAAGTAGAAAATGTCAGGCTAAAGTAAACCCTCATCAGCATGTATCTGCAAGCCAAGAACAAAGTAAAACTGACACATTGTGTTCTGAAATACAAGAAAAAATGCTAGAAAGTACTAGGACAATACTCCAAAAAGACTTTATTAATATGGTAAGCACTTTCGGTTAGACCTTCCAACCTTCTTCAGACAAAGTAATCATAGTAAAAGCACTCATTAAATACACCTATAGTGACAATCAATCAATAATCTAATTACTGCCTTAAAGCTAAAAGGACATAAAATAACCATATCATAAGTCATAAAATGAAGCTAAAATATAAAACATATAAAACATACAGAACATATATAACACATATATGTACATATTCCCCTCCTCATATAATTTATTACAATACTAATACAATAATAATAAGATATTTTTTTTATCTATAAAACTTTTTGAGATTTAAAACACTAGATAAAGCTACTACATCATTAATACCAGATACTAGGGTGGCATTTAAATAAATCTGCCACCAACATTCTCTATTTTCTAATAATATTTTCCAAGGACCACCCCTTAGACAATTTTTTACCTGTTCTACGATTACAAATCTAAATTTATGGCCATCATTTTCCTGTATATGTCTTGATAAGGCATTGGTACACTTAACCTTTCCAATGTCATAATAATGCTCGTAAATACACTGCCTTAATTATCGATCTGTTTTACCAGTATAATAAGCTGTGCAATCCAAGCATTTAGCAGCATAAACTACCCCTCTTGTATTACAGTTAAAGTGGCCTTTTATAGAGATATTTTTACTACCTAGTACAACATTGTCACATTCCAAAATATATCTACACTGATTGCACATACCGTCCCCCGGATTCATGAAGCTTGGCGCAAGGCTGGCGTAAGGCTTGCGCCGGCCGTGCAGCATATAACTGGCGTAGCAGCGCCACATGCATAGTAATGAGTGTGCACTGCAACCACAACCACGTGCATAGGGCACGTGCGCGAGTCCAGGGAGCCCAAGTATGATGCGCCCGTAGGCGTGGCCAAGCCGGCAGGCGATGAGCAACCTAAAGTGTTGACTGTCACAGGCCGCCTGCAATAGTAACCGCACCAACCAGTGTCCGTGGATAATGAAACGTATGCAGAGTATGCAACATAGTACCCGTCCACACAAAATGGAGAACCAAACATAAATCCACGCAGTACAAAATGTTCCCGTCCACGGAACAAAGGATACTCAGAATACTGTGTCCGTCACGCAATGCACTGTCAGCAGGCATACCCAGTGGAGGTGTACTGCATCATGTCAGCGCGCCGCAACTACACACGACTAGCCCCATGGGCATGGTCACCAGCAGTCCCACAGTGGTAGTGAGAGTACACAGCTGGGCAGTCGTGGCCATATAACAACCAGAAAGAAACCAGATATCCCAAACACAGACAAACATGTGTATAGTAAAATGTGCTAGACACAGCAACGTACCCGTCACATACACATAGGATGGCGTATGCCGAATCGGAATATCCAGAAGCAGAACCCATGCATGCAAATGTAATACACAACAACCCCGTCATAGCACGTAACCCGCACCCATGTCCGACTGTCCACCCAATCCAGTTAGCAGCCTTGCGCAGCTGCACACCTACACACAGCGGGTATACCCCAGATGTAGTAGGAAGTATTGTCCTAGGCAGTGACACACGTGCAAATATGTACCCCACATGTCAACATCCCATCCCAGGTACTGATATCCAAATGGCTGCATGTGAATGTGTCGGCAGAATGTGTACATCCCGCGTGTGGTTACGGACCTGTCAAAACCCCATAGGTGTTCACACGCCATAGTGTCCATAACTGGACACATCTGGACAAAGCAGTATGTGCAGCCACTGTACTGATGATTAGCTATGCAGACATGTCAAACACAATACACAGGGCGGAACAGCCGTCCACCAAACAGGTCACCCCAGCAGGTTTGCCACATGCACAGAATGTCAAGGTGGGACATCACTCGTAGATATGTGTTGTTCCATATGGCAAAACACCCATGGCCAATGCAAAGGATAGAATAACACGTATATGCCCGGATGAATGGTTATGTCATAGCATGGGAATAGCTTAAGCTATCCAACATAATAGTAATGCGTACCAGATACAAAATGCCTGTAACACGCAAGTTGTAATGCAGGAAGACATACACGACTGTGTCAATATCACAGGACATATGGCACGTGTCAAGTGTCGACGCAGGACACATATGTCCATAATGGGGCCCCCTGCAAAGAGGAACACGTGCCAACCCCACCCCCCCACTGACATATCGGCAGTATAAATACAACCCAAACACACACCAACACCACCATCCAAAACATGATAGCAACGAATGCCGGACAAAGACCAACACGATGCGTGCACAAATAGGGACACATGTAACCGGTGCTCCGACAACCTTCCACAGGCCACCGAATAATAGTATGTACATACGCATGTAATGCTGCGAAGGATGTGTGGTAGTCCCCAGTATCACAGAGGTAGGTACACAGATACACTGTAACCAACCGTCACATATGTGCACTGTACACAGCATACCTGCAGGTAATACATAGTACAGTCATGTGCCACATAAATATCCACGTATGAATGAGGACAGGGGATAGACAAGTGTGAATGGGAAAAACGCAGAACATGGCATATGTATGATAACCGGCACCACCCACAGCATTGTATGCCAATAGCAGAAGCTATTGTTGGTTGTCCAAACACTCGTGTCTGTACATACGGAATGAATATCATAGCAATAACCCACACCTGGGTGTGGGTAATGCTGGATATACCCACGGTAGACGTGGTGCGGTCCCGAGGGCGATGCCCGGGGGACCAAACAAAGGCAACCGTGGGTAAATACAGCAGTACCCACACCCAGACGTGGGTTATTGCTAGTATGCCATATCAACTAGGAAAATAAACTATTAATCCCCAGACATAATGGCACAGCATAATGCCTGTCTGCTGCCCATCCGCAGATGTCTGGCATCCGCCGCGGTGCTGATGTACTGCGCGAGATGTTCGTTGCTAATGTTGAAACTGTCTTGCTATGTAAAACACAGTCAACATAGCAAATCAATACAAAACAGCAATGGAGAGCTTGGTGTCCCCGTTGCTGTGTTGTACAACCTGTCCCGCTATGTTAAATGTGCGTAGCAGAGCGAGACTGCCCCAAAGTAAGCAACAGACATCACCGTGGCTCAGTTAAAGCTGTCACGGTATGTTAAATCCATGTAACATAGCGGAACAGGTTATAAATACCGAGGTATACTAATGGAAATAGGTCCGGGCGACCAGACCATGTGCCATTACTATAACCCGATCTACAACGGGCACGCTGGCCAATCAGCGTGCATGGTTAGGAATAATGGGGGTGGTTATGGTATAATAGACATGGACAAACCGTGCCCATGTGCCTCGTCTGACATTCGTACACGGTCAGGGCAGTTCCATACACTAGGCGAACAAGACCAAACCCAGAGCACCACAGGAACACCCTGACAATCAAAGACCTGTATGCGTTGGGGCTATAAGCCCCTGTGATCTGAATATCCCTGCGGTCACGCCATATGCATCCTGGGTCAAGAGCAGTAGGGAATAGGGAATGTGTAACATGTAGTACAGCACTTTTCCCAGCAGGAGAATGGATGCCTGTGACGTAAGTGAGTGCGGGGGTAGGGGGGGATATGTTAATGTAGCTATGTACCATGGGTATGCATATAAATGAGACAGAACAGCAAACGTGTAGTGGTCACAGCAACCGGCCAACGTGAATGCAGTCCCGTTTGAATTACGACTATAGAACATATAAATGTGAACGTGTAAGTAATGCATCTGTGCCGCAAAGACAGTTACATGTGTAAATGTGAAAGTGTGTTCCGTACACGTCCGTTAACCGGATCAGAGATATGTTACTGGAACAGTCACAACTAATACAGGCCACGTAATCACACAGACTCAGTAAACATATGTAACCCAGAATACGGATATGCATGTGCGCCTGCGCGTAACCCACAATTAGGAAATGCAAGTGCGCCTGTGCGTGTGTGATCCGCTCACAGCAGAGTAAGTTAATGCTGTGTCCTCCACGTTAGTTATACATGTCTCAAAACTGTCAGCCTCTGAAAGTATGGAACCGGACAATGCCATGCAAAGTACTGGTACAAATAGTGAGAAACATATGATATGTGATAAGACAAACATAGAATGTGGATAGAATAACAGGTGTGTTAGTAGCAGGGATTGACGAAGGGTATGCATCTGTAACCCGTCCTACTTGTCAGAAGGTGCCACCGTACGTTTATGTACGTTTTATGTTGGTTTACATTTGTTGACCGGGCTAGGCTAGCTGGATATATGTCCAGTGTCAGTAGAGGCGGGGAGAAATGCTCCACACACAATAATAGCACAACATACCAAAGTAGTCATATATGTAAACAAAAATGAACAACAATAGAAAGTGTCCAAAAAGGACTGGTTACAGAAAGATTCCAGAAGACAAAGAAAAATATAGTCAGTGGAAGCACGTCATAATTATAGACTCAAGTCTCTATAGAATCAAGTAAGTCTCACATGAAATGCCAGCAAATTGCCAGATAGACACAGGTCAATGTAACACACACCTAAGATAAAGGGCCAACCATCCGTACACTCTGCCAGAACCTGTACAGTGGAAAGGTATGGTATGGTTATATATGTGTGTACACAGGTAAACCACAGACAGTAACAAAGCAAGGTATGAAACGAGGGGTTCACATGTATATATGTACACACAACAGACCTACGTCCCGTATATATGACACATGGATATAAATATGCCAAGTAATAGATAATATGGGTAGTCAAACAGACGTCCGTGAACGGGGAACATACAGCAGCAGTCAAAACCACTGGCCAGAAGGTGACAGTCCAGCAAGTTCTACACTTTACACATGCACACCAGTGTCCATTGTAGGACTCCAAAAATTGCTCCATTCACAACCCCTGCTGCAATTGACGCAAAAGAAGTGACAGCCGCAACCACGGAACAGCTATACATGCACTAAAAGCTTGTTCAAGGTTGATGACACGTGTCCATGAAATGCAGGACATATGGACAGATATCCCCAATGTGGCAAGTCCATAGAATTGCGTCCACATCCCAGTACCGCACACATTAACCATGTGTAATGTGTACCATTGAGGATTGCAGGCATCGGAACCTGGGTATGCAGAAATGGGCCTAGGTGTTGTTTGGAAGAGAATCCGTAGGCCCGCCCTGTGGGATGGATGTGGGTATAGCACATGCCTTAATCCCCACTAATGGTGCAAAGCATCCACCGGATAATGCGGAAAGCAGGTGTGAAATATGTACAGCCCTATATCAGTGTCCTGTAGGCGATTCCCATGGATGGACATGCGTACGACCAAGATGGCACCCATAACTGTAAATCTGTTGGAATAACACAGCTGCAGTAAGGCATAGCACAGGAAATACAGATAGGGACTACATTAGAAATACCCCATACAAAGTCAGACCGTTGTGCAAATACAGTGGCGTAGCCATGAATACGGATGTAATGAGTGTCACTAATCATGCAATGGAAATAGCGCTCCCTATCATCCACCGCACAGTCCGGAATGCCTAGGCAGCAATCAGCTAGGAAGGCACAGCACTATGCGAAACGTAACAAGGGCAATGGCCGAACGTCAGGGCGTGTACACATAATGACAACAGGTCAGGGTATGAAGGAGCTACCTGTCCAGAATACATGTACTGAACCGGTGATACTAGGTGGACAGGTGGGAAGAAAGACAGCAGGACAAATATGCAAACATGTATATGTCCTACCCCGGTAATTGTGAATGACAACGTATGCCCCGCAAAGGTCAATGTGGAAGGTAATCAGACACAAAGGTGAAGTGTCCCCCAGGGTGCCATGAAGTGTCAACATAACAATTACCAGGCCCCCATAGTCGTACGTGAGCCACGCCACTGACGGGAAGTGCAAATACGACGCACACATATGGTACAGGAAAGAACAAGTATTGTGGATAAGCAGATGTAGACCTGTGTGAGGAATACAACTGTCTGCGTGGGTGTGCCGTGCAAATACAAAGTAATGTCAAGTGGTCTGTTATGCCGCCACACACTGTGTGTGTATTGTAGGCAGACAGTAGGTATGTTGTATTAGACACATACCCTGCAACTGCACAGATGTACGCAGACTGTGTAGAAGTCTGCCTCATATGTTCGCTGTGTTCCACGTAACAGTAACAGTCTGGCACCCTCATGATAACTGACGACAGGAAGCAATGACAAACATGCGAGGAAGACACCAAATCAGACAGAAATGCCATACGCATGCATAACATATCACTGTGCCCACTATCAATGTTTCTAAGAGCAACATGACATGACTGGCCCCGAGTGTCCCACTATCACATAAGGCCGTGTCCAGATATACGCTCCCTGAGGTGGAGTGTTATGAACAGACACAGATACATGTGTGTGGAAACACTAGTATCCACTGCAAGACGATGGAATGTACTGTTGTAGGAGGGGTAGCACTGTCCGCAGGTATGTGCTGAAATGCACATGAAACAGCTGTCTACATGGATTACCCATAGTGGCGACACCTGCACAGACGATTATAGTGGGACATACACACGACCATGCACATAGCTCAGATAGACATACACACACCATAAACAGGCAATAATACACAAGGTCTATGGCATGTACGAGTACAGTGACAGTACAGCAAGGATAGCTGTCTGCCAAGATATACAGCAGATGTCTCTAGGGCGTGCAACACCTCCCAGAACATGGACATTGCATGGAGAATGTTTGGATATGCATCGGACCACATTTCTATGTGTCAGCCGTGCAAATATGCGATACATGGGACAGACAGCTGTCCGTGCAAGAGCAGCGCTATGGGCATAACATATGTATGTATATATACATCGAGAGAGATACAGACAGACACATGTGGCAAGGCCGGTAGTGGAACCTACACATCACTACCCTATCACACCACAGCAGGACGCACGTGGAGAACACGCTACAGAGGTCGCTAACCACAGCAGGCACACAGGCAGTCCACTAGCTGCGTCTCAACATCCGCAAACACAGAGATGTCAGCAGGATATATGTGTGCTGCGGAGCGTCTAAAATCATAACCTATGAACCCATGCGGCTGGGAGCATAGACACACACACACACACACACAGCTGGCAGGCATGGGAATTGACCTTACCCCTACCTACCCAACCGCACGACAGTATGACACAGTAGAACGCGCTACCCGGAGCACTGAACACAGCACTGTCAGAGGCATACGTCTAGGTGGGTGACATCATCCGCAAAGGAATAGACGCTGATAGCAAATGTATGTGTTGTGAAGCATCTAAAAGCATTACTATCTCCAGAGGCAGCTGGAAACACACACACACACACACACACACACACACACACACACACACACACACACACACACAGGGAAGGGCCGGGAGTTGAACCTACGCCTACCTACATGAACACACTACAGCATGATGCATTTACAGAACGCACTACCGAGATTACTGAGCACAGCACTGTCAGAGGCATACTTCTAGGTGGGTGACATCATCCGTAAAGGAATAGACGCTGATAGCCAAGGTATGTGTTGTGAAGCGTCTAAAAGCATTACTATCTCCAGCGGCAGCTGGAAACACACACACACACACACACACACACACACACACACACACACACACACGGGGAAGGGCCGGGAGTTGAACCTACGCCTACGTACATGAACACACTACAGCATGATGCATTTACAGAGCGCTACCGAGATTACTGAGCACAGCACTGTCAGAGGCATACTTCTGGGTGGGTGACATCATCCGTAAAGGAATAGACGCTGATAGCCAAGGTATGTGTTGTGAAGCGTCTAAAAGCATTACTATCTCCAGCGGCAGCTGGAAACACACACACACACACACACACACACACACACACACACACACACGGGGAAGGGCCGGGAGTTGAACCTACGCCTACCTACATGAACACACTACAGCATGATGCATTTACAGAACGCGCTACCAAGCTTACTGAGCACAGCACTGTCAGAGGCATACTTCTAGGCGGGTGACATCATCCGTAAAGGAATAGACGCTGATAGCCAAGGTATGTGTTGTGAAGCGTCTAAAAGCATTACTATCTCCAGCGGCAGCTGGAAACACACACACACACACACACACACACACACACACACACACACACACACATGGGGAAGGGCTGGGAGTTGAACCTACGCCTACCTACATGAACACACTACAGCATGATGCATTTACAGAACGCGCTACCGAGATTACTGAGCACAGCACTGTCAGAGGCATACTTCTAGGTGGGTGACATCATCCGTAAAGGAATAGACGCTGATAGCCAAGGTATGTGTTGTGAAGCGTCTAAAAGCATTACTATCTCCAGAGGCAGCTGGAAACACACACACACACACACACACACAAGGGAAAGGGCCGGGAGTTGAACCTACGCCTACCTACATGAACACACTACAGCATGATGCATTTACAGAACGCGCTACCGAGATTACTGAGCACAGCACTGTCAGAGGCATACTTCTAGGCGGGTGACATCATCCATAAAGGAATAGACGCTGATAGCCAAGGTATGTGTTGTGAAGCATCTAAAAGCATTACTATCTCCAGCGGCAGCTGAAAACACACACACACACACGGGGAAGGGCCAAGAGTTGAACCTACGCCTACCTACATGAACACACTACAGCATGATGCATTTACAGAATGCGCTACCAAGATTACTGAGCACAGCACTGTCAGAGGCATACTTCTAGGTGGGTGACATCATCCGTAAAGGAATAGACGCTGATAGCCAAGGTATGTGTTGTGAAGCGTCTAAAAGCATTACTATCTCCAGAGGCAGCTGGAAACACACGCACACACACACACACACACACACACACACACACACACACACACACACACACGGGAAGGGCGGAGTTGAACCTACACCTACCTACATGAACACACTACAGCATGATGCATTTACAGAACGTGCTACCGAGATTACTGAGCACAGCACTGTCAAGAGGCATAGTCCTAGGTGGGTGATATCATCTGCAGAGGCAAGGCAGCCGATAGGGAATGAAGACAGAGTACGCAGTCACACAGCATGTTGCTATCACAAGGTGGGTGTACAGTAACACGGTAGTGCTCCCTCGGGAATACTAACTACCTACGGAGCACAACATCACGACATGGATACGGGATGCACCACAGACAGTACACCCTATGAGAGAGCAACCGGCGTGCATGATGTAGGCAGCCATTGTGGCATAGCAACTACATATAACTCGCCTGGACGGCCACCATGGCTATGCAGGATGTCATTGGCCATGGCTACATGCCTAGTATCAGACGTCGGTGCTGACTCTACTGTGTCTCCACGCATGGCGTACTGGGCATGCCCACACACATAGCGGTCACAAAGGGGAAACATACATGCACATGGGGCATACTCACAGAAGGGTGCAGTGTGCACTGTACTGTGTGTCCATCTACACAACTGCTTACTGGGCATGCTCACACACTTAGCATTTGCAGAGTGCAGACATGCATACACATGGGGTTGAATCATGAAAGGGCAGAGTGTGGAACATCGTGTGTGTCCACCTACACAACAGCAACCCGGGCATGCTCACACACTTGGCGGTTGCAAAGGGGGAACATACATGCACACGGGGTATAATCACAGACGGGCGCAGTGTGCACTGTACTGTGTGTCCATCTACACAACTGCTTACTGGGCATGCTCACACACTTAGCATTTGCAGAGTGCAGACATGCATACACATGGGGTTGAATCATGAAAGGGCAGAGTGTGGAACGTCGTGTGTGTCCACCTACACAACAGCAACCCGGGCATGCTCACACACTTAGCATGTGCTACACGCCATCCGGCATGCAGACGGTGTGTACACACCGTAGGTCATGGTCAGGTAAACCCGTCCACATGCACAGGGTGGTCACACATGCAGTTACTCGTACACACACATATGACATCACATGCATCACGGGTTCAGGTCAAACATGTACACACTGCAGTGAACACTGTAGCTGCCATGCCAGCACCATGTCAGCGGTGCAGCAGTATGCCTCATGGTCCAACAACAGCATGTGACATATGTCCACAGGTCTGTATAGCGGTGTACACCAGTCGTGCAGAGTACACATGTACTAACAATGATCCCACATGTGTGATGTGGTCCGCCCATATCAGTATACATAGACAGGTCGGCTCCACACATACCACGGCCCTGACACAGCTATGACACATGACTGCTGCTGTACCAGAGTGAACCAGCGTCCGGATATGTCATACATGTGATTGTCTGGCTGTGTGCATGGACTGCACACAGGACACATACGAAGCTTGTGATGTACCACATGCATAACACTGGCGTACGTGGTGCTACACACACGAATGGAAGGTGGACACATGTCTGTGGTACGCTCCCACTACAGGGTGTAGTGGTGTTGACTGGGACACATACCCTTGTATTGTTCGCCTGTGACAGCTGTGATACCATACCACAGTCCATGTTCAATGTATGTCAACACACATGTCAAAATGTAGCAATGCATACACACGTGGCAACAGGGGACACATGTGACACATGTACTGTACATGGTGCAGCCATGCATGAGCAGTGGCTGATGTCCATAACATAGTTGCAACTCCCTACCACATGCGTACCCATCATGGGGGCTGTTATATGGTGGCATAGTAACAGCACGTATGGCGGTATGTGTGTACATCATGTGTTTAAACACCTGTCCACATGCATGTGTGCAGGTAGTGGCTCACAGATGTGTCACACACCAACCTACCCTGCCATGCGCATACAGTATGCTATGTCGCTGTTACATGACAGTGCTGCCATAATGCATACCCATCGGTCAAGTGTCATCGACTGTATGTCACATGGCTACTGTAACACCTACCACCTCCCAAGTGCATATATCGGCACATCTGCTGGATACAGTGTTGGTACGCATAATGCACTACATACTGCTGCACGCCAGCACATGTCTCATATGGCGGGTGTGGCATTCCCAGCACCGACATGTGTGCAGGAATGTGTGCCCATGTATGCCACATATTGGGGGGACTATGTCCCACATACCACACATCCCTGTACACCATAGTAGAGATCTGTACATACCTCAGTGTGGGGTGCATGGATGTGGATGGTGCAGTACATGCAACACGTCGTCTCTCTGTGTATACATGTGTGGTCACCACCATGTGTGTGTGTCAACATGTTTGTATGTCTGCTGCCTGGTGTGAGAATGTATGCAGATATACTGTTGTGAACGGACACGAACCACACAGGGTGACTATCCCGTACTGGTGCTGCATTGCACAACCCTGTCGATGCCATAGGTGTGAGCCATACTGGCCACCTGTGCAAGTCCGCCCCCTGTGACATGGCGTGTGGGTGCATTGTATTGTGAGGGTGCTGACCACACAGGCAGGTGTCCCCATCTGCACACTATGGGGTGTGCGCCATAGTGGTGTACACCCCGCGACTGCGGCCGTATTCCTGTACAGGTACAGCATCCTACTGCTGCACAGCACGCACCACAGCTGACAGGTGACACCAGAGGTCAGTGGCCAGCACGCTGTGTACGACACCTGCACAATGTCACCATACCTGTACTGCGTCCTGCCATGTATGTGATGTCTCTGTCCACTGTTGCACCGACCACAGGCGTCAGGTGCAGTATATGTGTGGACATGTGTGTCATGTACTGTGTAAACAATGTTAAACAATGTCTGGCTCCGTAGATTCTGCTCTTCAAGTTTTCCCTTAGAACTTCTCTACTTGCAATCTAAACTGTCTAGTCTCTATCACAAAAGCTCAGCACTTGCTCCTAAAGCATTCTTATATAGGTAAAGTACATATATGCTAAACAAAGTACTACATTAGCCTAGAATCCCCTTGAGTACCCATTTCCCTATAGGTCCCTTCTGACTCAGTTACACAGCAAATGCATTCACGTTTTCTAGCATGTCGAAGGGTCAATTGCTAGCGTCCTCTCCTGTTCAGCTGGTGAATCTGGGCATCCTGAGGCAATGTTACAATTGCCTCATGTACACAGACACCCACACCTTCCCCCACAAAACACAAATACATGTGAGAGATGCAACTATATAGCCAAACTGGAGGCTGAGCTCTCTCAACTCAGGACCGGCAAGACCAGGCAGGAGGAGAAGGTCACCACGCACACCACAAACCCAGTTTCACATAGAACTATCACAACTGCAAAACAAACACATAAACACACAAAGACATACTCGGAGGCACTGTTCAAACATATACCAAAACTACAGAGGCCTCCAAAGCAGACACCCAAGGAACTGCCTCCTCAAGAGATAGGACATGCAACACATAGTTCTCAAAGTCAGTGTGCTAAACAGTCACAGCCCTTAAGGCCACACACAATGCCAGACACACTTGTTATAGGTGACGCCATAGTCAGACACACTGACGTCCCACCCACCAGACTGAACAAGGAAATGATCACAGTAGGCTGCCTGTCGGGCGCTAGAATCTGCCACATAACACAAACACTCAGGTCACTCCGCAGCATGTACAAGTATGATGAAGTCATTGTCCATGCCGGTGTGAACGACCTGAGACATACCTCCCTGGACTACATGAAAAGAGACATAGAGGGGCTCTCAGATTATGTAGCCCAGGCTGGTATGACCCTGAGCAGTATCCTACCCTCACCAAGAATGATGCCAGAATACAGAGTCAAAATGATCAGCTTTAATAATTGGCTTAATTACCGGTGTCAGTCTAGGGGGTCCAATGTCTGTTTGCCTGGGATGACATGCTTGACAAGCCACACTTCTTCGCAAGGGACGGCTTGCACCTGTCACCCCTGGGCTTCCGGATATTGGCAAAGGCTCCTGCCACCCCCATAGTGCCTTTTTCAGGCAAGGCTCAAATGATAAACCTACCGCCCTAGAAAACAAACCTGGAAAGAACTAAGGGTAATACTGCTCAGTGCCAGTAGTCTAAACCCCAAGTTGCATGCCCTCAAAGCCCTCCTCAGTATGGAGAACATCGATGTCTGTGCTGTGACTGAAACCTGGTTCAAGGCTCCTGAGAGCACCCCGGCACTATCGGGTTATACCTCATATCACGCGTTCTGGCCCCAAATCCGGACAGAACCACAAAAGGAGGGGGAGTCTCCATATGCATAAAGGATACCCACACCTCCAGGTTAGTGGCAACGCACGTAGCAGTGGAGACCATCCAGGTGCAATTAACCATAGGTAGAACTGCCCTACAGTTTGTAGCATGCTACAGACCACCCTCTCAAACTCAGGATACCCACACAGCCTTCCTGAAGACACTGGAGAGTATGAATGTCACTCCAAACACCATCATATTGGGTGACATCACCTACCCATACATAGACCGGGAACATTACCCAAGACCCACCACCCTAGGCCAAAGGTTCCTGGAGTTCATACACCCAAATGCTATGGAACAACTAGTCACCATACCCACAAGAGGAGGAACTATACTAGACCTGATCATCACACATGGGGACGACATGCTCCACACAAGATGTATATCCCTCATCTGTGAGATCAGACCATAAATTAATATCACTGGAGATCCACATCCTGCCCCCAACCCCAGCAAAGGAGACCACGGTGAAGAACTTCTCAAAAGCAAACCTCACACTTCTTAAGACTGGAGTGGTACCCTGCAAGGCCTCCGAGCCATTGGAAAACACAACCCACGCTGCTGAAACCCTTACAAATGCCTTCTATGAGCACCTCCAGGAATGTATGGATCAAGCAATCCCTAATAACATCAGGACCCTTACCACCAAAGGCAGGTGCACGGTCTGGTGGACCCCAGCCATAAACAAACTCTACAACAAGAGGAGAAAGCTACTACATGACAGAGCAAAATCCCTAACAGGGAAGGCATCTCTGATCAATACTAGCAGTAAAATACGATCACACATACAATCATCCAAGGCCACCTGTGGGAGAGGACTCGCGAAAGACACAAAAGACAACCATAAGGCCTTCTTTAGCTATGGTAGAAACATGAGTGGAAGCTCACGGTTATGCTCGGAATTAGTCCAGAATGGTACAATGATCACTGAACCCACAGACATTGCCAACATACTGGCAGACAGGTTCCGTGCATATTTATTCCCTCCCTCCCCCCCAAGAGGAGTGAAATCTATCCCACCAGAGTCTAGCCTCTCAAACATCTCAGATGCCCAGGTGAGAGCTGCTCTCTCTAAAGTGGACAACACAGCATCAATGGGACCAGACGGTGTCCCCGGCTGTGTGCTACACGACCTCAATGAGGACCTAAACCCGCACATAAGGCTGCTGTATAATCTTAGCCTTACTACAGGATACATACCCAAAGAATGGCGTACGGCAACTGTGGTCCCACTCCACAACGGCGGTGCTTCTACGGACCCTGGACATTACCGCCCTATAAGCTTGACGAGCCTTGTCTGCAAAGCTATGGAGGGGATCATAATGGAGCTCATAAATGAAGACATTGGGGACCTACATACACTGGATCACACCCAAGTCAGCTTTGTCAAGGGCAGATCCTGCCTCTTGAACCTGGTCGACCTTTGCAGAAGAGTCACTAAGGCCATTGATGAGGGTAAGGCAGTTCACACAGACTACCTTGACCTAGCAAAAGCGTTCGACACAATACCCCACGCGGGCATCATAGGAAAGCTCACCAGCGCAGATGTAGACCCATATGTCACAAGATGGGTTGCAAACCGGATCAAGGACAGAACCCACAGGGTTAGAGTTCCTGGTGCCATGTCAGACTCCAAGCCGGTCACGAGCTGTGTCCCACAGGGCTCAGTCCTGGGCCCACTCTTGTTCGGCATTTATCTTTCTGACATGCAGGCAAACATGGGGGGGTTGTGGCTGACAAGGTATGCAGATGACTGCAAACTGGGCACCATAATCGGCACCCCGTCAGACACAGACATCCACCAGAGGTCTCATAGAAATGGATAACTGGTGCCAGAGCCATGGCCTTAAGCTACATGCCAAGAAAGGTATAGTCATACCCTTTGGGAAAAACAAGGTAAACCCTAATTACCACATAGGTGGTAATCCATTAAACACGGACAACGTTATCAGGGACCTGGGGACCCAACTTGTCAGTAACCTCTCTTTTGACACTCACATTGCCAATGTGGTTAGGAAGACTTTCCACATTGCCCACCTGATCATGAAGGGATTCACATCCATATCAGGGGAGGTCATTGTACCCCTGTACTTCATCCCCTGGGTGCCCCTCGAATGTACCTAACCC
>NC_056743.1:1080200819-1080347868 GCF_019279795.1 Protopterus annectens
TTCTAACTGAGGCGACAACGCTACCGCAGCACTACCACTGCTACACCACAGCTAAATAAAAAAGTATTCCACGTTTAAGAGTATTTAGCCAGTGAAATAGATCTTATTTTAAAACTCACCTGTGTGTGTACGTTTGTGCCTCTGCAGCTCATCACTCCTTGTGAAACGTTTTCCACAATACATCCATGAGCACACAAATGGTCGTTCTCCCGTATGCCACCGCAGATGGGCCCTTAGATGCGAGGTCTTCCCATACACCTTCCCACAGCCTGGCATGTGACAGATATGCTGCTTCTTCTTTCCAGGGTCTGAAGAGCTTCTAAAATTTACAAGTCACAGACAGTCAAAACCAGAACTAGGGTAGTATGCAGTAGGAAATACTTCCTGGCACTATTTTTCATTTCCAGCACCAATCTAGAGAGTCTTTACTACACAACAGGTCAGGTCATGAATATTTAAACTACTTTTACTTATCAGGCACAAAATAGTAAGCAAACTATTACCAATTTATAGGCAATTAATGCAAATACAGAGTGAAGGGTACTGCAAAATATTTATTTAATGGTACAGCTGCAAATTCAGTTCAAAAGGTTTCACTAAGCAGCAAACAATTACCTGAACAAATGATCCAAGTAAGGCAGCATGACCAATGCAAACTGAGGAATGATCAGTGAAAAGTAATAAAATGACACACAAATTTAACAGGAATGGCTGGAAATGAAGAAAGGATGCAGGGAACTTAACGAACTCCATCCAAATGTCAAGTTTTTCTTTCCAAAAAGTGCACACTTCTCATACAGAAAAATCAGGAGTTTAATAATTATTTCAGTTGTTTTGTATCTGAATTTATTTCTGTCTACCTTTCTTTCCTGCATTCGTCTCACCATCCGTTGCATCAAGAATGCTACTAAGAATTGCAAAGTAATTAGGTTAGACCACTTACTTCACCTCTTTAACAATGGCATTTAATGTGCCTCATCAGCCACAGATTGCCAAAATCACACCTCGGATAAAGTGTTGAATGGAGACTGAACAAAAACAAGCCTTTCAAGCTTAGTTTTCAGATACAAAAAACTCGCACTTAGTTTATTTAACTATTTACAGACCAGTGGTCTTTCCCTTTAATCAAACTAAGAGTACCACAAAGAGGCAATATTTTCCTCTTACTAGTCTTCTATCAGTATTTGATTTTGCATTGTTTTCTATACTGTATTTTCTGCAACAGTTAACATTTCTTCTGGTGTTTTGTTGTAGCATTTTTGCACCACATACAGTGTTTTGTTGAGACAAGTCTGTGAGTTGGAAAAGTAAGATTAACAGAGACTCCTGATTTTAGCTGTAATATTAAAATCTGTGAATGCAACAAACCATCTCAGCCCAAGCAACACCCATTAATCACAGGGGTCAGATTTTTTTCATACTTCAACACTGGACTACAGTTGGAAAAAAAAAAAAAAAAGTTAACATTCCACGTTTATAGTCCATCTCGCCCTTCAATCTTGCATATGGGTTCGAAGCTGATCCTTGGCTCCGACTCAGATTATAAAGCTCAGTCTCTTTGGCTCGTGGCAAAGTAGGTATCCCATAGTGCACTAGTAAGAATCCCCAAATCTTGTTTGCTGCGGACTATAAAAGTGATAAGTTATCCGTATAAAAGTGATAAAAAAAGTTATCCACAAGAAACAAAGATGAAAGGTCTTAACCCTACCAATGGCAATACTATTCTGTCTCCAGATCCTCCAAGGATACATGGACGGCAGTAGGTGGATGGGGACGGCAGTAGGTGGATGGGTTCGTAAGAATGAAGGGAGAGTTGGACTACAAACATGGAACATTAATAAGTACAAAACTTCTTTATGTTCTGTAGTCCTATCTCGCCTTCATTCTTACATATGGGACATGTCCCTAGCACCATTTTCTCGGGTGGCTCACGGGAATATACTCCTAAGAATCATGGAACCAAAGACGACTCTACCCCTTGAGGTCAAATCCAATTTGTAAGGAGTAATAAAGGTATGAGGGGTAGCCCAAGTTACTGCTGCACAAATACTGTCAATTGGGACTCTGGCTTGAAAGGCAACAGACGTGGACAGGGGATCTGGTAGAATGAGCCTTAATTTTAAATGGAAGTTCTTTTCCATTGGAAGAGTAGATGAGATACAGTTGGAAATCCAATTAGATAGTTACCTTGGAGACTGGCAGACCTATCCTAGGTTCAGAAAAGGATACGAACAATTGGTCTGATTTTCTAAGTTCCTTGGGCTCTATATAGGTAGAACTGTAACTGTCTGTGAAGATCAAGTTGATGAAATTTATACTCTGCACAGTTTGATTATGAAAAAATACAGGCAGTTCGATAGTTTGGTTCAAATTAGACTGAGAGCAAACTTTGGGGATGAAGGAAGGGTTTGTACGAAGGCAAACTGTCTCTATGAAAAAACTCAAGTAAGGTGGTTTGACTGACGGTGCTTGCAACTCTGACACCCTTCTAGCGGATGTAATAGCTACTAGAAAAATGGTCTTCCAAGACAGAAACTTCAGTTCACAAGAATGCGCGGGTTCAAAAGGCGGGGAATTAAAGTTTGGACAGAAAGAAATTTAGATCCCAAGGAGATACAGGTTCCTGAAAGGGAGGTCTTAGCAAGGTAGTCCTTTTAGGAAAGTTTTACACAATATGTGAGCCATCAGATTAGGCTCATGTTGTCCCAAATGAAAACTAAATATCGTTGTCAGTTGAACTTTAACTGTAGCAGCAGCTGATCCCTAATGGAAAAGTTCGGTTAGGAATTCTAACACCAAGGGGATGGGTGCTGTGTAAGGATCTAGATTTTTCTCCTTTGCCCAGACAGAAAGTACATAATTTACTCATGGAAGGTTTGTGGGAAGACGTGAAGACATGTGTCACTGCAGGTGAAATATCATGAAGCCTGACTAGTGATGGAAGTGGAGCAGCCACTCTGTCAAGTTGAGGGTGTAGAGGCAAGGGTGAAGGGAACCAGACGTGTGTCAAGAGGTCTGGAACTAGGACCCATTGTCCATGGATAGTCTAGGAGATGAGGCCCTTGAAAGGGGAACCAAATCTGACAAGGCCAGTAAGGAGTAACCAGAATCATTTTGCTTCCCAAGGACTTTGCTTTCTGGATCACTTTCAATATGAGTGGAAAGGGGGGAAATGCATAGAGAAGTTACAGAGGCCAATTGTGAACAAATGCGTCTTTCGGTGACTCCCCCGGGGGGGGGGGGGTAAGGGAGAAGTAGCTGCTGCATTTGGCATTGATTGGACTGGCAAATAGATCGCAGCAAGGCTGTCCCCATTTGTGGAAAATCTGTTCCGCGACTTTCTGATTCAGAGACCACTTGTGCAGCATCAAGACTGCCCTGCTGAGCTTGTCGGCTCACATTGGTTGTCCCCGGGATATGCATTGTTACTAGAAAGCGCTGGGAAGATATCGCCCACTGCCAAACACGAAGAGCCTCTCAACATAGGGGGTAAGATCTGGTTCCTCCTTACTTAGATACCATACCGATGACATTGTCCAATTGGATTGCTATCGTCCCTAGAGGAAGAAAGTCGCAAGTGCTTGCAACGCTAGTAGCACTGTTGTCCTGCCTAGATAATACCCCCCCACCCTATCTGGGAGGCATCCGTGGTCACAGTAGTAAAAGGTTGGCGAGGAAGGAAGGGTGTTCCTGTCGTCAGTTGATAGGGCTGAATCCACCAAGTCCTTTTTGCAAGATTCCGTTATGAGACAGAGGTAGTTATTGAAGAGACCACTGGAAAAAAAAGTAGCCATTGAAGGATTCGCATATGCAATCTGGCTACTGGTAGAGTTATGGTATAAGCCATGGTCCCTAAAAGTTTCAGCACCATCTTGGCCTTGACTTTTTGTTGAGGAAGCAAGCTGTATATCTGTGGTCTGAGATTTTGAATTCCGTCTGCAGGAAGACTAGCCATCACGGCGACCGTGTCTAATTCTGCACCTATAAAAGTCACAAATTGAGAGGGCGACAAGGCATACTTTTCCCAATTTATCATAATTCCTAGCTGGGTGCAGAGCTAGATTGTTGAATCCTTGGCTTGCCGGAGTAGGAGCCTGGTGGTGGCAGTCAGGAGCCAGTCACCCAGGTACGTTAACACTTGGAATCCATGACGTCTCAAGTGAGCTGTCACTACCGCCATGCATTTGGTGAACACCCTGTGGGGCTGTGGTGAAACCAAGGGTAGAGCACAAAATTGGTAATGGCTGGCTCCCAGCCAGAAGTGTAGATGACACCTGGATCCTCTGTCCATTTTGATGTGGTAGTACGCATCCTGGAGATCTATGGAGCACATCCAATGTCTTTCCCTAACCAAGGGAGTATAGACTGCAGGGTTACTATTTGGAACTTAGACTTCTTTACTGATTCGTTTAATTTGCTGAGGTCCAAAATGGGCCTCCAGTCCCGTTCGTTTTGGCACTAAAATCTGGAGTAAGTTCTGAATCCTATCTGGTCTGCGGGGACGGTTTGGATGACTCTCTTTGAAAGCAACTTTTGAATCTATGGTTGCTTGATCCCTGTGATTGGGTGGAACATCTGGGATCTTCTTGGGGGTGTGGGGTGGAGAACCAAGGGTATGGAGTATCCACTGATGATTATTCTTTGTACCCACTTGCCTTGGGTGATGTTGAGCCAGGCTTCTGGATACAAAGATAAGCGACCCCCGACTGGCTCCAGAGAAGTGCAGATGGGCCCCACATCAGGAGCGCTGACAGGGACAGCCACGAAAAGAATCATGGCCACTCTGGTTTTGCAGACCCCCCCACCTCTAGGGAGACACCTACCATTAGCTCCTCATCCCCTGCCTCTGAAGGAGGAATCATCCTGTGCGTCCGGAAAAAGTCTCTGGGATTTCTTGAACCACATTTTCCTGCCTCTCTGACCCTTGGGGTATGGTCTAGAAGGGACTGTTAAAACCTACTCCCACAGCAGACAGAGTTTTCCCTTCATGTTAGCACCTGGTGAGTGTATCTTTTACCTTATGTCCAAACAAAGAGGAACTGTGAAGGGGGCACTGGTAAAAGTAGATTTGAAGGGCTCCGCAAAATTACATAAGCGCATACAGGAGTGTCTCATAAGGGAAACCCCTGAACCCGCTGCCCTACTCATTCCATCTACTGCTTAGGAAATCAGCCTCATAGAGGAGTTAACAATGGAGTTTAAGGTGGACAACTGAGCAGTTACTTTCTCATGGCCTCCTTCAGTTGATGTACCTTGGAGAGTATCCCCCTAGCTCCTGGATCTCTTTGAAGCCTAGTAAAATATAAGAGGTAATTCAGCGATCTTTGAGTAAAAGCCGCTGAAGAGAAGATACGTTTCCCGTATCTATCCATTGTTTGAGACTCCTTGTTCGGTGGATGGACAGATGTAGAAGTCTCTGCTAGTTGCTTCTTTGCAACTGCTACCACCACCATGCCATCTATAGGCAAACCTTTGGTCAAGAACTCTCTCTCTTTGGGGGCAGAGAGAAATTTGTTGCGACTTCTAGGGACTGGTTCCACGGCATCAGGAGTTTCCCACACCTTCTGACTAACTAGGTCCAGGAGCTCATCAAAAGGTGGAGACACCCAAGAGGCTGAAGGTTGAGACCTGAAAGCCTTCAGGTACACTGACTCCTCATCAGAAGGGGTAACAGTGGGCCAAGCTGCCTCTCTGCTTCATGATCTCCAAGACATCTGCAAAGGAGATGTCATCAAAGGATGACCTAGGGAACCCTTCTGACACCATGAGGTCAGTGTCCAGAGGTGATTGACTCCTCTGCGGAATCTACAGACTTCCTCTTGTATGCCCTCTTTCGAGGGGGCTCCTCAGAAGGGTATTCTGAGGAGATTTCGGAAGACTGGGGGGGCCACCCAATGGGGGCTCTTGAGGCTGCGGGTCTCTGCTGCCAAGAGAGAGAGAGAGAGAGATGGTGCTGAGACAGAGGTCAGTGCTTGAGGGGGAAGAGTATCGGTACCCTTGTGTGGAGCTAACGACACAGACAGCATGCTCATCATCTCAAATGCATATCTCTCTGGCTCCGTGGACAACCCCGGTTCTGAGGAAATGGAGGTAGCCCTCGGCTCCAAAGCAATCGGCACCGAGATGAATAGAGGGTCTGAGCTCAACCTAGCCAACACACCAAGAGTTAAGCTCGGCACCAAGGAAGTTCGGGTCCAAGTGTCCCTGTCGGGGCCGACTGGCGAGCTTCGGCTCCTAGACACCAAAGACTGCGCCGAAGGTGTCAGAGCGGAACTCAGCTCTGAGACCGACACAAGGGGTGCTGTAACCGAGGGTTCCACAAGTGGCACCGAAATCTCCAGCTCTGAAGGACCAACATGGCTCGGAGGAGGAACAGCAACAGGGAAAATGGTCTTAGATGGCTCCTGAACAGACTGGGTCGGAGCCAGAAACAAGTTTGGTAAAGCAGACTACTTTCAAAAGTCTAAGCACTACTCTCTCTACATCCTCTTCCGAAAGGCTCTTGGAGGATATGGGATGACAGGGTAGGTGACCTAGATCTCTAATATGGGAGATCTTAAGGTTGGGGAGACCGGCAAAAGCTCTCGAGACTGGCTGCGATGCAATCTCTCAGTGGCTGGCTCCGAAAGACTTGGGGCCGACACTGCAGTGGCAACATAGTTGACCTAGACCGGCTCAGAGGACAGTGGAGCCGAAGAGGTAGAAGGCTTATCTAATTTTAATACTTTCTGAGGAGGTCCAGACAAAATAGTCGGTGCAGGACAATGACTCTTTGCTGACTTGACCTTCTCTTTCTTTGAAAAGGGAGACTTGGAGGATGATGAAGAGCTGGCTAAATCCTCTGGCTCCGAGGCAGTAAAGGCAGTTACTATGGCAGTCAGTGATTGACATTTTTCGGGCACTTAAGGCACTTTTTAAAACCTGAAGGTTTATGATCTTTGGACTCCTTAGACATGCTTAGTACAAACAGAACTTTATAAAGAAAGGAGAGGACAAAGTCCTCCAACTTAAACGGGCTTTGCCATATATGACAACTACACACAAAATAACAGAGGACTAGGTCCTCTAATTTAAACGAGCCTAGCCCTGTAGAGGAAACAACCCCAGAAAGTTTAATAAAGGACTAGGTCCTCTAATTTAAATGGACCTAGCTGCTAGGAAACAGGAAAGAAGCTAAGTCAGAGAAGTACCACCAAATGTAAAATTTAAACAGGCTAAAAACTAGCCAATAATAGTAAACGACACTGCACACAAAATACCATTCTATTGAAATACTAGAAAACAAGGTCTTAACACAAACGTGGACCTACGCTAATAGGAAACTATCTCTAAAAACTAGCACACAGAAGGGATACCACTCGGAACAAAATACGGGCCCAGAGACAGCCAACAAGTTCTCAGCAATAACTACAGCAAATTTAGCAAAAACACACTACTATTTATTACCTATGATAACTATTACTAAAACTATGCAAACTAAGCTATAAGCAGAAATATAAATAAGAACTATAATAGTAATGAAAAATATCCAACTTGGCCACGGCCAAGCAAGAAGCACTTCTGAACTTGTAGACGCGGCAGATGAGATCTGGGGATTCTTACTAGTGCACTACAGGATACCTACCTTGCCACGAGCCAACTGAGAGACTTTGAGCTTTGTAATCGGCTCCGAACCCATATGTAAGAATGAAGGCGAGACAGGACTACAGAACATCAATTAACTCAATTACATTTTTAAAGCCGGTTAAATCAAGCATTCCTTAAACTGCTGGAGCAGAAAGGCCAATATTGAAAAACAAAGCAAGCTAAGAAATTAAAAATACAGACTGATACTAACAGCCAAAAGTCGGCAGTCACAGTACTGTTTTAAGCTGCTGAGACAGAAAACCACAGTAAATTAACTTCACATGCCTGCCCCTCAAAAATGACATTAGGAAGGCGAAGGCAATGATTGTAAATTAAAACCATGCTACCCATGGCAGCCCCCTTTTACAGCATTACAGGAGTAAAACAAATTGGAAAATAACTGCTTACGTTGACACAAACATTAGCAACACAGTAAAGTTCAAGACATGCTGAAAAAAATACATTTTTTCAGTTTGTGTGCGCAGTTCTCCTTAGAGTCAGCAGGGATGAAGACACATCAATGGCACAGCCAGAAAGGAGTAAACAAAATGGCTGAGGTACTTCACACAGAGGAAAGTACAGCTGTGTAAAATCTTACCAGAACAGTACATGTCCTTCTCTTCACTGTTGCAGTATTCATTACAATAGGGATCTCCTGCCAAGGGCGGCCCATTGTTCAGCCAGTATATCAAAGCTTTTAGTTTGTTTTAAGGTACATTATAGGCAACATATATGCTTCCCTGCGTAGCGTAGGGCATAAAGGGGACATACGGATGTACCATCCTCAGAACTGAAAGACCCAGAAGGAATGACAGTCCAAGGGGAAAAAAAAGAGGTAAACCAGTATATCCAGAAGAGAAATGGACCAGGGGGTGGAGGGAGGGAGTGAATATTGCAACAGAGAAGAGAAACACCTATACCATTATGGGATTTTACACAACTGTACTATGTCCTTCCATTTCACTGTTGCAGTATTTATTACAATGGGGAAGAGTGCCATGAAGTATTCATTACAAATTGGGAGAGCGCTAAAGCTCAGGACGAGGGAGGAGAAGGACCAGAAGAGCTCTCTAAGAAGCCATGAAGGATGGTCCTAGCAAAATCAACTCTAGCTCTGGAAATTTATTTACTGCACTTTACTGGGAAAGTCCACTGGGCCTAGACAAGTCCATTTTCGGTGGAAGCCCAGGGAGAAAAGCTCCACATAGATTAAATACATACAAGAAAATATCACACACAATACAAAGTTTATATACAGTCGCAGTGCATGGAAAACAGAGCACAACAGTGCAGATTATTTACATCCATATTATGAGCATAGTAGTATAAATGGTTTACATTCATAATACACATCTATATTATGTAATATTATTAGCGGTGTAGAGTATCAGATTAAGGATAATAATTACTGGAGATTTGTAGTCCAAGTAGTTGGAATTTAGCAAGACAGCACATAGCGTTAGTTATGGAAAGAGAAAATGGAGAAGTTATCCAAGTATTTAGATGGAGTAAAGTAAGGTTATAATGGGAGGAGGTCAGGTTTTTTTTTTTTGGGGTGTTAAGGCCCAGGTACAAAGCCAGAGAGGAGAGAGATGTAGTCCGAGAGATTTCTTAAAGAAAACAGGATTGCCAATTCTTCTGATCGAAGGTGGAAGGTCCTTAGTTTTGAGACAGTTATTCCTTAGTTTTGAGACAGTAAGAGTACAGCATTTGGCCAGCTAAGAGACTGGGTTTTTCAGCTTTCAGCAACATTTTGTTTTCAGACCTATGAGGTTGGTTAGGATGATACATAGTCAGTATAGAAGGGCGAGAGAGGGGAAGGTTGTTAGCTTGTATACAAGTTTGTGTGCAGTAGTTAATGGTAGACACGTGAGCTAGTGTGGAAATTTGAGCCAGTTTACTTGATGCAGAGGAACAGTGGTGGGCTGATAATTTTGCATTTGTTACAAATTTAGCAACGTTATTGTAGCAAGAGTCAAGTTTAGTTTTCAAGGATGTCTTGATATTGGTGAGGATGGGAGTGCCATATTAAAAAAAAATCTCTAGTAGATTGTTCTTTGAGCCTTAGTAGAACAAAGGTTCTTATCATGAAAGGAATAACAAAAATAAATGGCTTTAGAAATCCAAGAAGACAGTTTGCTTAGACATAGCTAATCCCAAGGACCTAGGATGCAAGGAAACGGAGCTGATCAGATTTATGAAATGCTTTAGTCTTGTCCAAAAAATAACAGAGTAATCTGTGCATACACAATGTGTGCAGCAACTTTCTCACTGGCAGACTCTAAGTGAAAAAAGTGGTCAAAAGAATAGACTGATTCATGGACAACTCATTTGTCACCTTGGGCATAAGAGGATTAATACACAAGGACACCCTGTCCTTATGAAACACCATAAAAGGAGGATAAGCCATAAGGGCTTGAAGCTCAGACACCTGTCTAGCAGAAGTAAGGGCTAACAAAAGCACAGTCACTGTTGCAAGCAAGCTGAACCTGCAGGCTCAAAAGGAGCCAGTCAATTTTTCCAAACAAAATTAAGATCCCAGGGAGGAGGAACAGGCTTCTTGGGAGGCCTAATATAAAGGACGGCTTTAATGAATGGTTTAGCTTCAATTCCAGATGCTAAAGGAGGAGAAAAAGGCAGACAAGCAGAGATAGCTGATAAGTGGGTCCTAACAGAGGAATAAGCCAATCCAGCACTATACAATTCACACAGAAGAGAACCAAAGGAACGTCTACAGAAAGTGGACCCAGGTTAAGAGAAGGACACCAAACAGAAACTCTTCCATTTGGATATGCAGTTTTTCTTATTACTGGGTTTCTTGGCTTCCTGCAGGACTCTAAGCACGTCCTCAGAAAAAAGGTGTCTATGTGGAATCAAAATCCAGTGGACAGGTGGGGATGGATGAGAGATCCTGTGTCTTGTGTGCGTAGGTCCACCCTGTGAAGTAACTTGTGATTGCCCTTGACTAAATGCAGAAAAGGTAACCACTGCAACAAGATTGGGAGTATTCTGTTGAATTTTGAACAGGACTTTTGAAATGAAGAGAAGAGGAGAGAAAGCACAAAGAAGCATCCTCTACCAAGAAAAAGATAGGGCATCAGCCTTCCAAACCAGAGGACCTGGGGCACTGTACAAAAACAGAAGTTGTCTGTAAATAGGGGAGGCAAAAAGATCTATTAGAGTACCACCTGACTGGTGGACAATGTCCAGAAACACATCCCTGTGAATCTTCCATTCCTGGGATTGAGTTAAGGACCTGCTCAGTGTGTCTGCCACCATTTTTTGACCAGAGGGAATGTAAACTGCCCGAAGAGTCACTTGATATTGGACAGATAATGGAGAGCACATCACACACCAGGAGTGCTAACGTGCAAAGATAGATCTTGTTCCCCCCTACTTGTTTACTTACTACATCACTGTGGTATTCTCTGTAAACACCTTTAGAGGTCCGGGGTGTGTGTGTGTGTGTGTGTGTGTGTGTGTGTGTGTGTGTGTGTGTGTGTGTGTGTGTGTGTGTGTGTGTGTGTGTGTGTAGCCTGAAAATCCAGCAGAAGAGCTCTCTGACAATGATGTGCCCTTTCTATTGAAGAGCCAACCAAACACCCTGCACATTTAGGGAGCCAAGAGCAGTTCCCCATCCCACGTCTGAAGCATCTGAACAGATCCTGAGAGGGAAGAGGGGAATAAGGGAGCCCTGGATTTAGACAACTGCTGAATCCACTGAAGTTCCTTCTTGAGACAAGGCAAAAGAGGAACTACAAATCTGAGGGGAAGCCCATGTTGAAGCCAAACTGACTTCAGAGATCACTGAAACCCATGTTGAAGCCAAACTGACTTCAGAGATCACTGAAACTTTCTCATGTGGAGTTGGGAGCACAGGAATGGTGGAGGCCATAAACCCGTGAGATCTCACAAATTCCTTGGCTGTTAGCCCAGAGAAAGTAGAGTTTGGGGGGGGGGGGTTATGTACTCACCATAACATTCCATCTGTGTTGTCCATTTTCATTCTTCCTCAACCTGTGGGTTCCATTCTGATTCTTGGAACAGACTCTGCCGCTACAATAGCTTGTAGGAACCAAAAACACCCAAGCTCATCCCTTACCCACAATGCACCTATCCTAATTATCTCAGATCGAGTTTACTGATAGAAAAAATAAAGAAATTATGCACTTACCATAATGTTCCATTTGTGTTGCCGATCTTCATTCAATGAATGGGATCCAGGTCAGATCCGTTGGATCTGACCTGGCTGATGCTAAAGCTCGCAGCCACCAGATCTCTCGAGCTTCTCCCTTACCCACAATGAACCTACCCAATTACCTCGGATACTGTTTGTTGCTACATTAGCATAGGAAGATAGAGAATTATGGAAAGACACATCTAGAGTCATATAAACTGATAATACATATTTAGAGAATATATAAATACTCGTTCCTCCAGAAGCCATGGATGGGGGGTGGTGGGAAGGGAGCTGAGGAATAATGAAGATCAACAACACATATAGAACATTTAACTACATAATTTCTTTACATGATGTAGTCAATCTTCATTCTATCCTCAACGAATGGGACAGTATCCCTAGCTACTTGTATCCACAGTTGACTCAAGGAAGGATATTCCTGAGCACCATAAAACCAAATAATGCCATACCTCTGGAGACCAGATCCAACTTGTAATGGGTGATAAAGGTATGAGTAGTAGCCAAAGTTGCTGCTGCACAAATATCGTCCACAGACACCCTTGCTTGAAAAAAATGTGAAGTAGCCACGGATCTAGTGGAGTGTGCTTTCAATGGGTGTGTAAGAGAAATGCCCAATTTAGCACAGACGAAGAAAATGCAATTTGTCATCCACTTTGATAGGGTAGCTTTGGAAATTGATTTTCCCAACTTTAGTCCACAGAAGGAGAAAATTAGTTGGTTTGCTTTCCTGACTTTTTCTGTTCTATGCAGATAGAATTCAATTGTCTGTGAACATCCAGTAAATGTAGGACATTCTCCTTTGTTAGTAAACTTAGGAAAAAACATGAGTAAATTGACAGTACTACTACAGTTGGATTCTGACACCACCTTTGGAAGAAAGGATGGGTTGGTACATAAGGTCACTATCTTTGTGGAGAACCAAGTAAGGAGGTTTAGAAGACCATGCTTGGATCTCAGAAATTATTCTTACGGAAATAATGGCAACCAAAAAAAAGTACAGTTGTGTACACTTACCATAAATGTAGATGTTCGAGTGTATTCACTGTTGCAGTCATTACATTTGGGTTATCCTGCTGGCAGGTTGCCCTCAGTCGGCCTGAATTCCAAAGTCTTGGGTCCTGCGTCGGTTGCTGTTGCCTCTTCCCTGACGTCAGTTCATCAGGGGGTATAAAAGATGCAGCAGACTCCATTTTATTCAGTTTTTCTTGCCCCAGATGTCAGGTGCCCCCAAAAGGGTAGGCTAAAATTATGTAAATAAAACATACATGCACCAAAATAAGCTTTACCTTCATCTATAAGCAAATACACCACCTAGGTTGTATAGATTAGAGAAGTAAAGATAAGTTTCAGCAAAGATAAGGGGGGTGGGGGGTGGGTAACCTGGACTGCAACAGTGAATACACTCGAACATCTACATTTATGGTAAGTGTACACAACTGTACTATGTTCTTCGTGTTTCACTGTTGCAGTCATTACATTTGGGTTGAGTCCCAAAGCTATGGTTGGGTGGCTGGAGCTAGACAGCATTAGGAGTGGCTATGAGGCCATGCAGAACTGCAGTGGCAAAGCCTGCCCTGGATTTAGAGTAAAGAGGCAGATTGTAATGCTTTGTAAAGGTATGCACTGAACTCCAAGTAGCAGCCTCTAAAATGTCTTTGGTTGGTACTCCCCTGAGAAAGGCTGCAGAAGTGGCTGCAGTTCTGGTTGAATGTGGCCTGATGCTCTTAGGCACTGGTTTGCCATGCTGTGAGTAGCAGAAACGAATGCAGTGACCTATCCACTTTGAAATAGTCTGCTTGGAGATCACTTTTCCTTATAATGCTGTGGCATATGCCACTAGTAATTGTTCTGTCTTTCTGAAAACTTTAGTTTTGTCCAAGTAGAATCTAAGTTGTCTGTGTATAATCCAAAGAATGCAGAATTTTCTCCCCCTTGTTCTGTGGATTTGGATAAAAAGTTGGCAAATGAATTGTTTGGTTAAGGGCTACATTGGATACCACCTTAGGCATAAATGTAGGGTTTGTTCTCAGAGAGACCCTGTCTTGATAAAAAATAATAAAGGGTTCCACAGCCATGAGAGCCTGTAGCTCCGATACTCATCTTGCAGAAGTTATTGCTAGGAGCAGAGCTGTTTTCCAAGATAAGAACATTATATCCGCAGTAGCAGCTGGCTCAAAAGGAGGTAAAGTGAGTTTTTCCAAGACATAATTTAGGTCCCATGCAGGTATTGGCATTCTCCTTGGAGGCCTTATGTTTTTGGCTCCTCTGAGGTACTGCCGTAATTAAAGGATGAGAAAAAAATGGTGGCTCTGTATTGTAATAAGCCGAAATGGCAGAGGCATGGATTTTAATGGACGAAAAATATAGGCCTTTGTCCAGCATCTCAGTTAAGCATTGCAAAATCTGAGGAATATTTGGGACAGCTGCATCAGTTCCTTGAGCTTGGTTCCAAGCGCAAAATCTCTTCCATTTCTCAGCACAGGATTTTCTAGTACTAGGCCTTCTGGCTTCTAAAATGACATCCATCACAGCTTTACTGAGAAGTGTGGTTTTGTATGGCTACATTATCAGTCATGCTGCCAGGTTTAGGGTCCTGAGTTGGCTGTGCAGAATCTGACTTACTGGGACAGTAGATGAGGTATCTGAGGTAAGGTCCAGGCTGGGCATTGGGACAAGTTCCTTAAGATTGGATACCAGTACTGGCGTGGCCAGTCTGACGCAATCAGAATCATTTTTGGTTTCTCCTGCCTGACCTTTAGTACCACCTTGGGGAGGAGAGGCAGTGGAGGAAAGGCATATACCGATAGGTTTGTCCAGTTGAAAGATAAGGCATCCACTTTCCAAGCTTGTCTGTGATAAGTCCTTGTGCAGAATCTTTTTAGTTGATTGTTTTGAGGGGAGGCAAATAGATCTATGTCCGGGCGTCCCCATTTCTTTGTTATCATGCTGAAGACTTGTGGATCCAGGTGCCACTCGTGGGGATCCATGAAGTTTATGCTTAGTTCGTCTGCCAAAGTATTTTCCTTTCCTGGCAGGAATTGTGCCTGCAGATGAACTTGGTAAGTCAATGCTGTGTCCCATAAAGCCATGGCTAGTCTGCAAAGGGGATAAGAATGAGTGCCCCCCTGCTTGTTTATGTACCACATGACTGTGGTGTTGTCTGTCTTATCAGTAGTTGTCCCGGATGAAGTAGGTCCTTGAAGGCTGTCAGGGCATTTTGAACAGCTAGCATCTCTTTTTGATTGATATGTAGATGCTTTTTGTTTGTGGATCAGGTGCCCTGAATGCCTCTTCCTGCCATGTGTGCCCCCCCCCCCCCCAGGCATAATCTGATGCATCAGTTGTTAGGCTCTGCCTGTCTGGGGGTAGGGAGAATGGCTGTCCCTTGTTTTGGTGACAAGCCTTTGCCCACCATCGAAAGTCCTGTTGCAGGCAGGGAATTAGAGTAATCATTGTTTCCAGACTGTGGCAGTGTTGTGTCCAGACACTTTTTAGGTACCATTGAATTTTCCTCATATGCAGTCTTGCATATGGAATTAGTAAGCCTGCAGAATTTTTCTTGCAGATAACTGGGCCTTTGTTGCCATTTTCTTGAAATAAGTAGTCAGTTGCCTTTGTTTGTCTGTAGTGAGATAAGCCATCTGGGCAGTTGTATTTAAGCTTTCACTCAGGAATATTATCTCTTGAGAGGGGCACTAGTTTTGATTTCTTTTTGTTGACTGTGTACCCTAGGCATGTTAAAAGTCTTAGCACAAACGTCAGATGCTGTAGTAGGATGTCCTTGTTCTCTGCTTATATGAGGCAGTCGTCCAACTAAGGATATATTTGTATTCTTCTTTGCCTGCAGTAAGCAATTACTGGTGCCAGGCACTTTGTGAAGACCCTGGGCGCAGACGATAAGCCAAAGGGCAGTGCAGAGAATTGGTAAGGATATGAGCCAGCATTGAATCTGAGGTACTTCTGCATGATTGTCTGACTGGGACATGCAGGTATGCCTCTTTTAGGTCTAAAGTCACGAGCCAAGCCTTGCTGCCCAGCATGGGCAGAAGCTGCTGTAAGGTCAACATCTTGAATTTTGGTATATCCAGGAAAGTGTTTAGAAGAGATAGGTCCAGTATTGGTCTCCATGCTTTGTCCTTTCTGGGTACCAAGAAAGTACAGTTTTGTATCTACCATAAATGTAGATGTCCGAACTGGATAGCATCTGCAGTCATAACAACAGGGTTGTCCTGTCGTCAGGCAGCCCTTCAGTCGGCCGGATTCCAAAGTCCGGGTCCGGCTTCGGCTGATGTCACACTTCATCCGACGTCATCTCTGTTGGTCTTCGGGTATAAAGGCATCAGCCGACGCCATTTTCCTCAGTGTTTCTTGCCCCAGATGCCAGAAGCCCTCTTGAAGGCTAAAATTTGGATAGATGCCAATGTTTCCAAAAGATATAGGTAAACACAAAATAAGCATGTATGTACATATATACAAACAAATACACCATAACAGACTCCCCACCAGCTAGCTATTAGGAGGGTAAACACCCTAGGAGTACCACAGAGGGAAGGAGGGAGGGTAATCCTGACTGCAGATGCTATCCAGTTCGACATCTACATTTATGATAGGTACAAAACTGTACTATGTCCTTCATGGATGCATCTGCAGTCATAACAACTGGGTAGAATACCATAGCCAACTAGGGAGGAGGATAAAAGTAGATTATGGTGTGTTTAGGATCCCTTGCAGTACAGCAGTGGCAAACCCTGCTCGATCTGGAATATAGAGGCAAATTATAATGCTTGGCAAATGTATGCACGGAGGTCCAAGTAGCCGCCTCAATAATGTCTTTGGTTGCCACTCCTCGTAAGAAGGCTGTGGTAGTGGCTGTTGCCCTTGTAGAATGAGGTCTTATGTTCTGTGGAATTGGTTTTCCATGGAAGGAGTAACAGAATCGTATGCAATTTCCTATCCATTTGGAGATTGTCTGTTTGGAAATAGCTTTTCCTTCCCTTCCTGTTGCATAGGCTACAAAAGTTGGTCAGTCTTTCTGCTACTTTTGTTCTGTCCAAGTAGTAGCGTAGCTGTCTATGTACATCCAAGGTATGCAGTATTCTTTCCCTCTGTTTTGTGGGTTGGGAAAGAAGGTAGGTAGGTGGATTGCCTGGTTTAAAGACACTCTGGATACCACCTTAGGCATAAATGTAGGATTAGTCCTCATGGACACTCTATCTTGGTGGAAGATTAGGAAGGGTTGCACTGCCATTAAGGCCTGTAGTTCTGAAACCCTCCTTGCTGAAGTAATTGCCAGTAGGAAAGCAGTTTTCCATGACAGGTGTTGTAGGTCTGCTGTTGCTGCTGGTTCAAAGGGTGATAGTGTCAACTTTTCTAGCACAAAGTTTAAGTCCCAAGCTGGTAATGGTGGTTTCCTTGGAGGTTTTACATTCTTGATTCCTCTGAGAAACTGTCTGAGCAAAGGTGCGAAAAACAGGTGGATCAAAGCTGTATTCTGCTGAAATAGCTGATGCATGTATCTTGTTGGAGGAGTAGGACAGGCCTGAATGAAGAAGTTCGCCAGATACTCCAGAATGTTAGGCATATCTATGTTTGACACATCTTTTCCTCTTTCAGTACTCCAAATGACAAACCTTTTCCATTTTCCAGCATAGTTCCTTCTTGTTGAAGGTCTGCGTGCTTCAAGAATAATGTCTTTAACTCTTTGGGAAAGTTCTGGATTAGCTGCTGCTATGTGATGTTCCATGCAGTCAGTTGCAACGTTTTAGGTTTGGATGTATGATGCTGTAGTTGTTCTGAGTTAACATCAAAGGCATCAGGGGTATTGGCCACATATTGTTCCGAGACATGCTCCTCAGCAGTGGGTACCAGTGTTGTCTTGGCCAGTTTGGAGCTATCAGGATTATCCTTGGACGTTCTTCCTTGATTTTTAGTAGTACTTTGTGTATCAAGGGAAGAGGTGGGAATGCATATGCTGTCAGGCCTTTCCAGCTGAAGGAGAGCGAATCCACTTTCCATGCTAGTGGGTGGAATGTCCTTGTGCAGAATTATTTGAGCTGGTGATTGAGAGGTGATGCGAATAGATCTATCTGAGGCATTCCCCATTTCTTTGAGATGGTCTTGAAGATGTCCGGGTGCAGCTTCCATTCGTGGGCATCCGATGTGGTTCTGCTTAATATATCTGCTAGAGTATTTTCTTTTCCCGGTACAAATATTGCTTGTAACTGGATGTTGTAGCTGAGTGCTAGGGTCCAGAGCTCCAAAGTCATTCTGCATAGGGGTATAAATGAGTGCCTCCCTGTTTGTTGATGTACCACATGACTGTGGTATTGTCTGTCCTTATCATCAACTGGCCCTCTTTGAGAAATGGTCTGAACTTTTGGATTGACAGTTTTACTGCCAGCATTTCTTTTAGGTTGATGTGCAGGTGAAGTTGATCCTGTGTCCACAATCCTTGCACGCATTTGTCCAGCATGTGGGCCCCCATCCTAGGTCTGAAGCGTCTGTTGTGATGGTCTGGCTTGCTTGACATCTGCGAAAGGGTAGGCCTGGGTTTGACTGGCATGCCTGAGCCCACCATAGGAACTCCTGTTTTAAGCATGGAATTAGTGGGATTTCTGTTTCTAGGCTGTGTCTGTGTTGGGACCATAAATTCTTTAGGTACCACTGTAGTTTTCTCATATGTAGTCTGGCAAATGGGACCAAGATTATGCATGATGCCATGAAGCCCAAGGCCTGCAGTACTTTTCTTGCTGTTAACTTGTTCAGTTTTGTTAGTGCCAAGAAGTAAAGAGGAGTTCTTTTGTTTTTCTGTAGTTAGGAATGCCATTTGTCTTACTGTGTCCAATTCCGCCCAAGAATGTCCTTGTTTGGGATGGTATCAGCCTTGACTTTTGTAAATTGACTGTGTATCCCAGTGCTTGTAGCAAGTAAATGACCCTTTGTAAATCTGTTGTCAGCTTGCTTGTGTTGTCCCTTGTAGCAGGCAGTCGTCCAGGTATGGGTAAATTTGGATTCCCTGTAGTCTGCAATGGCGATTACTGATGCCAGGCATTTTGTGAATACTCTGGGCAGTAGATAAGCCAAAGGGCAATGCTGAGAATTGATAGTGCTCTGATCCTGCAAGAAATCTGAGGTATCTTCTGCAGATTGGTCGAATGGGGACGTGCAGGTATGCCTCCTTGAGATCTAGAGTTACCAGCCAACACTCCTTGCCCAGCATGGGAAGAAGTTGCTGTAGGGTCAGCATTTTGAATTTTGGGACAATGATGTATGTATTTAAGGTGGACAGGTCGAGAATTGGTCTCCAACTTTTTCCTTTCTTGGAACTAGGAATAGTCTGGAGTAGAACCCCTTTCCTTGCTCTGCTGTTGGCACTCTTTCCACAGCTCTCATGTTTGCTAACTCCATTATCTGTTGTAGAGCCTCTGTTTTTGATTTGGAGGTAGATTTGGCATTCCTCTTTGACTGGTAAAGTGTGGAAGTGGAACCGTAACCTTGATCTATGGTTTGTAAAATCCACTTGTCTTTTGTTATGTAGTGCCAGTTCTTTGAAAATAAGGTTAACTTTCCGCCTAGAGGAGCTGCTATTTGTTCCCTGGTAGGCGGATTTAGGTTAAGTCACTGTGGTTGTGTTGATGTAGTGGCAGTGGTTGTGTCTGTGCCTCTGTTGTTACCTTGCCACTGTCGTCCTCTGTAGGCACCTCCTCTGGATTGGTTTCTGCCTCTGGAACGCCTATTCCTGCCCCTTTGAGATCTTGTGGAGTCAGGAAAGGACCAATTTTGGCAGGCCAGTTCCTGCTAAACCTTGGGGTTGAACCTGCAAGAAATCTTTAACCGCTTGAACAGATTTTGCCTTTTCTTCCATTTTCTTCATAACCTGCTGGGCAGGTGTACCAAACAAACTTGTCTTATCCATAGGAGCATCTAGCAACTTAGCTTTAACATGGTCCGTAAAGCTTGCTCCTTTAGCCATGCATGCCTTCTTATCACTGTGCCAGTCATGGCTGATCTAAATGAAGCCTCCAGTGCATCATAGCCACATTTTAAGGAATGGTTACTAACCTGTTGTATGTTATTTACCATTTCTAATACATATTTCTTATCAAGAGATTCATCAGTGGTTAGCTTTTTAGTTAGCTGATCAAGCATAAACTCTTGGTATTGTATCATGTGAAACTGACAGTTTAAAGCTCTAGCTGAGAGAGTAGCTGAAGTGTAGACCTTTTTACCCAATCTGTCTAATGACCTTGCTTCCCTTTCAGAAGGAATAGGGTTTTTAGCTATGGTCTCTGCTACTGCCTTGGGACCCTGGGATATAGTTTCGGGTCTGCAAGTGGGGCCTTGTAAAGGTGGTGATGAGTATCTGGCACCCTGTAAAATCTGTCTGGTTTGGCAGGGGCTGGGGTAAAGAATCTGGCGCGGAGCAGACATCATTGAAAGCATCATCCACCACAGAGAGAACAGGAGGTATAGCTAAGGGCCTGTGCTGTGGAAGGTGCAGAAAGGTCCTAAGTCTTTTCTGGAGTCTGAAAAATCCTGTTGCTGCCATTGGAACTGCTCTCATGGCATGTAAGGTTTCCCCAAAGGAGAATTCTTCTGGTGGGGAAGCAGCTGGAATGGATTCTTCAGCATCAGAATCTTCAAAATTGGAGAAAGGAGCCTCTGGCTGGTCAGTTATGTCTGATTCATCTGCAGAATCATCAGAGGACACTGGCTCAGGGGGCTCTGCCCTAGGTCTCTTGTCTGGGGACTGAGAGGCCCTGTCTGGGTGAGATTGAGATCCTCTAATTAAGGAAATTAAATCTTCTGCCAAAGTAAGCATTTGAGAACTAGAAGAGGGCCTGGTTGTGGGGGTTTAACAGGCACTGTTTTGGTAGTCTTGGCTGCTTTAGCCCTGGCGAAGGCCTTAATGGACATGGCTGCTGGAGGCCTAGCAGCACCACGTGCTGGGGTAGAGACATCCAAGGGGATGGTGTCTGATAAGTCAGTGGCAACCACCGTAGTGGATAAAATTTCTGAGGTCGATTCAAGAGTGGTAGCAGGGGCCTCAGTTGTAGAGATAGATTCAGCTGTACTTTGATCAGTTTTCTCGGTTTCGGCCGAAACCGAGACACTCGCGATTTGCTTAACCATGGTTTCGCCGAAACCGCGGACCGCGAGTGTCGGTCTTTATCTTTGCGTTTTTTGGCAGATTGAGTAGTCGGAGGATCCGACGGCATAACGTACGCAAAATCAGAACCGAAAAACTGTTCTGCAAACTCCGACCGACGCCTAAGCGTTCGTCGGTTGAAAGAAGCACAGGCCGAACAGGCTGCTACGTCGTGGGCTGGGCCTAAACAAGGCAGACAATAAGAGTGGAAATCCTTATGAGGTATTTGTTTCCCACAGGTTAAACAATTATTAACTTTTTCTGACATCGGCTGAGGCAAGAAAGAGTCCCCAACGGGTACTTAGCTTTAGAAGTCTTCAAGTAGTATTCGTAGAAGTAATCTCTGGATCCGACCGACCGGCACTTGCGAACAGCTTCTGCTTCGGGCGCCACGCGGCAAGAAAGACTGAGGAAAATGGCGTCGGCTGATGCCTTTATACCCGAAGACCAACAGAGATGACGTCGGATGAAGTGCGACATCAGCCGAAGCCGGACCCGGACTTTGGAATCCGGCCGACTGAAGGGCTGCCTGACGACAGGACAACCCTGTTGTTATGACTGCAGATGCATCCATGAAGGACATCAGTCGAGTAAAATCCTTGTCCCTGTTCTTGCTGTGGCACTTGTTGAATAGCCCTCATGTCCATGAGAGCTGCGACTTGTTTTTGAGCCTCTGCCCATTGATTTTTTTGGCAGGTCTGGCCAACCGTTTGCCCTTGGCAGGGTATGTAAATGAAACTTTCAGCCCTGTGACACTGTCTAGAACCCATTTGTCCTGGGTTATAAGGTGCTAATTTTGAGAAAAAAGTGCTAGTTTTCCCCCTAAGGGTGCTGCTAGAAGATAAGTGCTTGGTGCAGGCAGGGGGAAGTCATTGGGACCATTTCCTGTATGATTGTGATTTGTCTTCTCCACCTTTGGAGGTAGAAGCACTCCACTGCTTAGACTTGTAGGATCCTTGCGACTGTGATATGCCTCTGGGGCGTCTGGATCTGCCCCCTTTGAGGTCTGTCTGAGACTGGAAAGGACTAATTCTTTGTAGGCCAGTGTCTGCTAAATCTAGGTGGCTATACCTGTAAGAAATCCTTGACCGTTTGCATAGATTTAGCTTTGTCCTCCATTTTCTCTAACATCTCTTCTGCCTTAACACCAAACAGAGTATCATGTTGTAAAGGAGCATCTAATAATTTTGCTTTAACATGGTCAGGCAGATTTTGTTCCTTTAACCAAGCATGCCTCCTACTGACAGAACCCTAACCGCGGCCCTGCAGGAGGCCTCCAGAGAATCAAACCCACATTGCAAAGTATGCTTTCCAACTTGTTCAGCTGCATGCAATAAATTCTGCATTTCTTTGTTTGCACATTCTGAATTTGCCATCATTTTCTGTTTAAGCAGTGTCATGATATATTGCTGATATTTGAGCATATGAAACTGGCAATTTAAGGCCCTTATAGCCAAAGTAGCAGATGTGTAAATCTTTCCCCATCTATCCAGTGCCCTAGAATCCCTGTCAGAGGGGGTAGGGTTTTTTGCAGTAGAAGCCTTGACCCCTTTTGGACCTAGAGAAATAGTTTCTGGGTCTGCAGTAGGGTTTTTGAAAAGGAATTTATGAGAGTCAGGGACCCTGTAGTATCTGTCAGGCTTAACAGGAGCTGGAGGTAAAGAGTCAGGGGTCAGACTACATCTACAATGTCCAACACAGGTGGAACAGCTAGAGGCCTGTGTTGAGGTAGTAAAAGGAAGTATCTGAACCTTTTCTTAAATTCTGAAAAATCTTGGCTCTCCCAGTTGAAGTGCTCCCTCATGGTATGCAAGGTTTCCCCAAAAGAGTAGTCCTCAGGAGGAGAAGCTGAAGGAATCGATTCTTCAGCATCAGAATCCTCATGGGGGGAAGAGAATATTCCTGATCAGAAGAGGAATCAGAAGAAATGGAAACCTGATCTGAAGATTCACAGTCTGTCTCTTGCCTAGGCCTCTTATCAAGAGGGGGCTGGGAACCCCTGATAAAGGTAATTAAGTCGTCAGCCATTTTGAGCATCTGTTTCCTTTTGGCTGGTGAACTTGTTTCTTTGCCTTTAAAGGTGTTTTAGTTTTTGAAGTCGGTTTAATGTATAATTGTTTAGGTCTGAATACACCCTCAGAAGCTGATGCCTGCTCAGCGGCTCTGGACCCATCTGAAGGAATAATCTCCGAGGCTCCAATACCTTGAGTTTCCAGCGGCCTGGCCGACTCCACGTGGGAGTCGGTAGCGGCCTGCGACTCTAAAGTAGCGGGCACCAGGGGCTGCAAAAGCACCTCACTGAGAACCGGCGACTTGCTTAGGAGAAGCTTCGTCGTTGGTTTTGGACCTCGGTTGCCTGTCTTTTTCTTTGCGTTTTTTGTGAACTCCGGTAGTCTGATGGCTATCCGAGGACATTGTATAATTAAATCTTCACCCAAAATAGCTTAATGCAAAATCGTACCGACGCTTAATAGTGCATTGGTTAAATCTAGAACAAAACCGACAACTAGCAACGTCGTGGTCAGGTCCTAGGCAAGGAATACAGTAAGAATGAAAGTCCTTATGAGGTATTTGCTTCCCACAAGAAATACAATTAACTTTTTCTGACATCGGTCTGGAACAAGAAAAATGTTTCCCCAATGGGATACTTAGCTTTTAATGAAGACTTCGAATCTGAAACTCGAACACGAAAATCTCAGGTGTCGGCCGACCTGCACTTGCGAACTGCTTCTGCTTCGGGCACCGCGCGGCAAGAAAGACTGAATAAAATGGCGCCGGCTGCATCTTTTATACCCCTGACGAACTGACGTCAGGGAAAAGGCGACAGCAACCGACGCAGGACCCAAGACTTTGGAATTCAGGCGGACTGAGGGCAACCTGCCAGCAGGATAACCCAAATGTAATGACTGCAACAGTGAAACACGAAGAACATCTGCATTGTGAAGAAGAGCATCCCTCAGAAACTCCCCCTCGGGGGTGGGGGGGTGGGGGAGTTAGGGCATAAAAACTGATGTAATTATTTAGGGGAGAGGCAAATAGATCACAGCATGGCTGCCCCATCTTCGGAATATCGTTTCTGATTGAGGCACCCATTCATGGGGTAGAAGTATGCACACCTGCTCAATTTGTCTGCTACCACACTGGATTTCCCCGGAATGTGCGCTATTAGAAAATGGTAGGATGAGATCGCTCACTGCTGCACCAACAGCTTCTCAACATAAACAGGTATGATCTAGTTCCTCCTTGTTTGTTGATGTACCAAACTACTGACATGTTGTCCATCTGAATTGCAAATGTCCACAAGGGAAGATCATCTTGGAAGACCTGCAACGCTAAAAGCACTGCTCTTATCTCTAGGACGTTGATGTGCAAATTGGTCTCTACTGGGTACCAAGTGCCTTGAACAGTCCTCCCCAGGCAATACCCGCCCAACCTTAGCTGGGAAATGTCTGTGTTCACTGTAGCCTTGGTCTGCGGGGGAATGAAAGAATGCCCTTGCAGAATTTGATCCGACTGAACCCACCACGTAACATCTGCTTTGCAGTTACTGGTGATAATAATCGGGGCTGACAATGGTTGATAAAAAAATGGACCACTGTGTTGCAGGTAGCCATTGTAAAATTCTCATGTGAAATCTGGCCAAGGGAAAGATTAGTTGTGAAAAAATCTTACCGTAACCACAAATGTCCTTTTCCATGTTGGGTGGGTGGGAAAGAATACTGCAACATGGAAAAGGACATCTATGATTATGATAAGATTTTACGTAACTAACCCATGTCTTTCTATTCTCATGTTACAGTATTCTTATTGTGAGGTAGTGCCACAGTGCAAGAAAAGGAAAGGGTGGAGGAAGAAGTTGCAGATTCCAGGAATCCATGCATGATTGCTCTTGCAAACCCTGCCCTGGCTCTGGAGACATGGTCCAATTTGTAATGTTTGGTAAAGGTATGCACAGAGGACCACATGGCTTCCTCAAGAATGGTGGTTGTGTTCAGGCCATTGAAAAAGGCCCCAGAAGAGGCACTTGTACAATGTGCCTTAACACCGTAAGGTATGTCTTTGCCGTGGTAAGAGTAGCAGAAGGAAATGGTTTTCCTTACCCAGGAGGAAATAGTTTGTTTGGATATCGCCCTGCCCAGGGCCCTGGGGTGGAAGGACACAAAAAGTACAGTTGTGTACACTTACCATAAATGTAGATGTTACAGTGTCACTGTTGCAATCATCACACTTGGGTTATCTACCAGCAGGTAGCCCTCAGTCGTCCCAAATACCAGTGTCTTGGGATTTCTGCGTCGGATACTGTTGCTTCTTCCATGACGTCAGGGGTATAAAACAGGCAAACTGACGCCATTACATCCGTTTTCCTTGCCCCAGTTGTGAGAAGCCCCCCAAATAGGAAGCTAGTATATGGTGTGGAACACCACCAGTAAAAAGTAAATACCCTTGCCATAAAAAATGGCCATACAGAGGATAGGTAGAAAGGATGAAGAAAAACAGGGAGCTGGAGGGAGGGGAAACCAGGACTGCAACAGTGAATACACTAACATCTACATTTATGGTAAGTGTACACAACATTACTATGTTCTTAGTGTTTCACTGTTGCAGTCATCACACTTGGGTTGATTCCCACAGCTGAGGAAGAGTGGAGGCATTCAAGAGGAGTTGGGGCTGGCTAGCAGGCCTTGTAAAACTGATGTAGCAAATCCAGCTCTGGATTTAGAAAAAATTGGTAAGTGGTAATGCTTGAAGGTGTGTACAGAACTCCAGGTTGCAGCTTCCAGAATGTCGAAGAAGCATCTCGCTGCATACAGGACTCCGAATGGATCTCAGCAGGGGCCTGCGAATCCACAGAAGCGGGCATCAGGGGCTGCAAAGGTGCCTCACTGAGAACCGGCAGACTGGCGACTAGCTTAATGGAAGCGTTGCCAGCAGTTATGAACCTATGCGGTCTGCCTCTGTCTTTATGTTTATGTTTTTGGTAGTCGGATGGCTTACCAAAACCATTCTGGAATACAGAGAACGAGAGCGAAAAAATTTAGCGACAAAGATAGCCTGACTATGAATGGTTCAGGAGTTGAACAAGGCACAAAGCTGACAATGAGGGACGCCATGATCTGGGCCTAAACGGGTGACGCACTAAGAATGAAAATCTCTTGAGAGGCATTTCTTTTCCACAGGCAAGACAATTAACCTTTTCTGACATTGATTAGAGCAAGAAAAAATGATCCCCAATGGGGTACTTAGCTTTAGAAAACTTCAGGATTACAAACTCGAAAACGGAAATTTCAGGCAGCGGCCGACAGGCCTCTTGCGAACTGCTTCGCGCTGCTCCTCAGCAACACAGACTGATGTAATGGCATTGGCTGCCTGTTTTATACCCAACGACCTGACGTCATGGAAGAAGCGACAGCATTCCACGCAGAAATACTAAGACTCTGATATTCGGGCCAACTGAGGGCTACCTGATGGCAGATAAAGTACAGTTGTGTACCTAACATAAATGTAGATGTTAGAGTGTATTCACTGTTGCAGTCATTACACTTGGGTTATCCTGCTGGCAGGCTACCCGCAGTTGGCCTGAATTCCAAAGTCCTGGCCCGGCATCAGTTGCTGTGGCCTCTTCCCTGAAGTCAGTGCGCCAGGGGTATAAAAGATGCAGCAGACGCCATTTTCTCCAGTTTTTCTTGCCCCAGATGTCAGGTGCCCCCAAAAGGGTAGGCTTAAAAATTCTGATTATAAAAAAGCATGCACATAACCTTCATCTACAAGCAAATACACCACTGCTCTGGTTGAATGTGGCCTAATGCCCTTAGGCACCAATTTGCCATGTTGTGAATAGCAGAAACGAATGCAGTGGCCTATCCATTTTGAAATAGTCTGCTTTGAAATAGCTTTTCCTTGAGATCCTGCAGCATATGCCCACTAAGAGTTTCTCAGTCTTTCTGAAAGCTTTAGTTTTGTCCAAGTAAAAGCGTAGCTGTCTGCGCATGTCCAAAGAATGCAGAAGTCTCTCCCCCTTATTCTGTGGGTTTGGATAAAAGGTAGGCAAATGAATGGTTTGGTTAAGAGCCACACTGGACAGTACTTAGGCATAAATGTTGGGTTTGTCCTTAGAGAAACCCTGTCCAGATGGAAAATAATGAAAGGTTCCACAGCCACTAGTGCCTGTAACTCTGAGACTCTTCTTGCTGAAGTTATTGCTAGGAGCAGAGCGGTTTTCCATAAGTATTTTATCTCAGCTGTATTGGCTGGCTCAAAAGGAAGCAGTGGGAGCTTCTCCAAGACAAAACTGAGGTCCCATGCAGGTACTGGAGCTCTCCTTGGAGGTCTTATGTTTTTGGCCCATCTGAGATACTGCCTTAGCAGTGGATGTGAAAAAATAGGTGGGTCCGTATTGTAATGAGCTGAAATGGCAGAGGCATGGATCTTAATTGATGAGAAGGATAGACCTTTGTCCAGCATCTCAGTTAGGTATTGTAAAGTCTGAGGGATATTTGGTACAAGCGTGTCCATTCCTTGTGCCTGGTTCCAAGCACAGAATCTCTTCCATTTTTCTGCATAAGATTTTCAGGTGCTGGGCCTCCTGGCCTCCAAAATAACATCCATAACTGCTTTAGAGAGAGGTGTGATCTGAATAGTTACATTATCCGCCATGCAGCCAGATTTAGGGTTCTGAGTTGGCTGTGCAGGATCTGACTGTTTTGTTGGGTCAGCAAATGAGGGATTTGAGGAAATGTCCAGGCTGGGGCTTGAGACAAGCTCTTTAGGATTGGGTACCAGTGATGGCGTTTTGGCTTCTCTTGTCTGACCTTTAGGAGTACCTTGGGGAGGAGAGGCAGTGGAGGAAGAGCATATACTGTAAGGGTTTTCCAGCTGAATGACAGGGCGTCCACTTTCCATGCTTGTTTGTGATAAGTCCTTGTGCAGCATCTCTGTAGCTGGCAGTTGTGAGGGGAGGCAAATAGATCTATGTCTGGGCATCCCTATTTCCCCGTTATCATGCTGAAGATGATTTGTGGATCTAGTTTCCACTCGTGAGGATCCATGAGGTTTCTGCTTAGTTCATCTGCCAGAGTATTTGTCTTTCCTGGCAGGAATTGTGCTTGCAGGTGTACTTGATAAGTCAATGCTGTGTTCGACAAAGTCATGGCTTGTCTGCAGAGGGATTAGGAATGTGTGCCTCCTTGCTTGTTTATGTACCACATGACTGTAGTACTATCCGTCTTTATCAGCAGTTGTCCTGGATGAAGTAGATCCTCGAAGGCTGTCAGGGCATTCTGTACAGCTAGCATCTCTTTTTGATTGATATGAAGATGCATTTGGCTTGCGGGCCATGTTCCCTGAATACATTTTCCTGCCATGTGGGCCCTCCAGACATAATCTGATGCATCTGTTGTTAGTGTTTGCCTAGCTGTGGGTAAAGTGAATGGCTGTCCCTTGTTGTGGTGACAGGCCTGTGCCCACCATCGAAACTCCTGTTGCAGGCAGGGAATGAGGATAATTAATGTTTCCAAGCTGTGACAATGTTGAGTCCAAACACTTTAGATACCATTGTAGTTTCCTCATATGCAGTCTTGCATATGGAATTAGCAGAATGCAGGATGCCATGAAGCGCAAAGCCTGTAGAATTTTACTTGCAGATAACTGGGTCTTTGTTGCCATCAGTTGCCTTTTGTTTGTCTGGCGTACTGACGTCAGTCTAATGCGCCCTGACCGACGTCAGCCATATACTTTGGTATTCGGGCCGACTGGACAGCGGACTACCCAATAGTTAGGACTGCAGCAATGTGGAATGAAGAACATGCCATCTGGGCAGTTGTATTTAAGCCTGCACCCAGGAATATTATCTCTTGAGAGGACACCAGTTTGGATTTCTTTTCGTTCACTGTGTACCCTAGGCAAATTATCTTTTTACAAACGCCAGATGCTTCAGTAGAATGTCCTTGTTCTCTGCTTGAATGTGGCAGTCGTCCAAGTATGGATATATTTGTATTCCTCTTTGTCTGCAAAATGCAATTACTGGTGCCAGGCCTTTTGTGAAGATTCTGGGCGCAGTAGATAAGCCAAAGGGCAGTGCAGAATATTTTTCAGTGCATTGAGCCAGCTATGAATCTGAGGTATCTTCTGCAAGATTGTCTGATTGGGACATGCAGGTACGCCTCTGAGGTCCAAAGTTACAAGCCAAGCCTTCTTGCCCAGCATGGGCAGAAGCTGCTGCAGAGTCAACATTTTGAATTTTGGAACGTCCAGAAAAGTGCTTAGAATAGACAGGTCCAGTATTGGTCTCCAGGCATTGTCCTTTCTGGGTACCAAGAAAAGTCTTGAGTAAAATCCTTGTCCCTGCTCTTGCTGTGGTACTCGCTGAATGGCCCTCATGTCCATGACGGATGAAACTTGCTTTTGTGCCTCTGCCCATTGATTGTGTGGCAGGTCTGGCATACCTTTTGTCTTTGGACGGGTGTGAAAGTGGAACCTGTTGCCCTGAGACACTATATTCATAATCCATTTGTCCTGGGTGATCATGTGCCAATTTTGTGAAAAAAGTGCTAGTTTTCCCCCTAAGGGTGCTGCCAAAAGATAAGCGTTTGGCATTGGCAGAGGAAAGTCATTGGAACTGTTTCCTGTATGGCTGTTATTTGTCTTCTCCACTTTTGGAGGTAGAAGCACCCCACTGTTTAGGCCTGTATGAGCCTTGGGGCTGGGATCTGCCTCTTAGGGCGTCTGTATCTGCCTCTTTTTGTGGCCTGTCTGACACTGGAAAGGACCAATTCTTAGGCAAGTTTCTGCTAAATCTGGGTGGCTGTACCTGTAGGAAATCCTTAACTGTCTGCATAGATTTCGCTATATCCTCCATTTTCTTCAGCACCTCTTCTGCCTTAACACCAAACAAAGTATCATGCTGTAATGGAGCATCCAATAATTTTGCTTTAACATGATCAGGCAGATTCTGTTCCTTTAACCAAGCATGCCTTCTAATGACAGAATCCGTGACAGCAGCCTTGCAAGAGGCCTCCAGTGAATCAAAACCACAGTGCAAAGTATGCTTTCCCACTTGTTCAGCTGAATGCAATAAATCCTGCATTTCCTTATCAGAACATTCTGAATTTGTCAACATTTTCTGTTTTAGCAGTGACATTAAGTATTGCTGATATTTAAGCATATGAAACTGACAATTTAAAGCCCTTACAGCCAAGGTAGCAGAAGTGTAAACTTTTTTCAGTGCCCTAGAATCCCTATCAGAGGGGACAGGGTTTTTTGCAGTGGAAGCCTTGACCCCTTTGGGACCCTGAGATAACAGTTTCTGGGTCAGCAGCAGGGTTTTTATATAGAAATTTATGAGTCTGGAACCCTGTAGTATCTGTATGGCTTAGCAGATGCAGGGGGTAAAGAGTCAGGAGACAGGCCGGTCTCAGGATCTGCAAGTGGGGCCTTGTATAGGTGGTGATGAGTGTCTGGTACCCTGTAAAACCTATCTGGTTTGGCAGGGGCTGGAGGTAAAGTATCAGGAGCAGTGCAAACATCATTAAATGCATCATCCACAACAGGCAGAACAGGAGGTATAGCTAAGGGCCTATGTTGTGGTAAGTGTAGAAAGGTCCTAAGCCTTTTTCTTGAATCTGAGAAATCTTGTCCCTGCCATTGGAATTGTTCTCTCATGGCATGTAAGGTTTCCCCAAAGGAAAATTCCTCTGGTGGAGAGGCAGATGGAATAGATTCTTCAGCATCGGAATCTTCATAAGTAGAAAAAGGAGCCTCTGGATGCTCTGTAATGTCTTCATCCGAAGAATCATCAGAGGGCACTGGCTCTGGGGGCTCTACTCTAGGTCTCTTTTCTGGAGGCTGAGAGGCCCTGTCTGGGTGAGATTGGGATCACCTAATTAAAGAGATGAGATCCTCTGCCAGAGTAAGCATTTGTGAACTGGAACTGGGCCTGTGTGAGGGGGGCTTAACAGGCACTGATTTAGCAGTTTTGGCTGCTTTAGCCCTGGCAAAGGCCTTAATAGACATGGCTGCAGGAGGCCTAGCAGCACCACGTGCTGGGGTAGAGACATCCAAAGGGATGGTGTCTGATAATTCACTAGGAACCACATTAGTAGGTAAAACTTCAAAGGCCAATTCAACTAGGGTAGCAGGAGCCTTGGTAGTAGTCATGGATTCGGCTGAAGATTGACCCGTTTGCTCGGTTTCGGCCGAAACTGAGACACTCGCGGTTTGCTTAACCGTGGTTTCGGCCGAAACCGCGGACCGCGAGTGTCGGTCTTTTTCTTTGCGTTTTTGAGTAGTCGGAGGATCCGACGGCATAATGTACGCAAAATCTGAGCCGAAAAACTGTTCAGCAAACGCCGACCGACGTCTAAGCGTTCGTCGGTTGAAGGAAGCACAGGCTAAACAGGCTGCTACGTCGTGGTCTGGGCCTAAACAAGGTAAGCAGTAAGAGTGGAAATCTTTATGAGGTATTTGTTTCCCACAAGTTAAACAGTTATTTACTTTTTCTGACATCGGCTGAGGCAAGAAAGAGTCCCCAACGGGGTACTTAGCTTTTAGAAGTCTTCAAGTAGTATTCGGTAGTAGTAATCTCTGGATCTGACCGACCGGCACTTGCGAACAGCTTCTGCTTCGGGCGCCACGCGGCAAGAAAGACTAAGGAAAATGGCGTCGGCTGATGCCTTTATACCTGAAGACCAGCAGAGATGACGTCTGGTGAAGTGCGACACCAGCCGAGGCCAGACCCAGACTTTGGAATCCGGCCGACCGAAGGGCTGCCTGACGACAGGACAACCCATTTGTTATGACTGCAGATGCATCCTTGAAGGACATCAGGTGGAATAGCAAGAGGTCTGTGCTGAGGTAGTAAAAGAAAATCTCTGAGCCTTTTCTTAGATTCTGAGTAATCTTGGCTCTCCCAGTGGAAATGCTCCCTCATGGTATGCAGGGTTTCCCCAAAAGAATAATCCTCAGGAGGAGAGGCTGAAGGAATAGATTCTTCAGCATCAGAATCCTCACAGGGAGGAAGAGAGTATATCCCTGTTCAGAGGAGGAGTCAGAGGAAATGGAAACCTGATCAGAAGAATCATATTCTGTCTCTTGCCTAGGCCTCTTATCAGGAGAGGGATGGGAACCCCCGATCAAAGTAATTAGGTCTTCGGCCATTTTAAGCATCTGTTTCTTAGGCATGGAAGTCTGTCCAGGAGAATGCTGTACTTGTTTCTTTGTCTTTAGAGCTGTTTTAAGTCTTTGCCTTTGAAGCTGAGGTTTGCTTGACATATAACTGTGTAGGTCTGAAAACACCCTCAGAAGCCGATGCCTGCTCAACGGCTCCGGACTCATCTGAGGGAATAGTTTCAGAGTGTCCAATACCTTGAGTATCCAGAGGCCTAGTCGGCTCCACGTGGGAGTCGGAAGCGGCCTGTGGCTGAGGTAGTGGGCATCAGGGGCTGTGAAAGCACCTCACTAACCAGTGACTGGCCTAGCGGAGGCCTCGTCGTTGGTTTTGGACCTCGGATGCCTGTCCTTTTCCTTGTGGTTTTTTATAAACTCCGGTTGTCAGCTGTTCCGACGGCATTATATAATTAAATCTTCAGCCAAAGTAATGAAAGGCAAAATCGTACCGATGCTTAATAGTGCGTTGGTTAAATCTAGCACAAAACTGACAGCTAGCAACGTCGTGGTCAGGGCCTAGGCAAGGAATACAGTAAGAGTGAAAATCCTTACGAGGTATTTGCTTCCCACAAGAAATACAATTGTTAACTTTTCCTGACATTGGTCTGGAGCAAGAAATTTTCCCAACGGGGTACTTAGCTTTAATGAAGACTTCGGATCTGAAATTCGATTTGAAAATCTCAGGAGTCAGCCGACCGACACTTGCGAACTGCTTTTGCTTCGGGCACCGCGCGGCAAGAAAGACTGAAGAAAATGATGTCGGCTGCATCTTTTATACCCCTGGAGCACTGACATCAGGGAAGAGGCGACAACAACTGACGCCGGACCAGGACGTTGGAATTCAGGGGACTGCGGGTAGCCTGCCAGCAGGATAACCCAAGTGTGATGACTACTGCAACAGTGAAACACGAACATCACAAGTGTGATGACTGCAACAGTGAAACACGAAGAACATTTTCAGCTGTTCTCTGTCTGTTATCGTCTACTTAGAGGTGATCTCTGCTTAACTTACAAAGCCATGTCCGACCCAGCCCTACTTGAAATGTATTAAAGAAATCCCAACCACCACACGTGCCACAGGTCACAACCTCATTGCCACAATTAACAGAACATGCAGGAGGGACAGGTTCATCTCCCAAAGACAGCCCATACTCTGGAATAAGCTTCCCATTCATGTCATGCACAGCATCTTGCTGGCCCTCCAACAGAAATCTTGACAAGTGGATGGGTAACAAAGTTCACTCCAGGGATCATTCCAGTTGCCCTACTGGATATGGGCACTGTGAGCTAACATCGGGTGGCACGGTGCCAGAGCATTTTTTTTTTCCGGCAGGCTTGTAAATGCTCCAGGGCCATTAGCCTAGTATACACCTATGAATCTATGAAGAAGTGGCATTTACCTTTCCAAACAGCAGCCTTTCCTGCACCTAGAAATTTCTTGTATATGAAATATACAGGAAAATGAGAAGTCAAGTCCTATAGGCAAGACTTCCTGAATGGGATTTCACAGAACCTGTCCTCTTGGCACAATTCATACATTCCTTGCAGCCCACTTTATTTATGATGCATACAAACAGCATATAACCATACCACAGCAATCATGAGTAAGTCAGGAAAAAAGGTTCCCAGATGTGCATTCAGCCAAACAGAACTGCATCAAATATACACCCCTACCCCTTCAGTCCCTCACCTAATTCCTCAGAGTACTGCACCCCTCACCCATTCCCATATATTCCGACCTTTTACTTCCATCCTGTAACTCCTCCAAGTACTGCACCCCTTAACCTTTCCCATCCATTCTTTAATCCTACCTCCTTCCATACTTTCCCATAATTTTCTTACTCCCCTGAGCATATATTATCCATTCCCATATATTATTTATTCCTACCTTTTCCCTCAGTCTCTCAACTCATCTTTGAGCCTAGCACTCTGCTCACAGTTTGTCTCCATGCAAATCTTGCACTTTTGAGTATTTGTTCTTTTGACACATCCCTCTGTCTCTGCATTGTACACTTGCATGACCACTGTTGGTTAACTGCGTTTTCACCTTGGTATCTCTGACTTCCTGTTGGGACAGCACAGTGGTGATTAGCATTTCCACCTCACAGTCAAGAGGTTCTCTGGTTTGATTCTTGGCTATGGTGCCTTCTGTTTGAAGTCTGCATGCCCTCTCCCTGTGTTCGTGTGGGTTTTCCCCGGGTGCTCCGGTTTTCTCCCACATTCCCAAGATATGCTGTAGGCGATTGTATGCTCTAAATTGGCCATAGGTGTGAGTACTTTCGGGGAAAGGTTGGGGGCCAGGCTGGAAACTTGACTCAGTAAAACTCTTCTGCCACTCATTCTGCAGACCGTTGATTCGCTGTAGTGACCCTTAATGGGAGCAGCAAAAAGACTACATCTCTGACTTGGGTATGTCCACATCCAGAATTATGTCCTTTCTTTAAATAGCCACACACCAGTTTGTTGAATGTTAACCCCCAAAACGTCAGCTAGCTTTCATTTTCTTCGTCTCTATCCTGTAGCATGGAATCTACTAGTTTGTCACCACAGATATTGATGCCCTAAGGATATAATTCTGTTCCTTCCTCCTCCTTTGTTCTTTTTTCCGGTCTTTCATGTTCTCCCATGATGTTTCTGGTCACAAATAGAATGTACACTAACACTCCTTTCCCAAACTTAACTGCCAGTGCTCTTACCCTGCTTGTTTCTTTGTCCTTTCAAGAGATGACCATCATCCCTGTTGTCTTTTCCATAGATTACTAATCCACTTTCGCCCGCCCATTCTTTGTCACTCATGAAGAGCTTATTCTCACACACTTCAATGTCATACACCCTTCTGCATCCCCACTTGCAGCCCGTAGTCTTTGCACTCATAATTCTTGCACTGATTAGTACTACAACCCAGACATGGTTTTCAAGTCACCTTTATTTGTTCACTTACTAAGTTCTGTACCACTTTTTCCGGATTTCTTCAGTATGAGTACACACCTCTCACAGAGAGATGAACTCAAAAAGATTACCAAGGAACTACAAAGATAACTCCACAACAGTATTAACTGGCAATTCCTACCTATGCTAAGGACAACCAGAAAGCCTTCTAAAGCTATATCAAAAACCACAGAGGTAAAAGCTCAGCAATGCTCAAAGTTAATGCACAAAGAATACTTGTGTACACATCATAATGTGTTCACGGTTGCAGTCATCAAACTTTGGTTATCTGCCTGCAGGTAGCCCTCAGTCGGCCCGAATACCAGAGTCTTGGGATTTCTGTGTCGGATGCTGTCGCCTCTTCTATGACATCAGGTTGTCAGGGGTATAAAACATGCAGCCGAAGCCATAGCATCAGTTTTTCTTGCCCCAGATGTCAGGAGCCCCCAAAATAGGAAGCTATTACATGGCGTCCTCCAGTAAAAAGTAAATATCCCCTGTCATAAAAGATGGCCATAAAGAGGATAGGTAGAAAGGATAGAGAAAGTCAGGGGGTTGGAGGGAGGGAAAAGTACAGTTTTGTACCTACCATAAATGTAGATGTCCGATAGGTATGCATCTGCAGTCCTAACATATGGGTTGTCCTGCCTCAGGCAGCCCTTCGGTCGGCCGGATTCCAAAGTCTGGGTCTGGCCTCGGCTGATGTCGCACTTCACCCGACGTCATAGCTGCTGGGGTATAAAGGCATCAGCCGACGCCATTTTCCTCAGTGTTTCTTGCCCCAGATGCCAGGTGCCCTCTAGGAAGGCTAAATTTGGATAAATGCAAATAATTCCAAACAATAGAAAGCACAATATATATATACATCTATACATACAAACAAATGCACCATAATAGATCCCCCAGCTAGCTAAAAGAGGGGTAAGTACCCTAGGAATACCACAGAGGGGAAGGAGGGTGGGTAATCCTGACTGCAGATGGATACCTATCAGACATCTACATTTATGGTAGGTACAAAACTGTACTATGTCCTTCAAGGATGCATCTGCAGTCATAACATATGGGTAGAATACCATAGCCAAACTGGGGGAAGAGGCACTAAGATAAAGATGGTGTAGTTAAGATCCCTTGCAAAACAGCAGTTGCAAAACCTGCTCGGGATCTGGAGTATAAAGGAAGATTATAATGCTTGGCAAATGTATGCACGGAGCTCCAAGTAGCAGCTTCTAAAATGTCTTTGGTAGCCACTCCTCGTAGGAAAGCTGTAGTGGTGGCTGTAGCTCTTGTGGAGTGAGGCCTGATATTTTCAGGAGTTGTCTTTCCATGAAAAGAGTAGCAAAATCTAATGCAATTTCCTATCCATTTTGAGATGGTCTGTTTTGAAATTGCTTTTCCTTGCACTCCTGTTGCATATGCTACCAGAAGCTGGTCAGTTTTTCTGTTGGTCTTAGTTCTGTCCAGATAGTAGCATAATTGTCTGTGCACATCCAAGGTATGTAGTAGTCTTTCCCCCCTGTTCTGTGGGTTGGGGAAAAAAGTAGGTAAATGAATCGATTGGTTCAGTGATACCCTGGAGACCACTTTTGGCATAAAAGTAGGATTAGTCTCAGAGACGCTCTATCCTGATGGAAGATAAGGAAAGGCTGTACTGCCATTAATGCCTGTAACTCAGATACCCTTCTTGCTGAAGTGATTGCTAGCAGGAAAGCAGTTTTCCAAGATAAGAACTGTAAATCTGCTGTTGCTGCTGGTTCAAAAGGGGGAAGTGTTAATTTTTCCAGCACAAAGTTGAGATCCCATGTAGGTAAAGGTGGTTTCCTTGGAGGCTTTACATTTTTGATTCCTCTCAAGAACTGCCCGAGTAGAGGATGAGAGAAGACAGGAGGATCCATGTTATACTCTGCTGAAATTGCTGATGCATGAATCTTAATGGAGGAGTAGGACAGACCATTGTGGAACAGTTCTGCTAAGTATTCCAGGATGTGTGCTATGTTTGCCAATGAGACATTTTCTCACTTTGCTGCACTCCAAATGAGGTATCTTTTCCATTTGGCTAAATAAGTTTTCCTTGTGGAGGGTCTGCGTGCCTCCAGGATAATGTCCTTAACCCTCTGAGATAAATCTGGTTTATTTTGTTTTATGCAATATTCCAAGCAGCTAGCTGCAGTGTTTTCAAGTTTGGATGCAGGGTCTTGTAGTTGTTCTGTGTTAGAAGTAAGGGACATAGAGGTAGAGGCCATGAGTGTGTCCGAGACATGCTTCTCAGTAGCGGGTACCAATGTTGCCTTGGCCAGTCTGGAGCTATCAGGATTACCTTTGGTTGTTCCTCTCTGATCTTCAGTAGGACTTTGTACATCAAAGGAAGAGGTGGAAATGCATATGCTGTCAGGTTTTTCCAGCTGAAGGAAAGGGAGTCCACCTTCCAGGTAAGTGGGTGGTATGCTCTTGTGCAGAATTTCTTCAATTGGTGGTTGTGTGGGGAGGCGAACAGGTCTATCTCTGGCATTCCCCATTTCTTTGTTATGGTTTTGAAAATATCTGGATGCAGCATCCATTCGTGAGCATCCGTGGTAGTTCTGCTTAAGGTGTCTGCTAGTGAATTTTCTTTTCCTGGTACAAATCTGGCCTGTAGTTGAATGTTGAGATTCAGGGCCAAATTCCACAGGTCCATTGCCATCCGGCATAAAGGATATGAGTGTGTACCTCCCTGTTTGTTGATGTACCACATGACTGTGGTATTGTCCGTCCTTATCAGCAGGTGACCTTGATGAAGAAATGGTCCGAATGCCTGGATTGCATGTTGCACTGCCAGCATCTCCTTTAGATTTATGTGTAGATTCAGCTGGTCTTGGGTCCATAGGCCTTGTATACACTTGTCCTCCATGTGCGCCCCCCAGCCTAGGTCTGAGGCGTCCGTGGTGATGGTCTGGCTTGGATGTGGTTTTTGGAAAGGCAATCCCCTGTCCATCTGACAGGCCTGAGCCCACCACAGGAATTCTTTTTTCAGGCATGGAATTATTGGAATCTGGGCTTCTAGACTGTGCTTGTGTTGTGACCATACATTCCTTAGGTACCATTGCAACTTTCTCATATGCAGCCTGGCATGTGGGATCAATATTATGCAGGATGCCATGTACCCCAGGGCTTGCAGGACTTTCCTTGCAGTAAGCTGAGTCTGTGTTGTTAATGTCATGAAATAGACTGGTAGTTGCTTTTGTTTTTCTTCTGTGAGAAAAGCCATCTGAGTTGTTGTATCCAGTTCTGCACCCAAAAATGTTATACTTTGGGATGGTACTAGTCTTGACTTTTGAATGTTGACTGTGTATCGCAAGGCTTGCAACAGTTGTATGACCTTTTCCAAATCTTTTGTTAATTTTGTCTTGTTGTCCGCTTGTATTAGGCAGTCGTCCAGGTATGGGTAAATTTGAATTCCCTGAAGCCTGCAATGAGCAATTACTGATGCCAGGCATTTCGTGAATACTCTGGGCGCAGTAGATAAGCCAAAGGGCAATGCTGAGAATTGATAAAGCTCTGATCCAGCAAGAAATCTGAGGTGTCTTCTGCAATCTGGTCGTATAGGGATGTGCAGGTATGCCTCCTTGAGATCTAGAGTCACCAGCCAAGACTCCTTGCCCAGCATGGGAAGAAGTTGCTGGAGGGTCAGCATTTTGAATTTTGGAACAATGAGGTATGTGTTCAGTGCGGACAAGTCGAGAATAGGTCTCCACTGATTTTCTTTTCTTGGTACAAGGAAAAGCCGGGAGTAAAATCCTTGGCCTTGTTCCATAGGTGGTACCTTTTCTATAGCTCTCATCCTTAGTAAGTTGTTGATTTTTTTTTGAGCCTCTGTTTTTTGGCTTGGTGGAAGGTTTGGCATTCCTCTCTTTTTTGGTAGAGTGTGGAAGTGAAACCTGTAGCCCTTGTCTATTGTTTGTAAAGTCCATTTGTCTCCTGTAATGCAATGCCAGTTGTGGGAAAATAAGGCTAGCTTTCCGCCCAAGGGTGCTTCCAGTTGTTCCCTGGTAGGCGGAACCAGAGCCAAGTCATTGTGTCTGTCCTGTGGAAGTGGTTGTAGTTGCAGCTGTGGCAGCACTTCTCTGGTTGGCAGGTTGCCACTGACGTCCCCTGTAGGCACCCCTAGATTGACCTCTGCCTCTGGGGCATCTATTTCTGCCTCTCTGTGCTCCGGAGGTGGCTGGAAAGGACCAATTCTTCGAAGGCCAACTTCTGCTAAACCTCGGAGGTTGGACCTGTAAGAAATCCTTGACAGTTTGGACAGATTTTGCTTTTTCTTCCACTTTAAGAACCTCCTGTGCAGGGGAGCCAAACAAACTTTGTTTCTCCATAGGAGCATCTAGGAGTTTTGACTTAACATGGTCTGGTAAGGATTGTTCTTTTAACCAGGCATGCCTTCGAATCACTGCTACAGTCATAGCTGCCACACCTTTAGGGCCCTGTGAAATGGTTTCTGGGTCTGATCCTGGCCCTGCCATTGGAAGTGTTCCCTCATAGAATGTAGGGTCTCCCCAAAAGAAAATTCTTCAGGAGGAGAAGCAGAAGGAATGGAGTCTTCTGCATCAGAATCCTCATAAGGAGAATATGGACCTTCCTGATGGTCTGAAATATCTGAGTCATCCGAAGAATAGTCTGTAGAGACAGGTTCAGGGGGTTCAGTCCTAGGCCTCTTATCTGGAGGAGGTTGAGAGGCCCTGTCTGGGTGAGGTTGGGATCCCCTGATCAAAGAAATGAGATCCTCAGCCAGGCTGAGTATCTGGGAACTAGAGGTAGGCCTGTGTGAGGGAGCTTTTGTAGATAAGGCCTTAGAAGATTTAGCTGCTTTAGCCCTGGAAAAGGCCTTGATAGACATAGAAGCAGGGGGTCTAGCAGCCCCACGTGCAGGGGTAGAAATGTCTAAAGGAATAGTGTCTGACAAATCCTGGGTGCCTGCTTCTGTAGCAGTAATTTCAGTAGCAGATTCAGCCATGCTCTGTGAGGCCTCGGTTATCGGAGGCACGCTTTCGGCCGAAGGAAGAACCGAGGACTCTGTTTCAGCCAAAACCAAGACACTCGCGTCTGGCCTAAATGGGGGTTTCAGCAGAAACCGCGGACCGCGAGTGTCGGTCCTTTTCCTTGCGCTTTTTAGCTAATTGTGTAGTCGGAGTCTCCGACGGCATTTTATAAGCAAAAGCGGGACCAAAAAACTCCTCTGCAAACTCCGACCGACGTCTAAGCGTCCGTCGGTTGAAGGAAGCACAGGCTAGACAAGCTGATACGTCGTGGTCTGGGCCTAAGCAAGGAAGGCAGTAAGAGTCGAAATCCTTATGAGGTATTTGTTTCCCACAAGTTAAACAATTATTTACTTTGTCTGACATCGGCTGAGGCAAGAAAGAGTCCCCAACGGGGTACTTAGCTTTTTTAGAAGTCTTCGGTAGCAGAAATCTCTGGATCTGACCGACCGGCACTTGTGAACAGCTTCTGCTTCGGGCACCGCGTGGCAAGAAAGACTGAGGAAAATGGCGTCGGCTGATGCCTTTATACCCCAGCAGCTATGACGTCGGGTGAAGTGCGACATCAGCCGAGGCCAGACCCAGACTTTGGAATCCGGCCGACCGAAGGGCTGCCTGAGGCAGGACAACCCATATGTTAGGACTGCAGATGCATCCTTGAAGGACATCTAGGACTGCAACAGTGAATACATTCATCTACATTTATGGTAAGTGTACACAACTGTACTATGTTCTTAGTGTTTCAGTGCCGCAGTCATCACACTTGGGTTTGATTCCCAAAGCTGAGGAATGGTGGAGGCAGTCAAGACGTGTTAAGGTTGCCTAGCAGGCCTTGTAAGACTGCTGCAGCAAATCCAGCCCTGGATTTAGAAAAAATAGATAAATGGTAATGCTTGGAGAAAATGTGTACAGAACTCTAGGTTGCAGCTTCCAGGATGTCCCTGGTAGGGACTCCCCTGAGATATGCTGTAGAGGTTGAAGCAGCTCTAGTGGAATGAGTTCTGATCCCCAGAGGGCTATGTTTCTCATGGTGCTTGTAGCAGAAATGGATGCAGTGTGCTATCCATTTGGAAATGGTTTGCTTCGAAATGCCCTTGCCCTCTGCCCCTGTAGCAAAGCTGACAAGTAGCTGGTCAGATTTTCTGAAAGGCTTAGTCCTGTCAAAGTAGAACCTGAGCTGTCTGTGCACGTCCAAGGAGTGCAGGATCATTTCCCCTTTATTCAGAGGATTAGGGAAAAAGGTTGGCAAATGGATGGATTGGTTTTAAAGCCACACTGGATACCACCCTTGGGCATAAAGGGAGGGCTAGTCCTGAGGGAAACCCTGTCTGCATGGAAAATAATCAGACACTATTCTTGCTGAAGAAATAGCTAAAGGTAAGTCTGTTTTCCAAGAGAAAGTTTAACTCTGTTGAAGCAGCAGGTTCAAAAGAGCTTCTCCAGTACAAAGTTAAGGTCCCAGGCAGGGGTGGGAGCTCTCCTAGGGGGCCTTAAATTGTTAGCTCCTCTCAGGAACCGTTTGATGAGAGGGTGAGAAAAAAGGTGGCTCAGTATTCTAATGAGCTGAGATGGCAGAGGCATGAATCTTAATGGATGAGGAGGATAAGGCCTCTGTGGAGCAGCTCTGCTAGCTAAATCAAGGATTGAGGTAAGGTGGGCACAGCTGTGTCCTTTCCTTGAGACTGGCTCCAAGAACAATATCTTTTCCACTTTTCAGCATAGGATTTCCTAGTACTAGACCCTCTGGCCTCAAGGATGACGTCCAGCATCCGTTTGCTGAGGGATGCTGGTGGTGTATTCAAGGGATAAGCCAAGCTGCAAGGTTTAGGGTTTGCAGCTGTGGATTCAAAATCTGTCCCTCCTGCTGAGACAGCAAAGAAGGTGTCTGATGTAGGTGCCAGGGTGGCACTGCTGTCAAGACTACGTAGGAGTGGGTACCAATGCTGCCATGGCCAGTCTGGTGCAATAAGGATTGCCCTTGGCCAGTCCTGTTTGATCTTGAGTAGTACTTTTGAGAGGAGAGGCAGAGGAGTTAAGGCATACATTGTGAGGTTTTCCCATGTAAAGGATAGGGCATCCACCTTTCAGGCTCTGCTGTGAGGGTTCCTGGTGCAAAATGTGTTCAATTGGTGGTTTTGGGGGGAGGCAAAAAGGTCCACGCCTGGTGTTTCCCACCTCTGGGTTAGATGTTTGAATGAGTTGGGTTGTTCCAGTTTCCACTCATGAGGACCCAGTAGATTTCTGCTCAAGTCTGCCAGTGAATTTTGCTTGCCTGGCAGGAATTGAGCTTGTAGGTGCACTTAGCTGATCAAGGCGGTGTTCCACAGATCCATAGCTAACCTGCAGAGTGGGTAAGAACGAGTTCCGCCCTGCTCGTTTATGTACCCCATAATCATGGTGGTGTCTGTCTTTATCAGGAACTGTCCTGGAAGGATACGGTATTTGAAGGCTGTCAGAGCGTTCTGTACAGCTAGCATCTCATTTGGATTGATACGCAGGGGAATTTGTTCTGGGCTCCATTTTCCTTCAATGCATTTGCCTGCCATGTGAGCCCCCCCATGCAGTCAGTGTTGTCAGGGTTTGAGCAGCGAGGGGTTGAGTGAAAGGAAGTCCTTTGTTGTGGCTGCATGCTTCTTTCCACCAAAGGAACTCTGCCCTTAGACAAGGTTTCCAGGTCCTGAGAATGTTGACACCAGAGACTTCTGAAGTATCACTGAAGCTTCCGCATATGCAGTCTTGCATATGGAATTAGCAGAATGCATGAGGCCATGAACTCTAGGGCTTGCAGTACTTTTCTTGCAGACAGCTGGGTTTTGGTGGCCAACAGTTTGAAATAGTTTGTCAAACGGACCTGCTTTTCTGGAGTAAGGAATGCCATCTGGGAAGTTGTGTTCAAGCTTTCTCCCAGGAATACAACTTGTTGGGTGGGCACCAGTTGCGTTTTCATTGATGGTGTATCCCAGTGAAGTTAGAAGTCTTTTTACAAATAGCAGGTGCTGAAGTAGCAATTCCTGACAGTCTGCCTGAAGGCAATGGTCCAAGTATGGGTAGATTTGAATATTTCTCTGCCTGCAGTATGCAATGACTGGAGCCAGGCATTTTATGAATACTCTGGGCACAGTATATAAGCCAAAGGGAAGTGCAGAGAACTGATAGTGCAAAGAGCCTGCCCTGAAACGTAGATACTTCCTGCAAGACTCCCCTTATGAGGATGTACAGATAAGCTCCTTTTAAGTCTAGGGTGACAAACCAGGTTTCCTTGGCTAGCATAGGAAGAAGCTGTTGCAGTGCAAGCATTCTGAATTTTGGGACCACCAGGAAGGTGTTAAGAATTGACAGATCCAGGATAGGGCGCTCAAGAGCCCTCTTTTCTGGGCCCAAGAACAGTCTGGAGTAGAAACCTTGCTCCTTTGTTCTACTAGAACAGGCTGAACAGCCCTGATATGAAGAAGGGAAAGTACTTGATTCTGAGCCTCTGCCCACTGGTTTGGAGGAAGGTCTGGCAATGCGCTTGGGGTTGGCAGTGAGTGGAAATAGAATCTGTATCCCTGGGATGCAATGTTTAGACCCAATTGGTCCCGAGTAATGGACATCCAGTTTTTTGTATGAAGGGCGAGTTTTCCTTCTAGGGGCACAAGTACTTGGGCATGGCTGGGAAGGATAATTGGAAAGTCATTGTGAACTTTTTCCATAAGGGGGTGGCTTACCACTCCCTGGTTTTGAGATGGAAACACTCCATTGTTTAGATCTCTGCATACCTTGAGACTGTAGTCTTGGTGGTCTGTTTCCCCTGGGTTTAGACTGAGAAGGCCTGAGAGGGACTGGAAAGGACTAATTTTCTGAAGACCAATGCCTACTGAATCAAACTGGTTGCACCTGTAAGAAATCTTTGACGGTTTGCATAGATTTAGCTTTTTCTTCCATCTTTTTAAGTACTTCTGCTTTTGTGCCAAACGCACGCTTCTGATTTAATGGAGCATCTAGTAATTTTGCTTTGACATAGTCTGGCAAGAACTTGTTCCTTTAGCCAAGCATGCCTTCTCAGTACAGACCTAGTGACAGCAGCCCTGCAAGATGCTTCTAAAGCATCAAACCCACACTGCAAAGTATGTTTACTAACTTGGTTAGCAGAATGCAGTAACTTGTAAATCTTTATTTTCTGCACAATCTAGAAGTAACACCATTTTTTGTTTAAACAGTTCCATAATATGTTGCTGGTACTTCAACATATGAAACTGGCAATTCAAAGCCCGCTTGGCCAGAGTTGCAGAGGTATATACCTTCATACCCCATCTGTCTAAAGCTCTGGAATCCCTGTCTGAAGTGGTAGGGTTTTTGGCTCTAGTAGCCTTAATGCCTTTAGGTCTTTGTGAAATGACCTCTGGATCCGCAGTAGGATTCTTAGAGAAATTTGTGAGTCAGGTACTCTGTAGTACCGGTCAGGTTTTCTAGGAGCTGGTGGTAAAGTGTCAAGAGTAAGACTGGACTCCATGAAGACATCTACAATATCCATGACAGGGAGTATAGTTAGAGGCCTGTGCTAAGGCAAATTTAAAAATTCCGAGTCTCTTTTTGGACTGAGGGTAGTCCTGGCATTCCCAGTGAAAATGCTCTCTTAAGGTATGCAAGGTTTCACAAAAAAAAAAAAAAAAAAAAAAAAAAATCCTCTGGAAGGAAAACAGAGGAAATGGATTCTCTGCATCTGAATCCTCATAGGTAGATAAGGGTATGCCCTGGTAATCAGAAGGTCAGAGTCTTCAGACTCCTGGTCTGTTGAGTCAGAAGGAAATTCAATTCTTTGTCTTTTGGCAGGGGAAGGCTGGCTTCCTCTAGAGTATTAAGGTCTTCAGCCATTCTAAGCATTTGTTTTTGTGGCATGGGAGGCTGAGCATGTGCTTTGGACGTCTGTTTTCTAGGCGTAGTGCGAAATATGGGCCCGAGAAACTCGGTAGTTTTAGTAGGAATGAAGTTGTCAGATTGACATGAAAAATCAGTAGGTCGGAAAACACCATCAGAAGCTGGTGCCTGCACAGCGGCTCCGGACCCATCCAGGGTAGAGATATCCGCAGGTTCCATAGTTGAAGTATCTTGCGGCATGCCGGACTTCGAATGGGTCTCAGCAGAAGCCTGTGAATCTGTAGAAGCGAGCATCAGGGGCTACAAAGGTGCCTCATTGAGTACCAGCGGACTGGTGACTAGCTTAATGGAAGCATCGTCGGCAGTTTTTGACCTATGCGGTCTGTCTCTGTCTTTGCGCTTTTGCAGAAGATCAGTAGTCAGATGGCTTACCGAAGCCATTTTGGAAAACTGAGAACAAGAGCGACAGTATTTAGCTACAAAAATAGCCAGATGACGAATGGTTCGGGCATTAAGGCACAAAACCGACAGCTTGGACGTTGTGGTCTGGGCCTAAACAGATGATGCAGTAAGAACGAAAATCTCTGTGAGGTATTTGCTTTCCACAGCCAACAGAATTATTAATTTTTCTGACATCAGTTAGAGCAAGGAAAAAAAATCCCCAACGGGGTACTTAGCTTTAGTAGACTTCAGGTCTGAAACTCAGAAAAACAAAAATTTCAGGTAGCGGCCGATTGGCACTTGAGAACTGCTTCTGCTTCGGGCTCCTTCTCGGCAAGCAAGACTGATGTAATGGCATCGGCTGCATGTTTTATACCCCTGACGACCTGACGTCATGGAAGAAGCGACAGCATCCGAGGCAAAAATCCCAAGACTCTGGTATTCAGGCTGACTGAGGGCTACCTGCAGGCAGACAACCCAAGTGTGATGACTGCAACAGTGAAACACGAACATCAGCAATAACATTTATTCATCCCCCTGACTATACAACAAACAGACAAATTCAGCCTTAACACAACACCTGTATGTCCACCCTAACTTCTTTCTGCTTCTTGGCACACTTGCACACCCTGTATCACCTCCAAAAAAAGTTCTTCAAAGAGCTGTTACCGAAGCTATAACAATTTTAAAAAAAGAAAAAAAGTACTGTCTGCACAAAACCATGAAGTACTCTTACAAAACACACAACCTAACTAAAACAATCTGCCCAAAAGAATTGTTAAATTTAATTATAATTCACTAACACATTTAATAGATAAAAAAAAAAAGAGAAGTTATGTACTCAACATAAAGTACAGTTTTGTACCTACCATAAATGTAGATGTTCGAGGATTCCATTGCTGCAGTCCTGACTATTGGGTATAGTCCGCGTCCAGTCGGCCCGAATACCAGATAAGGCTGGCGTCGGTCATGGCGCCTTAGACTGACGTCAGTACGTCAGGGTACTAATGCGCATGACCGACGTCATATCCTCAGTCTTTTCTTGCCCCAGATGTCAGAAGACCCAAAAAGACAAGTCCCAAAAAACCTGCACCAAAAAACATGTACAATATATACAACAATATATACAAAAATATAAGCATGTAAACTCACCTACACAACCACCCCTAAACACAGAGGGGAAGGAGGGAGGGTAAATTGGTATTGGACTGCAGCAATGGAATCCTCGAACATCTACATTTATGGTAGGTACAAAACTGTACTATGTTCTTCGTCTTCCATTGCTGCAGTCCTGACTATTGGGTAGAATCCCAAAGCAGAGGTAAGGGAGGCTGGCAAATTATAAAGAAGTAGGAGCTGATAACATGCCTTGCAAAACAGCTGTGGCAAAACCAGCCCTAGACTTAGAGTAGATAGGAAGATGATAATGCTTAGAGAAAGTATGCACTGAACTCCAAGTAGCTGCTTCCAAAATATCCTTAGTTGCCACCCCCCTTAGAAATGCTGTTGAAGTGGCAGTAGCCCTAGTGGAATGAGGCCTAATCCCAGCTGGAATCTCCTTGCCATGATGGGAATAACAAAATGCAATGCAAAAGCCAATCCACCTGGAAATAGTTTGTTTTGACACAGGCTTGCCCTGTGAACTCAAAGCAAAAGAAACAAACAACTGCTGAGACTGCCTAAAATCCTTAGTCCTGCTTAAATAATATCTCAATTGCCTGTGTACATCTAAAGTGTGCAAAATCTTTTCCCCTTTATTTGGGGGTCTGCATAAAAGGTAGGCAAATGAATAGTTTGGTTTAAAGCCACACTAGAAACCACCTTAGGCATAAAGGAAGGATTAGTGCGTAATGATACCTATCCTTATGGAAAATCAAAAGGGCTCTACTGCCATAAGGGCCTGCAACTCAGACACCCTTCTTGCAGAAGTAATAGCCAGCAGAAAAGCAGTCTTCCATGACAAGTATTTCAATTCAGCAGTAGCCGCAGGCTCAAAGGTTGTAGAGTAAGTTTTCCAACACAAAATTGAGATCCCAAGCAGGAGTAGGAGCTCTCGTGGGGTCTTATATTCTTTGCCCCTCTAAGAAACTGCTTGAACAAAGGATGCGAAAACAAAGGTGGGTCACAATCATAGTGAGCTGAAATGGCTGCAGCATGAATCTTAATGGAAGAGAAGGACAAACCTTTGTCCAATAACTCAGTAAGATATTGAAGAGCCACACTCAAATTAGGCTCAGAAATCTCCAAATTCTTTGCTGTACTCCAAAATAAAAATCTCTTCCATTTTTCTGCACCTTCCTTGTACTAGGTCTTCTAGCTTCCATAATCACATTTAAAACTTGTTGAGGAAGTTGAGACCTGCTGTGCTTCAAGAGAGAATATGCCAGGCTGTTAGATGAAGAGAGTGAAGCTTGACATTGAGCAGATGACCATCCTTCTGAGATAACAGATGAGGAATCAGAGGTAAAGGCCATGGAGGCTTCTTTACCAGACTCCGTAGTAGTGGATACCAGTGTTGCGAGGCCAATCTGGAGCTATCAAAATCATCCTTGGCCTGTCTTGTCTGACCTTTAATAATACCTTTGGAAGAAGAGGCAGAGGTGGAAAGGCATAGACATGAAGGTTTTTCCAACTGAAAGACAGAGCATCCACTTTCCAAGCTGTGTGATGAAACCCCTTTGTGCAATACTTTGGCAGCTGGTGGTTTAGTGGAGAAGCGAACAGATCTATGTCTGGAGTTCCCCATGACACTGTCAATTTCTGAAATACATGAAGATCCAGTTTCCACTCGTGGGGATCCATGATTTGTCTGCTTAACACATCTGCTAGGGAGTTCTGTGCTCCTGGCAGAAACCTTGCCTGAAGAGTTAGTTGCAGGCTTAACGCAGTCTCCCATAAAATCATTGCTTGCCTGCATAGAGGATAAGAATGTGTTCCCCCCTTGCTTGTTGATGTACCACATGACAGTTGTGTTGTCTGTTAGAATCAACACCTGCCCTGGAAGAAGTAACTCCTTGAAAGCCATCAATGCAAACTGGACTGCTAACATCTCCTTCATGTTGATATGTAGATGCTGTAGTCTGGCAGGCCACTTGTCTTGTATCCACTTTCCATTTAGATGAGCTCCCCAAGCAATGTCCGAGGCATCTGTCGTTAAAATCTGACTCGCCTCTGGCCGGGTCACAGAGAGTCCCTTGTTTAGGTGACATTCCTGAGCCCACCACAAGAATTCCTTTTGAAGGCAAGGTATTATTTGAATGACAGTGTCCAAATCCTGGCAGTGCTGTGTCCATACATTTTGAGATACCATTGCAGCTTCCTCATATGCAGTTTGGCATTGGGAAGCACCAGAATACAAGATGCCATGAACCCTAATGCTTGAAGGACTGTCCTTGCAGTCAGCACGGACTGATGAGATAGTTGATGGAAGTAAAGTGACAGACTCTTTTGTTTGTCCGGGGTTAAAAGGCCATCTGGGCTGCTGTATTCAGTCTCACACCCAGAAAGCACATGTCTTGAGAGGGTACTAGACTGGACTTTATTTCGTTCACAGAATACCCTAGGCATCTTAGCACTGCTATGACATATTCCAGATGCTGTAGAAGGTCTTCCTTTTCTTGAGCCAGAATCAGGCAGTCGTCCAAGTAAGGATAGATTTGAATTCCTTGAAGCCTGAAGTAAGCTATCACTGGAGCCAGAACCTTTGTGAATACTCTGGCCCCAGTAGATAAGCCAAAGGGCAATGCAGAGAACTGATAATGAAAATCTGCAGTTCGAAACCGCAGATACTTTCTGCAACCTAGCCTTATAGGCACATGAAGGTAAGCTTCCTTGAGATCTAAAGTTACCATCCAGTGATCTTTGCCCAGCAGAGGTAAAAGTTGTTGTAACGTCAACATCTTGAACTTGGGAATGTCCAGATAAGTGTTGAGGATAGATAAATCCAAAATTGGTCTCCACGTGTTCCCCTTCTTTGGTACTAGGAACAGGCGAGAATAAAATCCTAAGCCCCTTTCTGATACAGGGACTGGCTGAATGGCCCCTATCTGGAGTAACTGAGAAACTTGCTTGTGAGCCTCTTTTCTTTGTGGAGGAGGAACGTCTGGCATGCCTTTGAAAGGGGGCATTGTGTGAAAATAAAATCTGTAACCGTGATGAATGATATCCAGCACCCATCTGTCTTGAGTGATTAAATCCCAATTTTCTTTGAAAGAGGACAGTCTTCCTCCCAAAGGAGCTGCCAGACGAGAATCCACTGGCAGCTGAAAAGGCAGGTCATTGGGTCTGCTTACGAAAGGACTGACCCCTGCCCTCACCAGAAGTCTGAGCAGGTGAACTCCCTGATCTAGGCCTAAAAGAACCTTGAGCCCTGCCCCTACCACGTCTAGACCTACCCCTAGACTGGGAATCATAAGCAGGATATGTCCACCCCTTAGCAGGCCAATTTCTACTAAACTTGGAGGCTGCACCTGCAAAATGTTTAACAGTCTGCATAGACTTAGCTTTGTCCTCCATTTTCTTTAAAACTGCTTCCACAGGCGGTCCAAACAACACATCAGACTGTAAAGGAGCATCCAAAATCCTTGTCTTAACATGCTCAGCTAAATTCTGATCCTTCAACCAGGCATGTCTGCGAAGAACAGAACTAGTAGCAGCCACCCTCGAGGAGGCCTGAACAGCATCAAAACCACACTGCAAAGAATGCTTACCCACTTGTTCAGACACATGAACCAAATCCAGCAATTCTTTACACTCAATACCTTCCGCCAAAGCATCCACCTTAGATTTCAATTGTGAAAGGAGATAATTTTGATATTTTAGCATGTGAAACTGACAATTCAACGCCCTCATGGCTAGAGTGGAAGAAGTATACACTTTCTTACCCCACCTATCCAAAGCCCTTGCCTCTTTATCAGAGGGTACAGGATTTTTAACCACAGAAGCTTTAACACCTTTAGGCCCCTGAGAAACAGTTTCTGGGTCCGCCCTAGGACTCTTAAACAAATACTTATGAGCTTGGGCACCCTATAATACCTATCAGGCTTAACAGGAGCAGGAGGCAAGGAGTCAGGGTTCAGGAAGCCTCTGCAAAACATCCTCCACCACATTCAACACAGGAGGAATAGCTAAGGGCCTATGCTGGGGTAAAACAAGAATTCCCTAAGCCTTTTCCTGGAATCAGAGTAATCCTGGCCTTCCCATTTAAAGTGCTCCCTCATGGAGTGTAGAGTCTCTGAAAATGAAAAATCCTCAGGAGGAGAAGCTGTAGGAGTGGAATCATCCACATCAGAATCAGAATAAGTAGGATACTCCTGTAAGTCTTCCACAGAAGACTCTGAAGCCTGTGAACACTGTTCAAAACTATCAAACTCCTGTTCCACCCTAGGCCTCTTATCAGGCGGGGCATAGAACCTCTAATCATAGTAATCAAATCTTCTGCCATTTTAAGCATATGTTTCTTAGGCACAGAGCCGAAATGCTAGGAGAAGCCCCACAGAAGCTGAACTTGGCCTACCTCTAAAAGAAGCTTTGGCAACAGAAGGAGAGGCCCTAACTACCTTGGGAAGAGAGGAAGAACAGTTACCTGAGAAGCCCCTCAGCCTGGCCTACCTCCTGAGAGGCACATCCTGTAACAACAAAGTATCTGCCTGAGACTCCATGGAAACTCCTGGCAAAACCTCTGGCTCCACTGAGCCTTCTAAAGAACCGCCGTCCGGGACTGCCGGTTCATCAACCCTAGGCTTCACTGTTTTGTCCTTGCGCTTCTTGGATGAAGCGGGCGGAGCATCCGGCGGCATATTCTAATTAACGCTTCCCAAACACTAACCTAGCACAATCTAGCCTCCTCTTAATAGTGCGTTTGTTAAATCTAGCACAAGAGGCAACCAACAACGTCGTGCTCAGGCCCTAAACAAGGTATACACAATGTATGATAATCCCTATGCGGTATCTGCTTCCCACAAGAAATACAGTTATTCACTTTTCTGACATCCGGTTAAATACTGAGGCAAGAAAAACCAAAATGTTCCCAACGGGTACTTAGCCAACTCTGTTTCGGTCTGAAACTCCGGTTTCGGAAATATCTCAGAACGCCAACCTGCACTCGCAAAATTGCTTCTGCATCGGACCATGCGGCAAAAAAGACTGAGGATATGACGTCGGTCATGCGCATTAGTACCCTGACGTACTGACGTCAGTCTAAGGCGCCATGACCGACGTCAGCCTTATACTCTGGTATTCGGGCCGACTGGACGCGGACTATACCCAATAGTCAGGACTGCAGCAATGGAAGACGAAGAACATCATTCCATCTGAGTAGGTAAAGTTAATTTGTCAGCAACCTGTGGGTTTCGGATCCGAGCCGGCAGCATACCAAGCAAAAGATCCGAGCTCCAAGCTCCTCCCCCCTACCCATACTACACTGCAACCTCCTTCCAATCCTCAGATCGAGTTTGCCACTCCAGACATGACACCAACAAACTAACCTGAGACCCCTAAACCAAGGGCAAACCACCAGCTCGTGAACTCCGAACATAGAGCTCAGCAAAAATAACGCCAAGGTAAGGGGGGAGGAGGGAGGGATGGTTGCTGACAAATCCAGTTTACATACTCAGATGGAACATTACGGTGAGTACATAACTTCTTTATCTGAAGTAGTTAACTTCATTTGATCAGCAACCTGTGGGACAGTCCCCCCAGCTACCCGAAATCTTGGGAGGCCCTTAAGGAAGGATATTCCAGAGCACTGCAGAGCCAAAGGAAGCCCTTCCTCTAGAAACCAAATCCAGTTTATAATGAGTAATAAAGGTGTGAAAAGATCCCCATGTAGCCGCTGAGCAAATGTCATCCAGGGAAACTCTAGACCAGAATGCTGCAGACGTTGCCAAAGAAAGTGTAGAATGAGCATGAACTCCTACTGGTTCTGGTAAACCAAGCTCTCTGTATGCTTGTAGGATACAAAGGGAAATCCACCTGGCAAGAGTCACTTTTGAAACTGGTTTCCCTAAAAAGGGCTTCGCAAAAGAAACAAAAAGTTGATCAGATTTACGAAAGGCCGCTGTCCTGTGCAAATAATAACTGCCTGTGAACATCCAGCAAATGAAGTTTGTATTCCCCTTTGTTCTGAAAATTAGGGAAAGAGACAGGCAAATTAATAGATTGATTAATGTTAGTCTCAGAAGCAACTGTAGGCAGAAAAGATGGATTAGTCCTGAGAGACACCCTGTCCTTATGAAACAAGATATGGGGGTTTCATACAAAGAGCTTGAAGCTCCGATACTTGCCTTGCTGAAGTTACATCTACCAGAAAGGCAGTCTTCCATGACAAAAATTTTAAGTCAACTGATGCCAAGGGCTCGAAAGGAGGTGCAACTAAGGCCTGAAGAACCACAGTCAGATCCCGTGGCGGGGACGGATTCTTAATAGGAGGCATCAGAAGAAAAAGGTCATACAAATTCTGGCAGCAGCGAGAGAGCCTAAATTGCCCCCTACATGGAAATGAGAAACAGCGGCTTGCTGGACCTTCACTGTGGAAGAGCTGACTCCTTGCTGGAAGATGAGACAAAAAGTCTAATACCGCTGGGATCGGAGTGGTAAAAGATCTAGATTTCTCTGTGAAGCCCAAATGGAGAAGGGTCTCCTTGCTACAGTAAATTTTCCTGGTAAAGGATTTATGCGCCGCAACCAAGATAGATTTAACAGGAAAAGATATACCGGGAGTCCTAGCAACTAGTGGAACTGGAGCAGCCAAGATGTGAGCTTCAGGCTGTCCAGATTCTGAGGAAGCATTCCCGAGGGATGACGAATCAAATCCAGAATAGGATCCAAGATCGAGCTATGAGATGAGATAGTAGGCAGGGGAACCAGACTTGACTAGGCCAGAACGGGGCTATGAGGATCTGCTCCCCAACCGGCGAGCTTTCTGTAAGAACTTAATCGTGAGCAGAAGCAGGGGGATACGCATAACGAAGACCGGATGGCAAAGCATGAACAAGAGCATCTCTGGGGGCTTCCCCCGTCAGGGGGATTAGAGCGAAAAACTCGCTGCACTTCGCATTGGAAGGTGATGCAAAGAGAGCGCAGCAAGGCTGACTCCACTTGAGGAAGATAGTACAGTTTTGTACCTACCATAAATGTAGATGTCCGATAGGTATGCATCTGCAGTCATAACATATGGGTTGTCCTGCCTCAGGCAGCCCTTCGGTCGGCCGGATTCCAAAGTCTGGGTCTGGCCTCGGCTGATGTCGCACTTCACCCGACGTCATAACTCCTGGGGTATAAAGGCATCAGCCGACGCCATTTTCCTCAGTGTTTCTTGCCCCAGATGCCAGGTGCCCTCTAGGAAGGCTAAATTTGGATAAAATGTAGAAAATTCCAAACAGTAGAAAGCAAAATATATATATATATATATATATATATATATATATATATACATATATACATACATACAAACAAATACACCATAATAGATTCCCCCAGCTAGCTAAAAGAGAGGTAAGTACCCTAGGAATACCACAGAGGGGAAGGAGGGTGGATAATCCTGACTGCAGATGCATACCTATCGGACATCTACATTTATGGTAGGTACAAAACTGGACTAAGTCCTTCAAGGATGCATCTGCAGTCATAACATATGGGTAGAATACCATAGCCAAACTGGGGGAGGAGGCACTAAGATAATGATGGTGTAGTTAAGATCCCCTGTAAAACTGCAGTTGCAAAACCTGCTCGGGATCTGGAGTATAAAGGAAGATTGTAATGCTTGGCAAATGTATGCACGGAGCTCCAAGTAGCAGCTTCTAAAATGTCTTTGGTAGCCACTCCTCGTAGGAAAGCTGTAGTGGTGGCTGTGGCTCTTGTGGAGTGAGGCCTGATATTTTCAGGAGTTGTCTTTCCATGAAAAGAGTAGCAGAATCAAATGCAATTTCCTATCCATTTTGAAATTGTCTGTTTGGAAATTGCTTTTCCTTGCACTCCTGTTGCATATGCTACCAGAAGCTGGTCAGTTTTTCTGCTGGTTTTAGTTCTGTCCAGGTAGTAGCGCAGTTGTCTGTGTACATCCAAGGTGTGCAATAGTTTTCCCCCCTGTTCTGTGGGTTAGGGAAGAACGTAGGTAAATGAATAGCTTGGTTCAAGGATACCCTGGACACCACCTTTGGCATGAAAGTAGAATTGGTTCTCAGAGACACTCTATCCTGGTAAAAGATAAGGAAAAGCTGCACTGCCATTAATGCCTGCAACTCGGATACCCTTCTTGCTGAAGTGATTGCTAGAAGGAAAGCAGTTTTTCAAGATAAGAACTGTAAGTCTGCTGATGCTGCTGATTCAAAAGGGGGAAGTGTTAATTTTTTGTATGACATAGGCCAAATCCTTTATTATTTTTGACTTGTTGTCCGCTTGTATTAGGCAGTCGTCCAGGTATGGGTAGATCTGAATTCCCTGAAGCCTGCAATGTGCAATTACTGATGCCAGGCATTTCGTGAATACTCTGGGCGCAGTAGATAAGCCAAAGGGCAATGCTGAGAATTGATAATGCTCTGATCCTGCAAGAAATCTGAGGTGTCTTCTGCAATCTGGTCATATAGGGACGTGCAGGTATGCCTCCTTGAGATCTAGAGTCACCAGCCAAGACTCCTTGCCCAACATGGGAAGAAGTTGCTGTAGGGTCAGCATCTTGAATTTTGGTACAATGAGATATGTGTTCAGTGCGGACAAGTCGAGAATAGGCCTCCATTGAGTTTCTTTTCTTGGTACAAGGAATAGTCTGGAGTAAAATCCTTGGCCTTGTTCCATAGATGGTACCCTTTCTATTGCTCTCATCCTTAGTAAGTTGATGATTTGTTTTAGAGCCTCTGGCTTCTGGCTTGGTGGAAGGTTTGGCATTCCTCTCTTTTTTGGTAAAGTGTGGAAGTGAAACCTGTAGCCTTTTTCTATTGTTTGCAATGTCCATTTGTCTCCTGTAATGCAATGCCAGTTTTTTGAAAATAAAGCTAACTTTCCGCCCAAGGGTGCTTCCAGTTGTTCCCTGGTAGGCGGGATCAGAGCCAAGTCATTGTGTTCCTGTGGAAGTGGTTGTAGTCGCAGCTGTGGCGGTACTCCTCTGGTTGGCAGGTTGCCACTGACGACCCCTGTAGGCACCCCTTGATTGACCTCTGCCTCTTGCGCATCTATTTCTGCCTCTCTGTGCTCTGGAGTTGTCTGGAAAGGACCAATTCTTTGAAGGCCAGTTTCTGCTGAACCTCGGAGGTTGGACCTGCAGAAAATCCATGACTCTTTGCACAGATTTTGCCTTTTCTTCCACTTTCTTTAGAACCTCCTGTGCGGGGGAGCCAAATAAACTTTGTTTCTCCATAGGGGCATCTAGGAGTTTAGACTTGACATGGTCTGGCAAGGATTGCTCTTTTAGCCAGGCATGCCTTCGAATCACTGCTCCAGTCATAGCTGATCTAAATGAAGCCTCCAGTGCATCATAGCCACATTTTAAGAAATGATTACTGACCTGCTGAGAGTTGTGTAACAAATCCTGAAGGGACTTGCGGTCTAAAGGTTCAGGAGAGGAAAGCTTTTTATTCAGCTGATCTAACAAAAATTCCTGGTACTGTATCATGTGAAATTGACAGTTTAAAGCCCTGGCAGAAAGAGTAGCAGATGTATAAACCTTTTTACCCCATCTCTCTAATGCTCTTGACTCTCTTTCAGAGGGTAGGGGGTTTTTGGCAGTGGCAGCTGCAACACCCTTTGGGCCCTGAGAGATAGTTTCTGGGTCTGCAGCATGGGCCTTATACAAGTGGAAGTGAGAATCCAGGACCCTGTAATATCTGTCAGGTTTGGCAGGGGCCGGGGGAAGAGAATCAGGGGCAGAACTGGCATCATTGTATGCATCAGCAACAACTGATAGTACAGGTGGTATGGCTAAAGGCCTATGCTGTGGCAAGTGTAAAAAAGTCCTTAGCCTTTTCCTAGAATCAGAAAAATCCTGACCCTGCCATTGAAAGTGTTCCCTCATTGAGTGTAAAGTCTCCCCAAAGGAAAATTCTTCTGGGGGGGAGGCAGAAGGAATTGGGTCTTCTGCATCCGAATCCTCAAGGTGAGTATGGTCCTTCCTGATGGTCTGATAAATCTGATCCATCAGAGGAGAGAGGTTCAGGGGGTTCAGTCCTAGGCCTTTTTTCAGGAGAAGGTTGTGAGGCCCTGTCTGGGTGAGGTTGGGATCCCCTAATCAGAGATATAAGGTCCTCAGCAAGGCTGAGAATCTGAGAACTTGAGGAAGGTCTGTGAGAGGAAGCTTTTGTTGGTAAGGCCTTGGAAAGTTTAGCTGCTTTAGCCCTGGAGAAGGCCTTAATAGACATAGAAGCAGGGGGTCTAGCTGCCCCACGTGCAGGAGTAGAGTAACCACAGAGAGGGATAAACTAATAATTATTACTAAAATTATCAAAAGGGGCACACATAGACCAATGTTTTCGAAAAAACCCTGACAACTTGCCTGGAGCTCAAACATCCCGTGCTGGCGAAGCCGCTGCAAACGAGATCTGAGGATTGGAAGGAGGTTGCAGTGTAGTATGGGTAGGGGGAGGAGCTTGGAGCGCGGATCTTTTACTTGGTATACTGCCAGCTTGGATCCGAAACCCACAGGTTACTGATTAAATGTTAACTACTTCAAATGTATTATTTCGGTGTGCATTTTTCAAAACACTAACATCTAGAATTATGGGATGACTGAAATCCTCAGTTAATGACCACAACAACCACCTTAGCAATCGGAATGCAAAGCATCAGCGCAGAAATATCAGACAAAACCATGGATGCTCATTTTATGTATAAACAAATATGCTAACACAAAGATTCATGTTATGTACTTTATAAGTTATATAAACACTGGGACTACCATCAGTTCAAAACATATTACTTTAGTTCACTCAAACAGTTGATAGAACAGGTTTCGCTGCAACATGCATTTCATTTTCTGAAAGTCTAATGTCTGGCAGTGCAGTCGGACTATAACGCTTTGTGTTTTGCCACAAACAGCTGGTAAAGGACAAACAAATGTTCTCCCAAATTCTGGACAGTTGAAAGCATCAATTGATTAAGCACCCAAAAGGAGCTCAAGTACACAATGCAGAGGGGCACAGAAAAAAATCAACAGCAAAGAAACAAGTAAGGGTGACAGATACAAAAATTACTGTCAAATGACACCTTCGTATCCCTAACCACTAAGTACACAATTCATGCCCATGGTTCCTGCTGAATATACTGCTAACTATTTATACAAGCTATCACATAGAGGGGAGACTTGCATTTAAAGCCAAGATACAGAGGAATTTTCTACACAGAACAAACAAAAATGCAGTTCATCTTGTTTAATTCAGTTGTTGTCTCTTTCGGCTTTTCCTGGTTAGGGGTCGCCACAGTGGAACTCCGGTCCGCTAATGATTGGCAGTAGATTTTTACGCACCAACTTGCCAGGCCTGATGCACAACCTCCAATGAAGGAACGCCCATTCACGCATGTCGCCACACAGAAGACGCTCTGAGAATCGAACAGAGCAACGTCTTACTGTGAGGCGACAATGCTACCGCAGCATCAGTAATGCATACAAATCTGATTGGGATGGGGGCTTCAACATCTACTACCAAGTAAACATACTAGTAGTTCCACAGAGTTCTTAGAGTCAGGGCTCAAAATGTTGTCAACTGTCAAAAAGTTCATGCTAGTGTCTCTAGTACATCCTCAGTGATGCTGCACGCAGTCTTTTAGGTACACCTGTACATAAATGAAAAAAAAAACTCTAAAGGAAACATAAGGACTTCCATCCTGCCCGAGAGAGATGTGCTTAAATGACAGTACTGTGCAATCAGCATAAATAATCAGCTTACAGAAAATAATTTAGCAAGTCATACTGCCAGCATTCTAAGGCGCATCAGTCTGTTTACAGTTGACAAATATGCGTTAAAACAAATATCTCCATAAAGCCAAACAGTTTAACTGGGATAAAAATGCAAACTCATTATTGCACAAATGTCATGTAATCTATATTTAACCAGACAACACCACAAAGTGCAGGCAAATGATAGGTGATCAGACTCAAACACAGGACTACAATATGAAGAAGTGTGTTTGCAGCTCTCTGTACTTAAACACAAACTAACTCTTACAGCAAAACACAGCTACTTTCAACATGGTGTAATCTTGAATCTGACATCTTCTTTCATAATGGAGTTATGTGCCATTTAAAGATTACTTGGCAGCAACACTTCAGGTCATCTTATAGATACTTTGAACCTGAAATAGGTGCCAGCACGATGAAACAATGAAGCCACAGAACAGAGGACACGAAATTTTATTAAACACTAAGGTTGACACGTTTTAAAATAACTGCACATTTATATTATATAAAAATTAACCTTGATCCAAAAAATTCCTATTAATATTTACATGTAAATAAAAAACACTTATAAAACTCTTCTTTAGAAAGTAATAATGTTTCAAATTTATATTACAAAATATAACTTATAATTTAGCTGATCTTAATTTGATTAAGGGAGCTATGGAAATGTCTTCATTCAAGCCTGGCCAACTGTTAGCTTGTAAAGTCAGTTGCCACCAAAGCTCCCTATACTCAATTTTCTCTTCCCACATGCCACCCCGTACATCTAAGTTTACCTTTTCCACTACAACATACAAGTAATGAGCATGTGGACATAACTGTTTGTGCTTGTATAACGCATTGCTCTCTTTCCCATTCTGAATGTCATACACATGCTCATATATCCTTCTTTTAAGTTTTCTCTCGGTCTTTCCAATATAAAAAGCCTGACATACTTGACACAAGGCTAAGTATATCAGACCATTGGTATCACAATTTGAATAACATTTACTTAATAGAGTTATATTTCTAGATGGTACCATTACTTCATCTTTGTTTATAATCCACTCACACTGGGAGCAATGACCACATTTGTATGTTCCAGGTTTTTTTATTTTTTCCCCATATTTCCGTACTAGGATTCATTTCTAGAATGTTTTTCAGAGAACTGGCATTTCTATAGACTACCTTTAATCTATCCTTTTGTATTTCCAAATCCGTGAATGCCAAGAACCCATTCCACTCATTTTCTAAAATGTTTCTAACCAAATTAGAGCTGGCATTATATTCTATAACCAACACCCTCTCAAAATGTTCTTCTTTGTGTATTGTATTCGTAAAATCAATCAAAGTATTCTTACCCAGGATAGGTTGGGATCTTCCTTTCCTACCTGTAGTAACTTCTTCCTCAACATGTTTGAGCAAATACTCAGGGTAATCCCTTGTCTTGAACATTTTTCTTAGTAACTCAATTTATTTTACAAAGTCATCATCATCAGAGGTCATTCTGCTCGATCTAATGTATTGCCCCTTCACAATGCTCTTCTTACAACATGCAGGATGACCACTGTTAAAATGCAGAAATGAGTTACAATAGGTACTTTTTCCTGAATACGTTAGATTTGTAATCATTATACTTTCTATATATTTCGATGTCTAAGTATTCTAAATTGTCATGGCTAACTAAGTGAATTTCAAAAAAGTATTACTATTTAAAAGATTAATAAATCCTACAATTTCATCTTCAGTGGATGTCCACAAGACACAAATATCATCCAGAAACCATTTATATGAAATCCAACAATTTCTATATATTGAATTGAAAACAAACTTCTCTTCCAACCTTGCTAAAACCAAGTTAGCATATGTGGGAGCACAAATTGCACCCATAGCCACGCCCTTTATTTGGTGAAGATATTCACCCTTGAAAAAATGTAATCGTGTTTTAAAACCAAATCTGTTAACTGCAAAATCAGATTACATTCATCGTTGTTTAAAGTCTTGTCCTCATAAATGATTTCTTCCAAAAGCTCAAGGCCCAAGTCATTGGGTATACTAGAAAAAAAATCAACATCTATTCTTAAAAAGACTTTCTTCCGTGAATTCTTCCTGTTTAAATCCTCTCAAAAAATCCCAGGAATCACTTAAAATACTATTTCTCTTTAACCATAACGGTTTAACTTTAGTATCTACAAGTTTAGCCAGGGGTAACGTTTTAGACCCCTCTGCTGATACTATAGGTCTCAATGGTAGATCGGTGGGATTTTTGGGCATCTTTGGAATGCCAAAGATACTAGGGGATTCTGGGTTTGTCCACTTTCAAAAAAACTAAGTTTTGTGATCTATCAAGCCATCTAATAGGAGATCTTCCAGGACCATGTCTATTCTTCTATAAGAAATGCTGATCTCATTTTTAGATACACTTGAATACTTATCAGTGTCCCTCAGGATCTCACTCATTTTTGCCACGTAGATCACATTATCCATTAAAATAATACCCCCTCCCTTGTCTGGCTTCATCACTCTTAAATTTTTATTAATTCTAAGTTCAGTCAGGGTTCTCATTTCATCTGAATTCAGATTTTGTTTAAACTTGGTTTTATTAAAGTTCTGCCTGATCCGACTCTCTACCACGCTTTCAAAATTCTTGATCTGTGGGTGCAGCGGTGGGTTGAAAATACTTTTCTTTGTTAAAATTCCCGGTTCTGACAATCTTTCTTGTTTAAAAAGAATTTGAAAATTAATTTTCCTGGTAAAAAGTTTAACATCTAAAAGTTTTTACTAAATGACCCCTCTTTGTAGGGATAAATGTTGCACCTTTTGACAAACAAAATGCTCTTTCGTTAGGTTGACATCTCTAAAATTATAAATACTAAAATGACCAAAAATATACATAAAATTATTAAATTCATCCTGTTTAATGTTAAAATTTACCAAGTCAGGGGGGTACAATGTGATGTTTATACCTCCCCCCTCCCTCTTCCTTTCCCGCCCTGAAAATTCTGAAACTGTTGATGTCATTGTTCCTCTGTTATGGATTCTCTCCGATCTACATAAAGGGGGATAATCATTAAAGTCATCCAACTCAAATTTGTTCACCTACACTGACATTGTCATAATTGATATTGTCATCTCCTACCTGGGTGAACCCATTTTCACCCCATCTAAAATTGGGCTTTGGTTTTGGATAACTGTTATCATTTTTGTAATCACTTATGTCTCTTTCTAATTTCTTAATTTTTCTCCTAATTAATTCCTCACATTGTTCATCAGTTTCACTCCTAATATCATATTTTTGTCTTTCTGATGGTATCGTGAAAATGAGGTCAGCTTTAATTCCTTCATTTAATGCCTGTTTCTAATAATTCAGCTTTGACTCTATTGTTTTCTTCAATCATGAATTTTAACATGTCCAGCCCACATCTGTTGAACAAAGCAATTAATTCTTTATGAAAAGTGCTCCCATTGATCACATTGTTCGGGAACTTATATATTCTAAGCCCCTTGGGGACAATGCCCTCTGATTTTCAATTTCAAGTTTTGTGAACCTGAACAACTAAATTTAACAACTTATTTTTAGAAGACTCCGTTATAGGACCCGTTTTGTTCGCCCTTTCTTTGAAATTTTTTGCACGACTAACCTGGAGCCAGTCCTTCAGTTCAGGTTTGTTTGTAATCTGTTTGTGAAAGCCTGCCTCATTCCCCTGCGCTGGTGGAATATCGCTAGAGTCTAAAGGGTTAGCATTCTTTCTGTTTTTACTCCTTCCAGTCCCAGTAGAAAGTTCCAGGCCTTTTAAAATACCACGTGTCTGATTAAAATCAAAACTCAGATTTGAAGTTACAGTTCCCAAAACATTAGTACCATCCACGTGTGTGTTTACCGCTGTTGCTTCCTGGTTTCTCCCCTGTTGAATGCAGGATACCAAATCAACCATTGAGTGGCTTAGTGGTCTATCAGTTGGTCAACTGCCCAATGAGTTTCCCTGCTTGTCCAATTTCTTCCTTAGCATTCCTCCCCTCCGTGTCTGCGCTCATTTCACCTTCCATAGCTCAACCAAACTTGTAATCCAAAAAATGAGTAGCACGGTACCTAAATAAAACTTAGAACATGAAACAGGTACCAACACAATGAAACAATGAAGCCATAGAACAACAGAGGACACAAAATTTTATTAAACACTAAGGTCATCTTATAGATGCTAACAAGCACTCTCACTTAGACCTTTAAGTGACTCTCCCCTACTCCTTCTCATCTGCTAAAGATTTGGTATAATGGGATAGGCACTCCTCTGTCATCTCTGTTTCTAGCCTGCTGAATATGGGCATCCTGAGGCCAAGTAGTAACTGCCTTATATTCACTGACAACCTTTTAATGTTAGAACAGACAGTGTGCGAGATGTACACAATGTCAGTGGAGGCAAAGCTGTCAAAAGCACAAACAAAAAATGCAAACCAGGTTGTCAGTGTTACACCCAAAACACTCTGCCAGTAATAAGGAACAAGCACATAGACCCACATATGCGGTGGCACTCACGTGTCCAAACCTCCAAGACCTCTTTAAAAGCATCTCTCGGTGGATATGGACACACAAAAAAAACAGCACCTCACACAACACAACTGAAAATTATAGTCCGCCCAGCTTCCAAGCCCAAAAGACAACACATCATACAGCCAAGTATTCTAGAAATTGGGGATTCCATTGCAAGACATACTGATGTGCCCTTTACCAGGCTAAACAGAGAAGATCACAGTGAGCTCTCTGTCTGGAGCCAGGATCAACCAGATCATGCATGCACTTAGGCCTTTAAACCACAAGTACTGATATGGGCATAGTCTACGTTGGTGTAAATGACCCAAGACATACCTCACTGGACTATATGGAGAGAGACATGATGGAGCTCTCAGAATCTGTCTCACAGGTGGTTATGAATCTAGCCTTGAGTAGCATCCTATCGACCCAAGACATACCTCACTGGACTATATGGAGAGAGACATGATGGAGCTCTCAGAATCTGTCTCACAGGTGGTTATGAATCTAGCCTTCAGTAGCATCCTATCTTCACCAATAATAACACCACAATACCAGCAATAAAGGACTGACTTCAACACTTGGCCTAGTTTCTGGTGTTACTACAAGGGAATCCAATACCATTCAGTCTGGGGAAACACGATCAGCAAACAGTGATGTTTTGTCAAAAGTGGCTTGCACTTGTCACCACTTGGCTTCCAGATACTGGCAAAAAACTTAATCTATCCTCACAGTGCCTTTTTTTAGGCCTTGCCAAGTTATTAAACCCTCCAACATAACATCACTCACGACTACCTAAGGGTACTGCTGCTCAGCACTAGCAGCTTATATAAAAAACTGCACTCCCTGGAAGCACTCCTCAACCCTGGAGGATGAAGGCATATCTGCAGTCATGGAAAAGTACAGTTTTGTACCTACCATAAATGTAGATGTTCGAGGATCCACATTGCTGCAGTCCTAACTATTGGGGTAGTCCGCTGTGGTCAATCCTCAAGTCTTTTCTTGCCCCAGATGTCAGAAGACCCTGAAAAGATAAGGCCAAAACCAAAAACTCCCAACATACCTGCACCAAAATATATATACAATATATACAAAATTAGCAGAATATAACCTCACCTACACAACCACCCCCAAACACAGAGGGGAAGGAGGACTGCAGCAATGTGGATCCTCGAACATCTACATTTATGGTAGGTACAAAACTGTACTATGTTCTTCATTCCACATTGCTGCAGTCGAATCCCAAAGCAGAGGTAAGGGAGGCTGGCAAATCATAAGGAAGCAGGAACTGACAACATGCCTTGCAAAATAGCTGTGGCAAAACCAGCCCTAGACTTAGAGTAGAGAGGAAGGTGATAATGCTTAGAGAAAGTATGCACTGAACTCCAAGTAGCTGCCTCCAAAATATCCTTAGTTGCCAAAATGCTGTTGAAGTGGCAGTAGCCCTAGTGGAATGAGGCCTAATCCCAGCTGGAATCTCCTTGCCATGATGGGAATAACAAAATGCAATGCAACACCCAATCCACCTAGAAATAGTTTGTTTTGACACAGGCTTGCCCTGCGGAACTCAAAGCAAAAGAAACAAACAACTGCTGAGACTGCCTAAAATCCTTAGTCCTGCTCAAATAATAGCAATTGCCTGTGTACATCTAAAGTGTGCAAAATCTTTTCCCCTTTATTTTGGGGTTCTGCATAAAAAGTAGGCAAATGAATAGTTTGGTTTAAAGCCACACTAGAAACCACCTTAGGCATAAAGGAAGGATTAGATACTCTATCCTTATGAAAAATCAAAAAGGCTCCACTGCCATAAGGGCCTGCAACTCAGAAACCCTTCTTGCAGAAGTAATGGCCAACAAAAAGCAGTCTTCCATGACAAGTATTTCAATTCAGTAGTAGCCATGAGCTCAAAGGTTGTAGAGTAAGTTTCTCCAACACAAAATTGAGATCCCAAGCAGGAGTAGGAGCTCTACGTGGGGTCTTATATTCTTTGCCTCTAAGAAATTGCTTGAACAAAGGATGCGAAAACAGCGGTGGGTCACAATCATAGTGAGCTGAAATTGCTGCAGCATGAATCTTAATGGAAGAGAAAGACAAACCTTTGTCCAATAACTCAGTAAGATATTGAAGAGCCACACTCAAATTTGGCTCAGAAATCTCCAAATTGTTTGCTGTACTCCAAAATAAAATCTCTTCCATTTTCCACTTTCCTTGTACTAGGTCTCCTGGCTTCCATAATCACATTTAAAACTTGTTGAGGAAGTTGAGACCTGCTGTCTTTCAAAACAGAATATGCCAGGCTGTTAGATGAAGAGAGTGAAGCTTGACATTGAGCAGGTGACCGTCTCTCTGAGACAACAGGTGTGGAATCAAGGGTAAAGGCCATGAAGGCTTCTTTACCAGACTCCTCAGTAATGGGTACCAGTGCTGCCGAGGCCAATCTGGAGCTATTAAAATCATCCTTGGCTTGTCTTGTCTGACCTTTAGAAGCACCTTTGGAAGAAGAGGCAGAGGTGGAAACGCATACACATGAAGATTTTTCCAACTGAAAGAAAGAGCATCCACTTTCCAAGCTGTGTGATGAAACCTCTATGTGCAAAACTTTGGCAGCTGGTGGTTTAGTGAAGAAGCGAACAGATCTATGTCTGGAGTTCCCCAGGACACTGTCAACTTTTGAAATACATGAAGATCCAGTTTCCACTGGGATCCATGATTTGTCTGCTTAACACATCTGCTAAGGAGTTCTGTGCTCCAGGCAGAAACCTTGCCTGAAGAGTTAGTTGCAAGCTGAGCGCAGTCTCCCATAAAATCATTGCTTGCCTGCACAATGGGTAAGAATGTGTTCCCCCTTGTTTGTTGATGTACCACATGACAGTTGTGTTGTCTGTTAGAATCAACACTTGCCCTGGAAGAAGTAACTCCTTGAAAGCCATTAATGCAAACTGGACTGCTAACATCTCCTTCATGTTGATATGTAGATGCTGAAGTCTGGCAGGCCACTTGTCTTGTATCCACTTTCCATTTAGATGAGCTCCCCAAGCAATGTCTGAGGCATCTGTCGTTAGAATCTGACTGGCGGGTCACAGAGAGTCCCTTGTTTAGGTGACATTCCTGAGCCCACCACAAAAATTCCTTTTGAATGCAAGGTATTATTTGAATGACAGTGTCCAAATCCTGGCAGTGCTGTGTCCATACATTTTTGAGATACCATTGTAGCTTCCTCATATGCAGTTTGGCATTGGGAAGCATCAGAATACAAGATGCCATGAACCCTAAGGCTTGAAGGACTGTCCTTGCAGTCAGCCCGGACTGAAGAGATAGTTGATGGAAGTAACTGGAAAGATTCTTTTGTTTGTCCAGGGTTAAAAGGCCATCTGGGCTGCTGTATTCAGTCTCACACCCAGAAAGCACATGTCTTGAGAGGGTACTAGACTGGACTTTATTTCGTTCACAGAATACCCTAGGCATCTTAGCACTGCTATGACATATTCCAAATGCTGTAGAAGGTCTTCCTTTTCTTGAGCCAGAATCAGGCAATCGTCCAAGTAAGGATAGATTTGAATTCCTTTTAGTCTGAAGTAAGCTATCACTGGAGCCAGAACCTTTGTGAATACTCTAGTAGATAAGCCAAAGGGCAATGCAGAGAACTGATAATGAGAATTTCCAGCTCATACTTTCTGCAACTTAGTCTTATAGGCACATGAAGGTAAGCTTCCTTGAGATCTAAAGTTACCATCCAGTGATCTTTGCCCAGCAGAGGTAAAAGCTGTTGTAACGTCAACATTTTGAACTTGGGAATGTCCAGATAAGTGTTGAGGATAGATAAATCCAAAATTGGTCCACGTGTTCCCCTTCTTGTACTAGGAACAGGCGAGAATAAAATCCTAGGCCCCTTTCTGGCACAGGAACCGCTGAATGGCCCCTATTTGGAGTAACAGAGAAATTTGCTTGTGAGCCTCTTGTCTTTGTAAAGGAGGAATGTCTGGCATGCCTTTGAAAGGAGGCAAGGTATGGAAATAAAACCTGTAACCGTGGTGAATGATATCCAGAACCCATCTGTCTTGGGTAATTAAATCCCAATTTTCTTTGAAAAGAGACAGTCTTCCTCCCGTGCTGCCAGGCGAATGAACTGGCAGCTGAAAAGGCAGGTCATTGGGTCTGTTGGACTGACCCCTGCCCTCACCAGAAGTCTGAGCAGGGGCTCCTGTCCTAAGAACCCTGAGCTCTGCCCCTACCACGTCTAGACCTACCCCTAGACTGGGAATCATAAGCAGGATAAGTCTATCCCTTAGCAGGCCAATTTCTACTAAACTGGAGGCTGCACCTGCAAAAATCTTTAACAGTTTGCATAGACTTAGCCTTGTCCTCCATTTTCTTCAAAACTGCTTCTACAGGCGAACCAAACAACACATCAGACTGCAAAGGAGCATCCAAAATCCGTGTCTTAACATGCTCAGCTAAATTCTGATCTCTCAACCAGGCGACCAGTGGCAGCCACCCTGGAGGCCTGCACAGCATCAAACCCACATTGCAAGGACTGTTTACCCACCTCTTCAGACACATGAACTATATCCTGCAACTCTTTACACTCAATACCTTCCAGAGCATCCACCTTAGATTTCAACTGTGAAAGAAGATAATTCTGATAGTTGAACATGTGTAACTGACAATTCAACGCCTCATGGCTAAAGTGGAAGAAGTATACACTTTCTTTCCCCATCTATCCAAAGCCCTTGCCTCTTTATCAGGAGGGATAGGATTTTTAACAACTGAGGCCTTCACACCTTTAGGCCCCTGAGAGACAGTTTCGGGTCTGCCCTAGGACTCTTAAAAAGATACTTATGAGCTTCAGGCACCTAATACCTATCCGGTTTAACTGGGGCAGGAGGCAAAGAATCAGGATTCAGGAAGCCTCTGCAAAACATCTTCCACCACATTCAAAACAGGAGGTATAGCTAAAGGCCTATGCTGGGGTAAAACAATAATTCCCTAAGCCTCTTCCTGGAATCAGAGAAATCTTGACCTTCCCATTTAAAATGCTCCCTCATGGAATGCAGAGTCTCTGAAAATGAAAAATCCTCAGGAGGAGAAGCTGAAGGAGTAGAATCATCCACATCAGAATCAGAATAAGGAGGGTACTCCTGCAAGTCTTCAGCCGAAGACGAAGCCTCGAGCATTGCTCAAAACTCTCAAACTCAGGTTCCACCTAGGCCTCTTATCAGGAGGGGGCATAGAACCCCTTATCATAGTAATCAAATCCTCTGCCATTTTAAGTATATGTTTCTTAGGCAAAGACCCTGAAGCACTAGGAGAAACCCCACTGAAGCAAAACTTGGCCTGCCCCTCAGAAGCCTTGGCAACAGAAGGGAGGCTTTAACGGAAGAGGGAAGAACAGCCACCTGAGAAGCCCCTCAGCCTGGCCTACTTCCTGAGAGGATACATCCTGTAACAGTAAAGTCTCTCCCTGAGACTCCAAAGAAACACCTGGCAAAACCTCTGGCTCCACTGAGCGTCTGGGACTGTCGGTTCTTCCTGCTGTTTTGTCCTTGCGTTTTTAGGCATCAACACTAACCTGGCACAGTCTAACCTTCTCTTAATAGTGTGCTCAGGCCCTAAACAAAGTATGGTAATCCCTATGAGGTATCTGTTTCCCACAAAATACAGTTATTCACTTTTTCTGACATCCGTTAAATACTGAGGCAAGAAAAACCAAAATATTGCCAACTTTGATACGGTCTGAAACTCTGGCTTCAGAAACTTTCACCAACCTGCACGGTCATGCGCATTAGTACCCTGGCGCATTGACGTCAGGTCTAATCGCGCTGACGACGACCAGCCATATTTTAGGTATTATTGCGACTGGACAGCGGACTACCCCAATAGTTAGGACTGCAGCAATGTGGAATGAAGAACATCATGGTTCAAGACCATAAAAGCACCCTGGATATGAAAGGCTACAATGCCCTTCATACATTTTGATTCTCCACGGCTCAGGATAAAACAAAGGGAGGAGGTATCTCAGTGTTCATAAAAGACAAGTACACTGCTAAACTGTCCAACAACATGGCTTGCTTTAGCTGCTCCATACTCAACTAACCATAGGTATGAACCCCTATCATATCCTTGCTGGCTACATATTTCCTAACATGAGTTTGGGAAACCACATCTCCTACCTAAACCTACTGGAATCTGTCAACATAAAGCCTAACACCATACTTATGGGGGACTTCAACTACTCCTCCATAAACTGGGAGACTTGTATGACCCATAACGGGCTTGCTCACAAGTTTTTAGGCTTTGTCAATGCAAACAAAACACCCTGGAGCAACTAGTTAGCTCTCCCAACTAGAGGTACAAATATCCTAGACCTAATAAAACATGAACATGGTAAGATGCTGCTCTTTCCTGTGCATTAACTCCTCCCTGGTAAGATCTGACCACCAAATGAGCTCCTTTAGTATTAAAACTAACCTAAAACCTGTATCCCACTCCAAACCTGTTAAGAACTTTGCTAAGGCCAGTTACCTCAAACTAAGATACTACTTAAAAAACTTCCAACTCCTCCAAACCTGGATGACACCGAGACCTAATTTGAGGTGTACACAAAAGCAACGTACAATCACATTCTTAGCTGCACAGAGAAGACAGTAACTGTTTGAGTCAAACTGATTGTTAATGGCAAAAATATGTCACCCTGGTGGTCCCTTAACATAAATAGGAAAATCCTCTCCAAAGCCAAGAAGGAACAGACAAAACAGTGCAAAATGACACTCACCAGTCTAAACAAACAAATCAGAGTGGTGGTCAAATCTGCCAAACTACGAGGCAAAGACAGCCTCCCAGATGAAGATAACCTTGAGGGTTTTGATGTTCAAAGCCTCAAGGGAAATGCTCAGCATTGTACTGAGTTAATAATGAAGGGCAACATTTACACCCAGTCTCACACCTGCTGGCTAACAAGTTGAGTTCAAACTCCCCTCATCACCTTCTACCATACCCAAAGAAACACCTCCAACCATCCCACTTATCAGTGATTACAAGGAAACAGGTCCTTACTATGCCACTAAAGCCAAACACACAGCCTCCAAGGGTCCCAACATTCCAGGATGCTTCTTAAATAGCTTAAAACAGAATCTTTAAGGGTCACTAAAAACCCTCTAACCACACCCTCTGGACAGACTTTGTCCCAAAGGAACAGAGGACTGCAACAGATGATCTTCTGCACAAAGGAGGTCCATCCACTGACCCAGGGAACTACAGGCCTATAACCTTGACCAGGCTTATCTGCAAGGCCATGGAGAGAATTATCAAGGACCTGATCAAGAACGACATAGGAAATCTCCAAACACTGGACAAGACCCAATTTGCCTTTGTCAAAGGGATGTCTTGCCTGTATGGATGAGAGTAAAATGGCACACAACATTTATCTAGACCTGGCCAAAGCTTTCAACACAACCCCCCCACTTGGGGATCATATGTAAACTTACTGAGTTAGGGATAAATCCCTATATTTTCAGACAGACAGCAAACTGGTACACTGACAGGACATGTTGCCAAATAGGCAAATTCAATTCAAATAAGAAACCTGTTACTAGAGTATCCCACAGGGCTCAGTATTGGGACCCCTTCTGTTTGGTATATACTTTTCTGAGGTGAAGGCCAATGTCGGTAACATCTGGCTTACCAAGTTCGCAGACTATAAGCTGGGAACAATCACTGAATCCCCAAATGATGTTGAAATCCTACAAACAGGTCTACAAATGACAACTGACTGATGCCAAACCCATGGTCTGAGACTAAATGCTAAAAGATGTATAACCATACCCTTCAGTTAATCAGACAGACCTGCAAATTATAATTTTGACAGCACACACCTAAAAGATAAGAGTAGTGACGACTTAGGAATACAAATAGTAATCTAAACTTTGACCAAGTAGCTATGGTAGTGAGGAAATCATTCTGTGTAGCTCATCTTATAAGTAAAGACATGGCATAAAGTTCAGAGGAAGTCATAGTGCCATTGCACTCTGTCCTCATCAGGCCCATAGTCCGTGCTTGGCATATACTTATGCCTCCGAAAAGATTACAGTACGCCATAGGTAATAATGATCATTAAAATGCAAAGAAATACAAAGCATTAATTGTCAAGTGGCAGTTAATAGCAAACTCGATAAAATTAAGGAATAAAAACCCTGCTAAAACGATAAGATTACAATACCGCCTTTTCTTTCTGTCTTTTTCTTTTTTGGCTTTCTGGAACAGTGGAGTACAGAAAAAGTACAGTTTTGTACCTACCATAAATGTAGATGCTCGAGTGTACACACAGCTGCAGTCATTACACTTGGGTTATCCTGCCGTCAGGCAGTTCCCCAGTCGGCCTGAGTTCCAAAGTCTTGGCCCGGCGTCGGTTGCTGTCGCCTCCTCCCTGAGGTCAGTGCGACAGGGGTATACAAGATGCAGCCAACGCCATTTTCTTCAGTTGTTCTTGCCCCAGATGTCAGGTGCCCCCAAATAGGTAGGCAATTCAAATTGCTAATAAAACATACATAAGAAAAGCAAACAACAACTTTCAGTTACCAGCAAATACTCCCCATAGGTAGTAAAGGGTAGGAGGCATAGGTACGTACCAGCAAGTAAGAGGGGAAGGAGGGAGGGTAACCTGGACTGCAGCTCGAACATCTACATTTATGGTAGGTACAAAACTGTACTATGTTCATCGTGTTACACTGCTGCAGTCATTACATTTGGGTGGAATCCCAAAGCTGAGGTAGGGAGGCTGGTTCGGTAAGGCATTAGGGGTGGCTATAAGGCCCTGCAGCACAGCAGTGGCGAAGCTAGCTCTGGATTTGGAGTATAAGGCAAATGATAATGCTTGGTGAAGGTATGCACAGAACTCCATGCTGCTGCTGCCAAAATCTCCCTGGTAGGTACTCCTCTGAAGTAGGCAGTTGAAGTGAGATCTAATGCTGCTAGGTACAGGTTTCCCATGGTGAGTATAGCAGAAACATATACAATGTCCTATCCATTTTGAGATAGTCTGTTTTGAAATGGCTTTTCCCTGTGCTCCTGCAGCATATGCTACCAATAATTGCTCAGTTTTTTCTGAAAGCTTTAGTTTTGTCCAAGTAGAAGCGTAACTGCCTGTGAATGTCCAAAGAATGTAGTAGTCTCTCCCCTTTGTTCTGTGGTTTTTGGATAAAAAGTTGGCAAGTGAATAGTTTGGTTTAGAGTCACACTTGATACCACCTTTGGCATAAACGTAGGGTTAGTTCTTAAAGACACCCTGTCCTGGTGGAAAATGAGGAAAGGTTCCACTGCCATTAGTGCCTGTAATTCTGAAACTCTTCGTGCTGATGTTATTGCCAGCAGCAGAGCAGTTTTCCAAGAGATGTATTTTAATTCTGCTGTGTTAGCTGGCTCAAAGGGAGGTAAAGTTAATTTTTCCAAAACAAAGTTGAGGTCCCACGTTGGGGTAGGTGCTCTACTGGGCGGTCTTATGTTTTTAGCCCCTCTGAGGTACTGTGAGCAAAGAATTAGAAAAAATTGGTGGATCCGTGTTGTAACTGAGCAGAAATGGCTGAGGCGTGGATCTTGATGGATGAGAAGGAGAGGCCCTTGTCCAGCATCTCAGTTAAATATTGAAGTATCTGAGGAATGTTTGGGACAAGAGGGTCAAGGCTGTGCGCCTGGTTCCAGGCACAGAATCTCTTCCATTTATCCAAGTAGGCTTTCCTGCTGCTAGGCCTTCTGGCCTCCAGAATGACATCCATAACAGCTTTGAAGACAGGTATTGCTTGCTTGACTAAGGAATTTTCCATGCAGCTAGGTTTAAAGGTCTTTAGCTGGCTGTGAAGTATCCGATTGTTGTGCTGTGTCAGCAAATGTGGGATTGGAGGCAAAATCCAGGGTGTTCTTGTGCCAAGTTCTTCAAGATTGGGTACCAGTGCTGGCGTGGCCAGTCTGGTGTAATCCGGATCATCTTTGGCTCTTCTTGTCTGGCTTTTATGAGTACCTTTGGAAGAAGAGGTAAAGGAGGAAAAGCGTATACTTGCAGGTTTTTCCAGCTGAATGAGAGGGCATCCACTTTCCATGCTTGTGGATGGTAACTCCTTGTGCAGAATTTCTGTAGCTGGCAGTTCATTGGGGATGCAAACAGATCCATGTCCGGGCTCCACCATTTGTGTGTCATCATTCTGAATATTTGTGGATTCAATTCCCATTCGTGGGGATCCATGATGTTTCGTCTGCCAGTGTGTTTTTCTCTCCTGGCAGGAATTGTGCTTGTAGATGAACTTGGTAGTTTAGAGCTGTGTTCCACAAGGTCATGGCTCGTCTGCAGAGGGGGTAGGAGTGTGTGCCCCCTTGTTTGTTTATGTACCACATAACTCTGGTGTTGTCTGTCTTTAGTAGTAGTAGTTGTCCTGGATGTAGCAGGTGCTTGAAAGCTATAAGCGCATTTTGTACAGCTATCATCTCTTTTTGATTGATGTGAAGATGCCTTTGCTCTGTGGGCCGCTCGCCCTGAATACATTTTCCTGCCATGTGTGCTCCCCAGGTGCAATCCAATGCATCTGTTGTCAGTGTTTGCCTGGCTGTGGGTTGAGTAAAAGGCTGTCCCTTGTTGAGGTGACAAGCTTGAGCCCATCGAAACTCCTGTTGAAGGCAAGGAATTAGTGGTATAACTGTTTCCAAACCTTGACAGTGTTGAGACCATACATTCTTTAGGTACCATTGTAGTTTCCTCATATGCAGTCTGGCATATGGAATTAGTAGTATGCAAGATGCCATGTAGCCCAAGGCCTGTAGAATTTTTCTTGTAGGGAGTTGGGTCTTTGTTGCCATCAATTGAAAGTATTGAGTCAGCTGTCCTTGCTCGTCTGGCGTGAGATAAGCCATCTGGGCCGTTGTGTTCAAGCTGGCACCCAGGAATATTATCTGTTGTGAGGGCACTTTAGTTTTGATTTCTTTTCATTTACTGTGTACCCCAGGCAACTTTTACGAACGCCAGACGCTTTATAAGAATGTCCTTGCTCTCTGCTTGAATCAGGCAGACGTCCAGGTATGGATAAATTTGAATTCCTTTTTGCCTGCAAAATGTAATTACTGGTGCCAGGCACTTTGTGAAGACCCTGGGCACAGTAGATAAGCCAAAGGGCAGTGCAGAGAATTGATAGTGCATTGAACCAGCTAGAAATCTGAGGTATCTTCTGCAGTTTTGTCTGATAGGGACATGCAGGTATGCCTCCTTGAGGTCCAAAGTCACGAGCCAAGCTTTCTTGCCCAGCATGAGAAGAAGCTGCTGTAGTGTCAACATTTTGAATTTCAGAACATCCAGGTAAGTGTTTAGAGAAGAAAGATCCAGAATGGGTCTCCAGGCTTTGTCCTTTCTGGGAACCAGAAACTTGAGTAAAATCCTTGTCCTTGCTCCTGTGGTGGTACCTTTTGAATAGCTCTCATGTCCATGAGTGCTGTAATTTGTTTTTGAGCCTCTAACCATTGATTTGGTGGCAGATTTGGCATTCCTTTTAACCTTGGTAGAGTGTGAAAGTGGAACTTGTAACCTTGAGATACGATGTTGAGAACCCATTTGTCTTTGGTGATGCAATGCCAATTGTGATAGAAAAGTGCCAGTTTTCCTCCTAAGGGGGCTGCCAAGAGAGAGCTGTTTGGCAGTTGTAGTGGGAAGTCATTGAGGCTGTTTTTTATAAGGTTGTGGCCTGTCTTCCCCTTCTTTCTGGCCTGGTGTACCCCAATGTCGAGGCCTGTAAGGACCTTGTGCTTGACCTCTACCTCTTGGACATCTGTATCTGCCCCTTTGAGGTCTGTCTGTGACTGGAAAGGACCAATTCTTTGTTGGCCAATTTCTGCTAAAACGAGGAGGCTGAACCTGCAAGAAATCCTTCACCGTTTGCATGGATTTTGCCTTATCCTCCATCTTCTTTAATACCTCCTCTGCCTTAACTCCAAACAGCACATCCCGCTGCAAAGGTGCATCCAATAATTTTGCCTTAACATGGTCTGGTAACGTATGTTCTTTTAACCAAGCATGCCTTCTAATGACAGAGCCTGTAACTGCTGCTCTACAGGAGGCCTCTAAGGAATCAAATCCACATTGCAAAGTAGGTTTTCCCACTTGTTCAGCTGCATGCAATAAATCCTGCATTTCTTTAAAACTAGAAGGATCTGAATCTGGAAGCATCTTTTGTTTCAACTGAGACATCAAAAATTGCTGATATTTTAGCATGTGAAACTGGCAATTTAAGACTCTCCTTGCTAAAGTTGCAGATGCATATACCTTTTTCCACCATCTGTCTAATGCTCTGGAATCTCTGTCAGAGGGAACTGGGTTTTTTGCTGATGAGGCTTTAATCCCTTTGGGTCCCTGAGAAATAGTTTCAGGGTCAGCAGCAGGGCTTTTATACAGAAATTTGTGAGAGTCAGGGTCTCTGTAATATCTATCAGGTTTAACTGGGGCTGGAGGCAAGGAGTCTGGGTTTAAGCTGGATTCAGTGTACACATCATCCACAATATCCAACACTGGCGGAATAGAAAGGGGTCTGTGTTGAGGCAGTAAAAGGAAGTCTGAGCCTTTTCTTGGATTCTGAGTAATCCTGGCCATCCCAATGGAAATGCTCCCTCATGGTAAGCAAGGTCTCCCCAAAGGAGTAGTCCTCAGGCGGAGAGGCTGATGGAATTGATTCCTCAGCAGAGTCCTCATAAGGGGGTAAAGAATGCCCTAGGTCTGAGGATGAATCTAAAGAAATGGACACCTGGTCGGAAGATTCATAGTCTGCATTCTGTCTGGGCCTTTTATCAGAAGGTGGATGGGACCCCCTGATTAGGGTGATTAGGTCTTCGGCCATTTTGAGCATTTGTTTCTTAGGCATGGAAGCCTGTCCTGGAGAATGCGTCCTGGAGAATGCTGTATCTATTTCTTTGTTTTTAAGGGGGCCTTAGACTTAGCAGAGGGTTTAATAGTTAACTGGGTAGGTCTGAAAACAGCCTCTGAGGCTGTGGATTGCTCAGCTACTTCGGTTCCATCAGAAGGGTTAGTTTCAGTGGGCTGAAAACCTAGAACGTCCGAAGGCCCAGCCAGCTCCACGGAGTCTGAGGCGGTCTGTGGTTCTGTGGAAGTGGTCGTCAGGGGCTGTGTACGCACCTCGCTGAAAACCGGAGAACTGGCGACCGTCCTAGAAGAGGCCTCGTCGTCAGTTTTGGGCCTCGGATGCCTGTCCTTGTCTTTGCGCTTTTTATGTATTCCGGCCGAAGTTCAGACGGCATGGTGTAATTGAATTTTCTGCCAAAACAAAGTCGGGCAAAATCAAACAGACGTTTAATAGTGCGCTTGTTAAACCTAGCACAAAACCGACAACCAGTGATGTTGTGGTCTGGGCCTGGGCATGGAATACAATAGGAGTGGAAATCCTTAGGGAGGTATTTGCTTCCCACAAGAAATACAGTTATTAACTTTTACTGACATTGGTCTGAGGCAAGAAAATGTTTCCCCAACGGGGTACTTCACTTTGTAGAAGACTTCGGTTCTGGATTCGGAATGAAAATCTCAAGAGTCGGCCGACCAGCACTTGCGACCTGCTTTTCCTTCGGGCACCGCGCGGCAAGAAAGACTGAAGAAAAAGGCGTTGGCTGCATCTTATATACCCCTGTCGCACTGACGTCAGGGAGGAGGCGACAGCAACCGACACCGGACCAAGACTTTGGAACTCAGGCAGACTGGGGAACCGCCTGACGGCAGGATAACCCAAGTGTAATGACTGCAGCAGTGTAACACGATGAACATCTGCATCCCCTAGCTCTTGGGTAAAACACAGTACATACTTTGCAGTGTGTCACAGTATTTATTTATTCCATTTATAATTCCTTCACTAAGTAACAGTCGCTTACCATAAAGAATTACAAAACAAACAGGTCAAATATTAGAGCTGCATGCCACCTTTAAGTTATTACTTACATAATTCTGAAAGCAAGCACTTTTTAAATATTTTTGTATTTATTTATATCTATTTACTGGGGTGCAGCACTAGTCACAATGAACCAGTGCAGACTTTGCCTGATAAATACAGGTAGAATACCAACAAAGTAAAACAAAACTTGCATATTATTGAAATTGAAGCTAGAAAAAGAAAAAAAATCATATGCTGAAATATACACAATACTCGGCTGATGACCGAATAAAATGGCCAGTAAGGAATTTATACAAGACTTAAGAACATTGAAAAAAAATACTTGCTCAGGACACTCCACAGAAGCTGTACTTGCTCAGGACACTCCACAGAAGCTGTACTGCTCCCTGCTCATGACACAGCCTACAATGAGAGACGAGGAGGAACCCACCCCTAGAAGAAGTAAGAACAGCACTAAGGAAAATTAAGTCAGGGAAAGCAGCAAGCTCAGATGAGATCATGGCAGGCAGGATAATGATGTCTGGAGAGAGTAGAAATGACACCTGAGGGTACTCATTGCAGTATGGAGAGAAAGGCATACCTCAGATGACTGAAGAGTAGGGCACACTAGTGCCATGTTCAAGTACAGAGAGGACTTTCACAACTGTGGGTCATATAAAGGTACCAAACTCCTGTCACACTGCATGAAAGTCCTGGAGTGGGCGACTGATAAATATGCAGAAAAAAAGTAAGACAGGAGATGAACAGTTCAGACTCGGATCAGAATGCAGCACAATTCACCTAATGTTTAAAGTGAGGCACAGAGTTAAGAAGAAGCTACAGATGAGGAAAGAGTCCAACTGTGCATTCCAAGACATGGAGAAAGCATATGAAAAGGTCCGAGGAAAGCTGATTTGTGCAGTACTGCTGTGGTTCTAAGTCCCAGAAACACTGGCAGAATTAGTGCAGACTACGTATGAACAGTGTTTGGTCTCATAGATGAGTTCCCAGTGAGAGTAGCTGTGCATAAGGGTTCAGCTCGGAGCCTAACGTTGTTCATACTAGTGATGGACTACAATAGGAAACAGGTTGGAGGGGACAAATTAACAAAGTTGCTGTATGGAGACAATATGGAATTACCTTCAGACTTGGATCAAGAACTTCAAAGGATAGTGGAATGCAAACCTGAAGGAACATGGAATGAAACTGGAGTACATATAAGAAAGCTGTAATGGCAGCAAATAGGGAAAATCAGAAGCAGCTGAGAATGGGGATAGAATGGAAAAGTGGAACAGGTTAACATCTACAAGTATCTAGAAGGGGTGTTTGTGGAAAGGGAAGTATAAATGAGGAGGTCAAAGCTAGAATCAGAAGAGGTGCAGCCAACCAGTACAAAGTGTCAGCGGTAGTATATGACAGAAGAATGCCAAAGAAGTTGAAAAGCAAAGTGTACAAAAAGTACAGTTTTGTACCTACCATAAATGTAGATGTCCGATAGGTATGCATCTGCAGTCATAACATATGGGTTGTCCTGCCTCAGGCAGCCCTTCGGTCGGCCGGATTTCAAAGTCTGGATCTGGCCTCGGCTGATGTCGCACTTTCCCCGACGTCAGAGCGTCTGGGGTATAAAAGCATCAGCCGACGCCATTTTCCTCAATTTTTCTTGCCCCAGATGCCAGGTGCCCTCTAGGAAGGCTAAATTTGGATAAATGCTGAAAAGTTCCAAACATTTGCAAATTATATACATGTATAAATAAACAAACAAATACACCATAATAGATTCCCCCAGCTAGCTAGAAGAGGGGTAAGCACCGTAGGAATACCACAGAAGGGAAGGAGGGAGGGTAATCCCGACTGCAGATGCATACCTATCGGACATCTACATTTACGGTAGGTACAAAACTGTACTATGTCCTTCAAGGATGCATCTGCAGTCATAACATATGGGTAGAATACCATAGCCAATCTGGGGGAGGAGGTACTAAGAAAAGGATGGTGTAGTTAAGATCCCCTGCAGTACTGCAGTTGCAAACCCTGCTCTGGATCTAGAGTATAAAGGTAGATTGTAATGCTTGGCAAATGTATGCACGGAGCTCCAAGTAGCAGCTTCTAAAATGTCCTTGGTAGCCACCCCTCGTAGGAAGGCTGTAGTGGTGGCCGTGGCTCTTGTGGAGTGAGGCCTGATATTTTCAGGAACTGTCTTTCCATGAAAGGAGTAGCAAAAGCGAATGCAATTTCCTACCCATTTTGAAATTGTCTGTTTGGAAATTGCTCTTCCTTGCACCCCAGTTGCATATGCTACAAAACGTTGGGTCAGTTTTTCTGCTAGTTTTTGTTCTGTCCAAGTAGTAGCGTAGCTGCCTGTGTATATCCAGGGTGTGCAAAAGTTTTCCCCCTCTATTCTGTGGATTAGGGAAGAACGTAGGCAAGTGAATAGCTTGGTTCAAGGATATCCTAGATACCACCTTTGGCATGAAAGTAGGATTGGTTCTTAGTGACACCCTGTCCTGGTGGAAAATAAGAAAAGGCTGCACTGCCATTAATGCTTGTAACTCAGATACTCTTCTTGCTGAAGTGATTGCCAGAAGGAATGCAGTTTTCCAAGATAGAAACTGTAGATCCGCTGATGCTGCTGGTTCAAAAGGAGGTAGTGTCAGTTTCTCCAGCACAAAGTTGAGATCCCAGGCAGGAAGAGGGGGTCTTCTTGGAGGTTTAATATTCTTGATTCCTCTCAGAAATCGTCTGAGGAGAGGGTGTGAAGATAGGTGGATCCACATTGTATTCTGCTGAAATTGCTGAAGCATGAATCTTAATGGAAGAATAGGACAGGCCAGTGTGGAACAATTCTGCCAAGTATTCTAGGATATGTGTCAGGTTTGCCACTGTGACATCTGTGCCCTTTGATGTGCTCCAAATGAGAAATCTCTTCCATTTAGCCGAGTATGTCTTCCTTGTGGAAGGCCTGCGAGCCTCCAGGATAATGTCCTTCACCCTCTGAGATAAAACAGTTTGATTGGGATTTAAGGAATTTTCCAGGCAGTTAAATGCAATGTTTTCAAGTTGGGATGCAGGGTCTTGAAATTGTTCTGAGTCAGAAGGAGAGGCCATAATTTTGCCTGAGACATGCTTCTCAATAATGGATACCAGTGTTGTCTTGGCCAGTCCGGAGCTATTAGTATCACTTTTGGTTGTTCCTCCCTGATCTTCAGTAGAACCTTGTACATCAATGGGAGAGGTGGGAAAGCATATACTGTTAGGGCGTTCCAGCTGAAAGAGAGAGAGTCCACCCTCCAAGCCTGTGGGTGGTATGTCCTTGAGCAGAATGTCTTCAGTTGATTGTTGAGTGGGGAGGCGAACAAATCTATCTCCGGCATTCCCCATGTCTTTGCTATGAGTTGGAAGATGTCTTGGGTGCAGCATCCATTCGTGTGCATCCATGGTAGTTCTGCTTAAGCTGTCCGCCAGTGTATTTTCTTTCCCTGGCACAAATTGGGCCTGTAGTTGGATGTTGAGATTCAGGCATAGTTCCCACAGATTCATAGCCATCCGGCATAGAGGATAGGAATGTGTGCCTCCCTGCTTGTTTATGTACCACATGACCGTGGTGTTGTCTGTCCTTATTAACAGGTGTCCTTGTTGGAGGAAGGGCTTGAATGCCTCGATTGCATGACTCACTGCCAGCATTTCCTTTTGGTTTATGTGCATGCTTAGCTGTCCTTGAGGCCATAGGCCTTGAATACATTTGTCCTCCATGTGCGCTCCCCATCCTCGGTCTGAGGCATCAGTGGTGATGGTCTGCCTTGGTTTTGGTTTGTTGAAAGGCAACCCTCTGTTGGACTGGCAGGCCTGAGCCCACCACAGGAATTATTTTTGAAGGCATGGAATGATTGGTATCATGGGTTCTAAACTGTGACTGTGTTGAGACCATACACTCCTGAGGAACCATTGTAATTTCCTCATATGCAGCCTGGCATGCGGTATTAGAATTATGCAGGATGCCATGTAACCCAGGGCCTGCAGGATTTTCCTTGCAGTAAGCAGAGTTTGTCTTGTCAGAATCATGAAGTAATCTGGAAGTTGTTTTTGTTTTTCCTCTGTGAGGAAGGCCATTTGGGTGGTTGTGTCCAGATCTGCACCCAAAAAGGTTATCCTTTGGGATGGTACTAGTCTTGACTTTTGGATGTTGACTGTGTATCCCAAGGACTGTAGCAGGTATATGGCATAGGCCAAGTCCTTTATCAGATTTTCCTTGCTGTCCGCTTGTATTAGGCAGTCGTCCAGGTATGGGTAAATTTGAATTCCCTGTAGCCTGCAATGTGCAATTACTGATGCCAGGCATTTTGTGAATACTCTGGGCGCAGTAGATAAGCCAAAGGGCAATGCTGAGAATTGATAATGCTCTGATCCTGCAAGAAAATCTGAGGTGTCTTCTGCAGTTTGGTCGAATAGGGACGTGCAGGTATGCCTCCTTGAGATCTAGAGTCACCAGCAAAGACTCCTTGCCCAACATGGGAAAAAGTTGCTGTAGGGTCAGCATTTTGAATTTTGGCACAATGAGATAAGTGTTCAGTGCGGACAGGTCAAGAATAGGCCTCCATTGATTTTCCTTTCTTGGTACAAGGAATAGTCTGGAGTAAAATCCTTGGCCTTGTTCTGAACATGGTACCTTTTCTATAGCTTTCATCTGAAGTAAATTGCTGATTTGTTTTAAAGCCTCTGCCCTCTGATTTGGTGGAAGGTTTGGCATTCCGCCTCTTTTTGGCAAAGTGTGAAAATGAAACCTGTATCCTTTGTCTATTATTTGCAGTGGCCATGTATCCTTTGTGATATAATGCCAGTTTTTTTGAGAATAAAGCCAGCTTTCCGCCCAAGGGTGCTTCTAGTTGATCCCTGGTAGGCGGAATCAGAGTTAAGTCATTGACCTTGACCTGCTGCAGTAGTTGTTGTTGTTGCTGTAGCACTACTCCTCTGGTTGGCAGGCTGCCACTGACGGCCTCTGTATGAGCCCTTCGATTGACCTCTGCCTCTAGGGCGCCTATTCCTGCCTCTCTGGGCTCTGTCCGAGTCTGGAAAGGACCAATTCTTAGTAGGCCAGTTTCTGCTGAATCTCGGTGGCTGAACTTGCAGGAAATCTTTAACTGTTTACACAGATTTTGCCTTTTCTTTAACCTTTTTTAAGATCTCTGAGCAGAGGAGCCAAATAAATTTTGTTTCTCCATTGGAGCATCCAGGAATTTAGCTTTGACATGGTCTGGCAAAGATTGCTCCTTCAGCCAGGCATGCCTACGAATAACTGCCCCAGTCATAGCTGATCTAAATGAAGCCTCCAGTGCATCATAGCCACATTTTAAGAAATGATTACTAACCTGTTGTGAGTTGTGTACCAAATCCTGAAGGGATTTACGGTCTAGGGGTTCAGGAGAAGAAAGTTTCTTATTCATTTCATCTAACAAATATTCCTGGTACTGTATCATATGAAATTGACAGTTTAATGCCCTGACAGAAAGAGTTGCAGAAGTATACACCTTCTTTCCCCTGACAGAAAGAGTTGCAGAAGTATACACCTTCTTTCCCCATCTCTCTAAAGCTCTAGACTCTCTGTCAGAGGGTAGAGGATTTTTGGCAGTAGCGGCCGCAACCCCTTTAGGGCCCTGAGAAATAGTTTCTGGGTCTGCTGAATGGGCTTTATACAAGTGGAAATGAGAATCCGGAACCCTGTAGTATCTGTCAGGCTTGGCAGGGGCCGGAGGGAGAGTATCAGGGGCCGTACTGACATCACTGAACACATCATCAATTACATTTAGAACAGGAGGTATAGCTAAGGGCCTATGCTGAGGCAAATGCAAAAAGGTCCTTAATCTTTTTCTAGAATCAGAAAAATCCTGACCTTGCCATTGAAAATGCTCTCTCATGGAGTGTAGACTCTCACCAAAGGAAAACTCCTCAGGAGGGGAGGCCGAAGGGATAGATTCCTCTGCATTTGAATCCTCATAAGGCGAGTAAGCCCCTTCCTGGTGGTCTGACAACTCAGATCCATCCGTGGAATCATCTGAGGAGTGTGGATCAGAGGAGTCAGTCCTGGGCCTTTTGTCTGGAGGGGGTTGAGAGGCCCTATCTGGGTGAGGTTGTGAACCCCTAATTAAGGAAATAAGGTCCTCAGCAAGGCTGAGGATCTGTAAACTAGAGGTAGGCCTCTGGGAAGTAGATTTGGGAGGCAAAGCTTTTGATAGTTTGGCAGCTTTATCCCTTGAAAAGGCCTTAATGGACATGGAAGCAGGAGGCCTAGCTGCCCCACGTTGCAGGGGTAGAAATGTCCAAAGGTATGGTGTCGGACAATTCCTGCACACAAGCTTCAGTAGGTAGTTCTGAAGCCGACTCAGCCGGGGCCTCTCGGGCCTCGGTGGTCGGAAGAAGGAATCGCCGAGGACTTTGTTTTGGCCGAAACCGAGACACTCGCGGTAGGCCTAGCCGTGGTTTCAGCCGAAACCGCGGGCCGCGAGTGTCGGTCCTTTTCCTTGCGTTTGACCATATGCGAAGTCGGAGTCTCCGACGGCATTTTATAAGCAAAAGCGGCTCCAAAAAATTCCTCTGCAAACTCCGACCGACGTCCAAGAGTTCGTCGGTTGAAGGAGGCACAGGCTAAACAGGCCGATACGTCGTGGTCTGGGCCTAAGCAAGGAAGGCAGTAGGAATGGAAATCCTTATGAGATATTTGTTTCCCACAAGTTAAACAATTATTTACTTTGTCTGACATCGGCTGAGGCAAGAAAGTGTCCCCAACGGAGTACTTAGCTTTTTTCGAAGTCTTCGGTAGCTGAAATCACTGGATCTGACCAACCGGCACTTGCGAACAGCTTCTGCTTGGGGCACCGCGCGGCAAGAAAGACTGAGGAAAATGGCGTCGGCTGATGCTTTTATACCCCAGACGCTCTGACGTCGGGGAAAGTGCGACATCAGCCGAGGCCAGACCCAGACTTTGGAATCCGGCCGACCGAAGGGCTGCCTGAGGCAGGACAACCCATATGTTATGACTGCAGATGCATCCTTGAAGGACATCAGTGAAGAGCAGCACTACTGCATGGGACAAAAACCTTGGCAGTACAGGCAGAGCAGTTAGGGAAGCCAGAGGTTATGGAGATGAAGTGCCTACGACATGTGGTAGGCGGCACACTGTGGGATATACTAAGAAAGAATAGTTGTGCAAGACCTTACCATAACCATATTTGTCCTCCTCTTCTATGTTGCAGTATTCATAACAGTAGAGAATAGCTGCCTGCAGTGCCACCTTCCGGCCAGTATACCAAAATCTTTGCCCTGGAGGGTACGTGTGATGTCGACTACGAGGGCCATAAACCGGTGTTAGGTATAAAGGTGATGTTTGCACGTACCCTGCTCAGAATAGTTTCTGCTGCAAATACTAGTACCCCTGATGTTTTTCAGGAGGGTCCTAACTGAGACACTTAGACTTGCATGCCTGCTAAAGCCAGGGCAGTAATAAGGCTATGTAGGTAGAGACTTTGGTAAGAAGATGGCCACAGGTGTTCATAAAATACTTGCAATAGCAGAAGCAAGAAACAGGGGGTAGAAGGGTGGGACTGAATACTGCAACATAGAAGAGAAGGGCATCTATGGTTATGGTAAGGTCTTGCACATGTCATCCTATTCTGATGTTGCAGTATTCATAACAGTAGGGAGTGTACCAGAGCTTTAAGCATGATCTTGGGAGGAGGAAGGGTTTCCATGGTCCAGGAGACCCTGTAGGATAGTTCTGGCAAAACCAGCTCTAGCACTGGATGCCATGTCCAGCAGTGTTTGGTTAAGGTGTGCACTGAGGTCCAAGTGGCTGCCTCTAAAATAGAAGGGGAATAAAACACCTTTGAAAAAGGCAGAAGAAGCAGCTGCTCTGGTGGAATGTGGTTTGATACTGCCCTGTAAGGTTTTTCCATGGTGGGAATAGTAGAACGAGATGGACTTGGAGATTCATGAGGCAATGGTTTGCTTAGAAACAGCTATCCCTAGTGCTCTGGGATGGAAGGAAAAGTACAGTTTTGTACCTACCATAAATGTAGATGTCCGATAGGTATGCATCTGCAGTCCTAACATATGGGTTGTCCTGCCTCAGGCAGCCCTTGATCGCGGATTCCAAAGCCTGGGTCTGGCCCCGGCTGATGTCGCACTTCACCCGACGTCATAGCTGCTGTTTATTGGGTATAAAGGCATCAGCCGACGCCATTTTCCTCAGTGTTTCTTGCCCCAGATGCCAGGTGTCCTCTAGTAAGGCTAAATTTGGATAAATGCAAATAATTCCAAACAGTAGAGAGCAAACAATAAAAAAAAAAAAAAAATATATATATATATATATATATATATATATATATATATATATATATATATATATATATATATATATATATATATATATATATACACACACACACACACACACACACACACACACACACACACACACACACACACACACAAACACAAACACCATAATAGATTCCCCCAGCTAGCTACAAGAGGGGTAAATACCCTAGGAATACCACAGAGGGGAAGGAGGGTGGGTAAATCCTGACTGCAGATGCATACCTATCGGACATCTACATTTATGGTAGGTACAAAACTGTACTATGTCCTTCAAGGATGCATCTGCAGTCCTAACATATGGGTAGAATACCATAGCCAAACTGGGGGAGGAGGCACTAAGATAAAGATGGTGTAGTTAAGATCCCTTGCAAAACAGCAGTTGCAAAACCTGCTCGGGATCTAGAGTATAAGGGAAGATTGTAATGCTTGGCAAATGTATGCACGGAGCTCCAAGTAGCAGCTTCTAAAATGTCTTTGGTAGCCACTCCTCGTAGGAAAGCTGTAGTGGTGGCTGTAGCTCTTGTGGAATGAGGTCTGATATTATCAGGAGTTGTCTTTCCACGAAAAGAGTAGCAAAATCGAATGCAATTTCCTATCCATTTTGAGATTGTCTGTTTTGAAATTGCTTTTCCTTGCATTCCTGTTGCATATGCTACCAGAAGCTGGTCAGTTTTTCTGTTGGTCTTAGTTCTGCCCAGATAGTAGCATAATTGTCTGTGCACATCCAAGGTATGTAGCAATCTTTCCCCCCTGTTCTGTGGGTTGGGGAAGAATGTAGGTAAATGAATTGCTTGGTTCAATGATACTCTGGAGACCACTTTTGGCATAAAGGTAGGGTTAGTTCTCAGAGAGACTCTGTCCTGATGGAAGATAAGGAAGGGTTGTACTGCCATTAATGCCTGCAACTCAGATACCCTTCTTGCTGAAGTAATTGCTAGCAGGAAAGCAGTTTTCCAAGACAAGAATTGGAATTCTGCTGTTGCTGCTGGTTCAAAAGGGGGTAGTGTTAACTTTTCCAGCACAAAGTTGAGATCCCATGTAGGTAAAGGTGGTTTCCTTGGAGGCTTTACATTTTTGATTCCTCTCAAGAACTGCCTGAGAAGAGGATGAGAGAAGACAGGAGGATCCATGTTGTATTCTGCTGAAATTGCTGATGCATGAATCTTAATGGAGGAGTAAGACAGGCCATTGTGGAACAGCTCTGCTAAATATTCCAGGATGTGTGCTATGTTTGCCAATGAGACATTTTCTCTCTTTGCTGCACTCCAGATGAGGTATCTTTTCCACTTGGCTGAATAAGTCTTCCTTGTGGAGGGTCTGCGTGCCTCCAGGATAATGTCCTTAACCCTCTGAGATAAACCTGGGTTATTTTGTTTTATGGAATATTCCAAGCAGCTAGCTGCAGTGTTTTCAAGTTTGGATGTAGGATCTTGTAGTTGTCCTGTGTTAGTAGTAAGGGACAGAGGTAGATGCCATGCGTGTGTCCGAGACATGCTTCTCAGTAGCGGGTACCAATGTTGCCTCTGCCAGTCTGGAGCTATCAGAATTACCCTTGGCTGACCCTCTCTGATCTTCAGTAGAACTTTGTACATCAAGGGAAGAGGTGGAAATGCATATGCTGACAGGTTTTTCCAGCTGAAGGAAAAGGAGTCCACCCTCCAAGCAAGTGGGTGGTATGCTCTTGTGCAAAATTTCTTCAATTGGTGATTGTGTGGGGAGGCAAACAGGTCTATCTGTGGTAGTCCCCATTTCTTTGTTATGGCTTTGAAGATATCTGGATGCAGCATCCATTCATGAGCATCCGTGGTAGTTCTGCTTAAGGTGTCTGCTAGAGAATTTTCTTTTCCTGGTACAAATCTGGCCTGAAGTTGAATGTTGAGGCTCAGGGCCACATTCCACAGGTCCATTGCCATCTGGCATAGAGGATATGAATGTGTACCTCCCTGTTTGTTGATGTACCGTATGACTGTGGTATTGTCCGTCCTTATCAGCAGATGACCCTGTTGAAGGAGTGGCCTGAATGCCTGGATCGCATGTTTCACTGCCAGCATCTCCTTTAGATTTATGTGTAGATTCAGCTGGTCTTGGGTCCACAGGCCTTGTATACACTTGTCTACCATGTGTGCCCCCCATCCTAGGTCTGAGGCGTCCGTGGTGATGGTCTGGCTTGGCTGTGGTTTGTGGAAAGGCAAGCCTCTGTTCAACTGACAGGCCTGAGCCCACCACAGGAATTCTTGCTTCAGGCATGGAATTATTGGAATCTGGGCTTCTAGACTGTGCTTGTGTTGAGACCATAGCTTTCTCATATGCAGCCTGGCTTTGCGGAACCAATATTATGCAGGATGCCATGTAACCCAGGGCTTGCAGGACTTTCCTTGCAGTTAGCTGAGTTTGTGTTGTTAATGTCATGAAGTAGACTGGTAGTTGCTTTTGTTTTTCTTCTGTGAGAAAAATCATCTGAGTTGATGCGTCTAATTCTGCACCCAAGAATGTTATCCTTTGGGATGGTACTAGTCTTGACTTTTGAATGTTGACTGTGTATCCCAAGGCTTGCAACAGTTGTATGACATTTTCCAAATCTTTTGTTAACTTTGCCTTGTTGTCCGCTTGTATTAGGCAGTCGTCCAGGTATGGGTAAATCTGAATTCCCTGAAGTCTGCAATGAGCAATTACTGATGCCAGGCATTTCGTGAATACTCTGGGCGCAGTAGATAAGCCAAAAGGCAATGCTGAGAATTGATAATGCTCTGATCCTGCAAGAAATCTGAGGTGTCTTCTGCAATCTGGTCGTATAGGGACGTGCAGGTATGCCTCCTTGAGATCTATAGTCACCAGCCAAGACTCCTTGCCCAGCATGGGAAGAAGTTGCTGGAGGGTCAGCATTTTGAATTTTGGAACAATGAGGTATGTGTTCAGTGCGGACAAATCTAGAATAGGTCTCCATTGATTTTCTTTTCTTGGTACAAGGAAAAGCCTGGAGTAAAATCCTTGGCCTTGTTCCATGGGTGGCACTTCTTCTATAGCTCTCATCCTTAGTAAGTTGTTGATTTGTCTTAGAGCGTCTGTTTTTTGGCTTGGTGGTAGGTTTGGCATTCCTCTCTTTTTTGGTAGAGTATGGAAGTGAAACCTGTAGCCCTTGTCTATTGTTTGTAAAGTCCATTTGTCTCCTGTAATGTAATGCCAGTTGTCGGAGAATAAGGCTAGTTTTCCGCCCAAGGGTGCTTCCAGTTGTTCCCTGGTAGGCGGAACTAGAGCCAAGTCATTGTGTCTGCCCTATAGAAGTGGTTGTGGTTGATTCTGTGGCAGTACTTCTCTGGTTGGTAGGTTGCCACTGACGTCCCCTGTAGGCACCCCTAGATTGACCTCTGCCTCTTGGGCGTCTATTTCTGCCTCTCTGCGCTCTGGAGTTGTCTGGAAAGGACCAATTCTTCGAAGGCCAATTTCTGCTAAACCTCGGAGGTTGGACCTGTAAGAAATCCTAGACTGTTTGGACAGATTTTGCTTTTTCTTCCACATTTTTTAGAACCTCCTGTGCAGCGGAGCCAAACAAACTTTGTTTCTCCATGGGAGCATCTAGGAGTTTTGACTTAACATTGTCTGGTAAGGATTGTTCTTTTAACCAGGCATGCCTTTGAATCACTGTTCCAGTCACCGCTGATCTAAAGGAAGCCTCCAGTGCATCATAGTCACATTTTAAGAAATGGTTACTGACCTGCTGAGAGTTGTATACCAAATCCTGAAGGGACTTGCGGTCTAAAGGTTCGGGAGAAGATAGTTTTTTATTTAGCTGGTCTAACAAAAATTCCTGGTACTGAATCATGTGAAATTGACAGTTCAAGGCCCTGGCCGAAAGAGTAGCAGAAGTATAAACCTTTTTACCCCATCTCTCTAATGCTCTAGATTCCCTTTCAGAGGGAAGAGGGTTTTTGGCAGAGGCAGCAGCCACACCTTTAGGGCCCTGTGAAATGGTTTCAGGATCTGCAACAGGAGCCTTATACAAATGGTAGTGTGTGTCCGGGACCCTGTAATATCTGTCTGGCTTGGCAGGGGCCAGAGGAAGAGAATCAGGAGCAGTACAGGCATCATTATATGCATCATCAACAACTGTTAGTACTGGCGGAATGGCTAAAGGCCTATGCTGTGGTAAGTGTAAAAAAGTCCTTAGCCTTTTCCTTGAATCTGAAAAATCCTGGCCCTGCCATTGGAAGTGTTCCTCATAGCATGCAAGGTTTCCCCAAAGGAAAATTCTTCAGGAGGAGAAGCAGAAGGAATGGAGTCTTCTGCATCAGAATCCTCATAGGGAGAATATGGGCCTTCGTGAGGGTCTGAAAGGTCTGAGTCATCCGAGGAATAATCTGTAGGTTCCGGAAGTTCAGTCCTAGGCCTCTTGTCTGGAGGGGGCTGAGAGGCCCTGTCTGGGTGAGGTTGAGATCCTCTGATCAAAGAAATGAGATCCTCAGCCAGGCTGAGTATTTGGGAACTAGAGGTAGGCCTATGTGAAGGTGTTTTGGCAGGCAAGGCCTTAGAAGATTTAGCTGCCTTAGCCCTGGCAAACGCCTTGATAGACATGGAAGCAGGGGGTCTAGCAGCCCCACGTGCAGGGGTAGTTATGTCTAAAGGAATAGTGTCTGATAAATCCTGGGTGGCTGCTTCTGTAGCAGTAAATTCAGTAGCAGATTCAACCATGCTCTGTGAGGCCTCGGCTATCGGAAGCATGCTTTCGGCCGAAGGAAGAACCGGGGGCTCGGTTTCAGCCGAAACCGAGGCATTCGCGGTTGGCCTAACCGTGGTTTCAGCCAAAACCGTGGGCCGCGAATGTCGGTCCTTTTCCTTGCGCTTTTTAGCTAATTGAGTAGTCTGAGTCTCCGACGGCATTTTGTATGCAAAAGCGGGACCAAAAAACTCCTCTGCAAACTCCGACCGACGTCTAAGAGTCCGTCGGTTGAAGGAAGCACAGGCTAGACAAGCTGATACGTCGTGGTCTGGGCCTAAGCAAGGAAGGCAGTAAGAGTGGAAATCCTTATGAGGTATTTGTTTCCCACAAGTTAAACAATTATTTACTTTGACATCGGCTGAGGCAAGAAAGAGTCCCCAACGGGGTACTTAGCTTTTTAGAAGTCTTCGGTAGTAGAAATCTCTGGATCTGACCGACCGGCACTTGCGAACAGCTTCTGCTTCGGGCACAGCGCGGCAAGAAAGACTGAGGAAACTGGAGTCGGCTGATGCCTTTATACCCAATAAACAGCAGCTAAGATGTCGGGTGAAGTGCGACATCAGCCGAGGCCAGACCCAGACTTTGGAATCCGGCCGACCGAAGGGCTGCCTGAGGCAGGACAACCCATATGTTAGGACTGCAGATGCATCCTTGAAGGACATCATAACTGTTCTGATTTCCTGATATTTTTGGTTTTGTCTAGGTAATATCTTAGTTGTCTGTGCATGTCCAGAGAGTGAAGGGTCCTCTCTGAAACATTTTGAGGATGGTATGTTAATGGTTTGATTCAACGAGAGTTCATTAACTACATTTTGCATGAAGGAAGGGTTGGTTCTGAGCACCACTCTGTCCCTGTGAAAGACTAGGTAGGGGGATGTGGCCATCAGGGCTTGGATCTCCGAAACCCTCCTGGTGGAAGTGAGGCCAACAAGCAGAACTGTTGTGAATATACAAAATTTCAGAGAAGCAGAATATGCTGGTTCAAATGGAGATGGTGTTAATTTTTCTAATACAAAGTTTAGATCCCAAAGGGCAATGCTGAGAATTGATGATGCTCTGATCCTGCAAGAAATCTGAGGTGTCTTCTGCAATCTGGTCGGATAGGGACGTGCAGGTATGCCTCCTTGAGATCTAGAGTCACCAGCTAAGACTCCTTGCCCAACATGGGAAGAAGTTGCTGTAGGGTCAGCATTTTGAATTTTGGCACAATGGGGTAAGTGTTGAGCGCGGACAGGTCGAGAATAGGCCTCCATTGGTTTTCTTTTCTTGGTACCAGGAATAATCTGGAGTAAAATCCTTGGCCTTGTTCTGTAGATGGTACCCTTTCTATAGCTTTCATCTGAAGTAGTTTGCTGATTTGTTTTAAAGCCTCTGCCTTCTGGTTTGGTGGAAGGTTTGGCATTCCGCCCCTTTTTGGCAAAGTGTGGAAGTAAAACCTGTATCCTTTGTCTATTGTTTGCAATGTCCATGTATCCTTTGTAATGCAATGCCAGTTTTTGGAGAATAAAGCCAGCTTTCCGCCCAAGGGAGCTTCCAGTTGATCCCTGGTAGGCGGAATCAGAGTAAAGTCATTGGGTCTGTCCTGTGGTAGTGGTTGTAGTTGTAGCTGTGGCACTACCCCTCTGGTTGGCAGGCTGACACTGACGGCCCCTGTAGGCACCTCTTGATTGACCTCTGCCTCTAGGGCGTCTGTTCCTGCCCCTCTGTGCTCTGGAGGTGTCTGGAAAGGACTAATTCTTTGTAGGCCAGTTTCTGCTGAACCTCGGAGGTTGGACCTGCAGGAATTCCTTTACGGTTTGCACAGATTTTGCTTTTTCTTCCACCTTCTTTAGAATCTCCTGTGCAGGGGAGCCAAATAAACTTTGTTTCTCCATTGGAGCATCGAGGAGTTTAGCCTTGACATGGTCTGGCAAAGATTGCTCCTTCAGCCAGGCATGCCTACGAATTACTGCCCCAGTCATAGCTTCTCCAGTGCATCACAGCCACATTTTAAGAAATGATTACTGACCTGCTGAGAGTTGTGTACCAAATCCTGAAGGGATTTACGGTCTAAAGGTTCAGGAGAAGAAAGCTTCTTATTCAGCTGATCTTACAAAAATTCTTGGTACTGTATCATATGGAATTGACAATTTAATGCCCTGGCAGAAAGAGTAGCAGATGTATAAACCTTTTTTCCCCCATCTCTCTAATGCTCTAGACTCTCTTTCAGAGGGTAGGGGATTCTTGGCAGTAGCAGCTGCAACCCCTTTAGGGCCCTGAGAAATAGTTTTTGGGTCTGTAGCATGGGCTTTATACAGGTGGAAGTGAGAATCCGGGACCCTGTAATATCTGTCAGGTTTGGCAGGGGCCGGGGGAAGAGAATCAGGTGCAGTACTGACATCATTGTACACATCATCAATTACGGTCAGAACAGGAGGTATGGCTAAGGGCCTATGCTGGGGCAAATGTAAAAAGGTCCTTAATCTTTTTCTAGAATCAGAGAAATCCTGACCCTGCCATTGAAAGTGTTCCCTCATGGAGTGTAAAGTCCCCCAAAGGAAAATTCTTCTGGTGGGGAGGCCGAAGGAATAGAATCTTCTGCATCTGAATCCTCATAAGGTGAGTAGGCCCCTTCCTGATGGTCTGACAAATCAGATCCATCCGTGGAGTAATCTGAGGAGAGAGGTTCAGAGGGATCAGTCCTGGGCCTTTTGTCTGGAGGAGGTTGGGAACCCCTAATTAAGGAAATGAGGTCCTCAGCAAGACTGAGGATCTGAGAACTGGAGGAAGGCCTCTGGGAAGTAGATTTGGCAGGCAAAGTTTTTGAAAGTTTGGCAGCTTTTGCCCTGGAGAAGGCCTTAATAGACATAGAAGCTGGGGGCCTAGCTGCCCCAAGTGCAGGAGGAGAAATGTCCAAAGGTATGGTGTCGGACAATTCTTGAGCACTAGCTTCGGTAGGGAGTTCTGAATCCGACTCAGCCGGGGCCTCTCTGGCCTCGGTGGTCGGAGGTATGGTTTCGGTAGTAGCAATAACCGTGGACTCTGTTTCAGCCGAAACCGAGACACTCACGGTAGGCCTAGCTGTGGTTTCAGCCAAAACCACGGGCCGCGAGTGTCGGTCCTTTTCCTTGCGTTTTTTGACCATATGCGAAGTCGGAGTCTCCGACGGCATTTTATAAGCAAAAGCGGTTCCAAAAAATTCCTCTGCAAACTCCGACCGACGTCTAAGAGTCCGTCGGTTGAAGGAGGCACAGGCTAAACAAGCTGATACGTCGTGGTCTGGGCCTAAGCAAGGAAGGCAGTAAGAATGGAAATCCTTATGAGGTATTTGTTTCCCACAAGTTAAACAATTATTTACTTTGTCTGACATCGGCTGAGGCAAGAAAGAGTCCCCAACGGGGTACTTAGCTTTTTTCAAAGTCTTCGGTAGCTAAAATCTCTGGATCTGACTGACCGGCACTTGCGAACAGCTTCTGCTTCGGGCACCGCGCGGCAAGAAAGACTGAGGAAAATGGCGTCGGCTGATACCTTTATACCCCAGAAGCTCTGACGTCGGGGAAAGTGCGACATAGTACAGTTTTGTACCTACCATAAATGTAGATGTCCGAACTGGATAGCATCTGCAGTCATAACAAATGGGTTGTCCTGTCGTCAGGCAGCCCTTCGGTCGGCCGGATTCCAAAGTCTGGGTCCGGCTTCGGCTGATGTCGCACTTCACCCGACGTCATCTCTGCTGGTCTTCGGGTATAAAGGCATCAGCCGACGCCATTTTCCTCAGTGTTTCTTGCCCCAGATGCCAATTGCCCTCTTGGAAAGCTAAATTTTGGATAAATGCCAATGTTTCCAAAATAGTAGAAGGCAAACACAAAAATAAACATGTATGTACATATATACAAACAAATACACCATAAGAGACTCCCCCCCCAGCTAGCTATTAGGAGGGTAAATACCCTAGGAGTACCGCAGAGGGAAGGAGGGAGTAATCCTGACTGCAGATGCTATCCAGTTCGGACATCTACATTTATGGTAGGTACAAAACTGTACTATGTCCTTCATGGATGCATCTGCAGTCATAACAAATGGGTAGAATACCATAGCCAAACTAGGGGAGGAGGAATAATAATTACGGTGTAGTCAGGATCCCTTGCAGTACAGCAGTGGCAAACCCTGCTCGGGATCTAGAATATAGAGGTAAATTATAATGCTTGGCAAATGTATGCACGGAGGTCCAAGTAGCCGCCTCAATAATGTCCTTGGTTGCCACTCCTCTTAAGAAAGCTGTGGTAGTGGCTGTAGCCCTTGTAGAATGAGGTCTTATGTTCTGTGGAATTGGTTTTCCATGGTAGGAGTAACAGAATCTTATGCAATTTCCTATCCATTTGGAGATTGTCTGTTTGGAAATTGCTTTTCCTTCCCTTCCTGTTGCATAGGCTACAAAGAGCTTGTCAGTTTTTCTGTTACCTTTGGTTCTGTCCAGGTAGTAGCGTAACTGTCTGTGTACATCCAAGGTATGCATTATTCTTTCACCTGTGTTTTGTGGATTGGGAAAGAAGGTAGGTAGGTGGATTGCCTGGTTTAAAGACACTCTGGATACCACCTTAGGCATAAATGTAGGATTAGTTCTCATGGACACCCTATCTTGATGGAAGATTAGGAAGGGTTGCACTGCCATTAAGGCCTGTAGTTCCGAAACCCTCCTTGCTGAAATAATAGCCAGTAGGAAAGCAGTTTTCCATGACAGGTGTTGTAGATCTGCTGTTGCTGCTGATTCAAACGGAGGGAGTGTCAACTTTTCTAGTACAAAGTTCAAGTCCCATGCTGGTAATGGTGGTTTCCTAGGAGGTTTTACATTCTTGATCCCTCTGAGAAACTGCCTGAGTAGAGGATGTGAAAAGACAGGAGGATCAAAGCTGTATTCTGCTGAAATAGCTGATGCATGTATCTTGATGGAGGAATAGGACAGGCCTGTATGTAGAAGCTCTGCCAAGTACTCCAGAATGTTAGCAATATCTATGTTCGACACATCTTTTCCTCTTTCAGTACTCCAAATGACGAACCTTTTCCATTTTCCTGCATAGTTCCTTCTTGTTGAAGGTCTGCAGGCTTCAAGGATAATGTCTTTAACCCTTTGTGAAAGGTCTGGGTTAATTACTGCTATGTGATGTTCCAGGCAGTCAGTTGCAAGGTTTTTAGGTTTGGATGTATGATGTTGTAGTTGTTCTGAGTTAACATCAGAGGCATCAGGGTATTGACCACTATTTCACCTGAGACATGCTCCTCAGCAATGGGTACCAGTGTTGTCTTGGCCAGTTCGAGCTATCAGAATTATCCTTGGACGTTCCTCTTTGATTTTCAGTAGTACCTTGTGCATCAAGGGAAGAGGTGGGAATGCATATGCTGTCAGGCCTTTCCAGCTGAAGGATAGAGAGTCCACCTTCCAGGCAAGTGGGTGGAATGTCCTTGTGCAGAATTTTTGAGCTGGTGATTTTGTGGGAAGCGAATAGATCTATTTGTGGCATTCCCCATTTCTTTGTGATGGCCTTGAAGATGTCGGGTGTAGCATCCATTCGTGAGCATCCGAGGTGGTTCTGCTTAAAATGTCTGCTAGGGTGTTCTCTTTTCCGGTACAAATATTGCCTGTAACTGGATGTTGTAGCTGAGAGCCAAATTCCAAAGGTCCAAAGTCATTCTGCATAGGGGTAAGAATGAGTGCCTCCCTGTTTGTTGATGTACCACATGACTGTGGTGTTGTCTGTCCTTATCATCAAATGGCCTTCTTTGAGGAATGGCCTGAATGTTGGGATTGACAGATTTCCTGCCAGCATTTCTTTTGGTTTATGTGCAGGTGCCGCTGGTCCTGAGTCCACAGTCCTTGTACGCATTTGTCCAGCATGTGTGCCCCCATCCTAGGTCTGAGGCATCCGTTGTGATGGTTTGGTTTGCACGAAAGTTGTGGAAGGGTAAGCCTGGGTTTGACTGGCATGCCCGAGCCCACCACAGGAACTCCTGTTTTAAGCATGGGATTAGTGGTATTTCTGTTTCTAAGCTGTGCCTGTGTTGAGACCATAAATTCTTTAGGTACCACTGTAACTTTCTCATATGCAGTCTGGCATGTGGGACCAAGATTATGCATGATGCCATGAAGCCCAAGGCCTGCAGAACTTTTCTTGCTGTTAGTTTGTTCTGCTTTGTTAATGCCAAGAAGTAAAGAGGGAGTTCTTTTTGTTTTTCTGCAGTTAGGAATGCCATCTGTTTTACTGTGTCCAATTCCGCGCCCAAGAAAGTTCTTGTCTGGGATGGTATCAGTCTTGACTTTTGAAAATTGACTGTATATCCCAGGGCTTGTAGCAAGTAAATGACCCTTTGTAAATCTGTTGTCAGCTTGCTTTTGTTGTCCGCTTGTAACAGGCAGTCATCCAGGTATGGATAAATTTGGATTCCCTGTACTCTGCAGTGAGCGATTACTGATGCCAGGCATTTTGTGAATACTCTGGGCGCAGTAGATAAGCCAAAGGGCAATGCTGAGAATTGATAATGCTCTGATCCTGCAAGAAATCTGAGGTATCTTCTGCAATTTGGTCGAATGGGGACGTGCAGGCATGCCTCCTTGAGATCTAGAGTTACCAGCCAACACTCCTTGCCCAGCATGGGAAGAAGTTGCTGTAGGGTCAGCATTTTGAATTTTGGGACAATGATGTATGTGTTTAAGATGGACAGGTCAAGAATAGGTCTCCAGTTTTTTTCTTTTCTTGGTACTAGGAAGAGTCTGGAGTAGAATCCTTTGCCCTGTTCTGTTATTGGTACCCTTTCCACAGCTCTCATCCTTTATTAATTCTGCTGTCTGGTGCAGGGCTTCTATTTTTTGATTTGGGGGCAGGTTTGGCATTCCTCTTTTTACTGGTAAAGTGTGGAAGTGGAACCGGTAGCCTTGGTCTATGGTTTGCAAAATCCACTTGTCTTTTGTAATATAGTGCCAATTTTTCGAGAATAAGGCTAACTTTCTGCCTAATGGTGCTGCTATTTGGTCCCTGGTAGGCGGAGTCAGAGCCAAATCACTGTGATTGTCCTGTTGCAGTGGCAGTGGTTGCGTCTGTGCCTCGGTTATTGCCTTGCCACTGTCGTCCTCTGTAGGCACCTCCTCTGGATTGATTTCTGCCCCTAGAGCGTCTGTTCCTGCCCCTTTGGGATCTTGTGGAGTCAGGAAAGGACCAATTTTTGGCAGGCCAGTTCCTGCTATACCTTGGGGGCTGAACCTGTAGGAAATCTTTAACTGTTTGTACAGATTTTGCCTTCTCTTCCATTTTCTTCATTACCTGCTGGGCAGGTTCCCCAAATAGACTGGCCTTATCCATAGGAGCATCCAATAGCTTAGCTTTAACATGATCCGGCAAGACCTGTTCTTTCAACCATGCATGCCTTCTTATCACTGTGCCAGTCATGGCTGATCTAAACGAAGCCTCCAGTGCATCATAGCCACATTTTAAAGAATGGTTACTAACCTGTTGGATGTTATTCACCATTTCTAATACATATTTCTTATCTAAAGATTCATCAGAGGACAGCTTTTAATTAACTGATCAAGCATAAACTCTTGGTATTGGATCATGTGAAACTGACAGTTTAAAGCTCTAGCAGAGAGAGTAGCAGAGGTGTAGACTTTTCCCCCCATCTCTCTAAGGACCTGGATTCCCTTTCAGAGGGAATAGGGTTTTTTGCTGTGGTCGAGGCTACTGCCTTAGGCCCCTGGGATATAGTTTCGGGGTCTGCAAGTGGGGCCTTGTATAGGTGGTGATGAGTGTCTGGCACCCTGTAAAATCTATCTGGTTTGGCAGGGGCTGGAGGCAAAGAATCAGGAGCAGTGCAGACATCATTAAATGCATCGTCCACAACAGATAGGACAGGAGGTATAGCTAAGGGCCTATGTTGTGGTAAGTGCAGAAGTCCTAAGCCTTTTTCTTGAATCTGAGAAATCTTGTCCCTGCCATTGGAATTGTTCTCTCATGGCATGTAAGGTTTCCCCAAAGGAAAATTCCTCTGGTGGAGAGGCAGCTGGAATGGATTCTTCAGCATCTGAATCTTCATAATTGGAAAAAGGAGCCTCTGGCTGGTCTGTAATGTCTGAGTCATCCGCAGAATCATCAGAGGACACAGGCTCGGGGGGCTCTGCTCTAGGTCTCTTTTCTGAGGGCTGAGAAGCCCTGTCTGGGTGAGATTGGGATCCCCTAATTAAGGATATTAAATCTTCTGCCAGAGTAAGCATTTGTGAACTAGAAGTGGGCCTGAGTGAGGGTGGTTTAACAGGCACTGATTTAGCTGATTTGGCTGCTTTAGCCCTGGCAAAGGCCTTAATAGACATGGCTGCAGGAGGCCTAGCAGCACCATGTGCTGGGGTAGAGATATCCAAGGGGATGGTGTCTGATAGATCAGTAGGAACCACAGTTGTAGGCAAAATTTCTGAGGCTGATTCAGATAAGGTAGCAGGAGCCTCAGTAGTAGTCATGGATTCGGCTGAAGATTGACCAGTTTTCTCGGTTTCGGCCGAAACCGAGACACTCGCGACTTGCTTAACCGTGGTTTCGGCCAAAACCGCGGACCGCGAGTGTCGGTCTTTTTCTTTGCGTCTTTTAACAATTTGGGTAGTCTGAGGATCCGACGGCATAATGTACGCAAAATCTGAGCCGAAAAACTGTTCAGCAAACTCCGACCGACGCCTAAGCGTTCGTCGGTTGAAGGAAGCACAGGCCGAACAGGCTGCTACGTCGTGGTCTGGGCCTAAGCAAGGCAAACAGTAAGAGTGGAAATCTTTATGAGGTATTTGTTTCCCACAAGTTAAACAGTTATTGACTTTTTCTGACATCGGCTGAGGCAAGAAAGAGTCCCCAACGGGGTACTTAGCTTTTAGAAGTCTTGAAGTAGTATTCGGTAGTAGTAATCTCTGTATCTGACCGACCGGCACTTGCGAACAGCTTCTGCTTCGGGCGCCACGCGGCAATAAAGACTGAGGAAAATGGCGTCGGCTGATGCCTTTATACCCGAAGACCAGCAGAGATGACGTCGGGTGAAGTGCGACATCAGCCGAAGCCGGACACAGACTTTGGAATCCGGCCGACCGAAGGGCTGCCTGAAGACAGGACAACCCATTTGTTATGACTGCAGATGCATCCATGAAGGACATCAGCCGAGGCCAGACCCAGACTTTGGAATCCAGCCGACCGAAGGACTGCCTGAGGCAGGACAACCTATATGTTATGACTGCAGATGCATCCTTGAAGGACATCATTCTGGAGTAGAACCCAGAGTTCTTTTGAGGGGTGGGAACTGGTTCTATGGTGCCCTGGTTTAGGAGTTGTTGAATAATGGGTGGGAATAGGTGAATTTTTTTTTTGGTGGTTGCGGAATGCCCTGAAAGAGTGGGAGCATCCACCAAGCCATGTAATATCCTCTCTGGATGATGGAGAGGACTCATCGTTCTTTCGTACGTTTCCGCCAGGAGGGGAGGGGGAGAGTGAGAAGGAGGGATAGGGGAGTTTCTGGATGCAGGGTGGGAGAGTCACAGTGAGGGGGCCTGGGATGGTCAGGCTGTCTCTGAAAGGGAGTGGCAGAAGATCTTGAGGACAATCTTGGGGTAGAAGTCTTTCTCTGCTGTCTATGTCCCTTGGATTGTTATGTTGAGGGAAAGGATTCCCTTCGTACAAAGGATGGTTTTTGAGGGTAATTTCTGTGATATCTGGGAATGGGGGACACCAAAAGGTGTTTAAGAGACTTTGCAACTCTTTTCCCTTCTCTTGGAGGGATTTGAGAAGCTTAGCAGAGGCTTGTCCAAAAAAGTGCCTTATTGTCTAGCGGAGTATCCAGAAGTTTGGTCTTAACATCTATGGGGAGGGGTTGTAGCCATACCCAAGAGTAACAAAGCAGCACTAATCCAGAAGCAGCAGCTTTGGAAGCAGCTTCCACAGCATCATAGCTGCACTTAGAGTGCTTGGTCACTTGTGATGCTGTGGAGAGGAGTGTATTTAATTGTACTTTGGTGGGGGAGTCCTGGACCTCAGAAAGAAGGCTGGAGGCCTTGGAAATGGTAACAAGTACAAACCTTGCCATGTGGGTTTGGTAGTTTAGGGCCCTAATGGCCAGAGTGGAAGATGTGTAGACCTTTTTACTTGTCCTGTCCATAAATTTACTGTTTTTATCAGTTGGATAAAGAGCAGAGGAAGGAAGCTGTCTGGAGGTCTTGTCTGCAGAAACAGTTATAACAGCTGGGTCAGCAGGATATAAAGAAACTGGGTGTCCTGTGGGAACCCTATAAAATCTGTCTGGTCATTTTGCTGTTAGAGGTTGGGAGTCAGGAGACTGTGAAGCAGCTAAGAATGCATCTTGAAATGCAGGTAGTAAAGGTCACAGTTGAGGGAGCGGGCTGCTCCATTTGCAGAAGGTCAAAGTATCTTTTCTTAGAATCTGAGACCTCAGACGCCTGCCACTTGAAGTGTTCCCTCATGAGGAAGGTGGTATATCCAAAACTTAATTTTTCCCCTGGAGAGTGTGTAGAAATAGAGTCCTCTTCATCTGCAGTAATGGAACTCCTTGTGGACTCAATTTGAGTCTCAAAAGAGAAGGATTCCTCAGAGGATGAATATTCCTCCTCAGACACATGGGTTGGTTGAGGAGTGAGTAGGTGGGAGTTGTTGGGATTGTAAGACCTGAAAGGCCTTAAAGAGGCTTTGGGAAAAGGATTCCCAGCCTGACATCTGAGGGGGTTCAACATGTTTGGACTTCTGTTTCCTTTTCAATGATGTGGTAGACAAGGGAGAAGCAGACATCGGCCTAGCAAGAGAAGGAGGAGCAGGGGCTTCCGAGAAGGTGAGCTGTGGTTCCCCTCCGCCATCTCGGATGGCTGAAATAACACAGCGGACATACCTTCGGTATCCCACACCCTGGATTACCCCGGCTTCCATTGTGGTTCCTGGGCCTGCTTGGAGACAGTCATCTGAACGGACTCCGGGTCTGCTATCGCCTCTAGAGCCGGTTCGGACACCTGAGGTGCAGCCTGGGATTCGGGCCTAAGTTTCTTCATCTTCTACCAAGGCGGCTCGTCAGATGGGCCTACTCCTCCCTCTATGCTGAACGCCAAATGTCTGAGTCGCTGATTCTCAAGGTAAAGGTTTAAAGCCGCTAGTCGGCTACAAAGTGTTTTGGGGACGAACGACTTACAGACAGAACAGGATGCATGGTCGTGGGCCTTGCCTAGACAGAAAACACACTTAATGTGAGTGTCCTTGAGAGGAATCTGTCTCCAACAAGCACACTACCCTTTCCTAGCTGACATGCAAGTCTAAAACAGCAACCAAAACAAGTAAGAAAAAACCCCAGTGGGACTTATCTGAATGGTCCAGACGGTCGTCTGGTCTCGATACTCGTCTGATAAAATGTGAAGTAAGGTAGAACTGGCAAACGGGCGTCTGAAGATCACTGTGGCAGAAAAATTCTGAGGAAAATGCAGACGTCACCTTTATACTCAATGTCGGTTTATGGCCCTTATAGCAGATGTACCCTCCAGGACAAAGACTTTGGTATACTGGCCGGACGGTGGCGCTGCATGCAGCTACTCCCTACTGTTATGAATACTGCAACATCAGAATAGAAGGACATACAAGGATATCAAAGCAGAAGCCAAAATGGCTCTGGTTGTAGACAAGGTCAAAGAGAACAAATTAAGGTGGTTCAAGCACATGTGCAGAAAAGCACAAGATAATTTGGTGAAGAAGATTTTGGATAGACAGGAAAAAGGCAAGAGGAAATGCGGGCATCCACCAAAGAGGTGCATGGACTGTGCGAGTGAAAGCCTGCGACAGTCAGCTATGAGTGTTGAAGCAGGTAGGAGAATGGCACTGAATTTAGAGAGCGAGATGGTGATAATTGACATGACACCCAACCCTATGTAAACGATGAGAAAAAGGGGGGGGGGGTGATGAAGGTTAATCATACAAAACTTTATCAGATGATGAAGTATTATACAAGTCAAGTTAAAAGCCTTTACTAGGAATATTAATGTAGTAAAGGAACAGGATCCTATATATCTTGGTATCTGATATTCGTCTAACATTTGAAGTCTTTTATAGGTTCATAGGTGTATACTTGGCTAACTGCCCTGGAGCCTTCACAAGCCTAGCCCATAAATGTGCCCTGCCATCGAGCTGCCAGACATTAGCTCCCAGTGCCTCGATCCAGTAGAGCCACTGCAGTGATCCCCAGGGTGAACTTAATATTACCCATCCACTCATCGCAATTATAACTGAAGATTAAAAACAATTACTAGAATTTCTGTTGCAACAAACCCAGAGTGCTGAGTCCTCTGGTTCTACAGCCACTGAAACACTTGTATAAAATTTGTCAGGTCTTGAAAGATAGCACAACATCATGATAATGTTCACGTAATTATAACACAACTGTTCAACTAATAGAATTAGAATCCCATCTTTCCTTCGGATCTTTTTATTGGAAACTAAATGCCATGCTGTGTGTGTGCTGCATGCACTAGTTTGCTGATTAATGATTTACATGACTAGGTGGTGCTGTAGTATATTGCTGATGAAACACAAATTAGTCCCTGCAAGTAATATGCAAACATGCATAATTAGAAGTTATGTACCTACCATAACGTTTCATGTTAGTTTTCTTCTCGCCTTCTTTCTTGCTGGATGGGTTCGGAGCCGAGGATGGCCATTCTAAAAGCTCGAGAGCTAGTTCCACCGGCTCGAGGCTCCCCTATATCCCACAATGCTAGGCAGCAACTCCTCAGATCTCGTTTGAAAGCTAAGCCCAGCAAGGAAATTCCATAAAAGGAACAAAAGAAAACTCCTCTAGGTCTGTCCAGGCTAGGGGGAAGGAGGGTGGGACGCAAGAAAGAAGGCGAGAAGAAGACAACTAACATGGAACGTTATGGTAGGTACATAACTTCTAAATGTTAAGTAGTCTATCTTGCCTTCATTCTTGCTGGATGGGACCGCGTCCCTTGCACCTTATCCCGGGTGGCCTATCGGAACAGACTCTTGAGTACAGTGGAACCAAAGTTGGCTCGGTCTCTAGAGGCCAAGTCCAACTTATAATGAGAAATGAAGGTATGGGGAAGAAGCCCAAGTAGCTGCAGAACAAATCGAATCAATAGGCAGCCTATCTTGGAAAGCTATAGATGTGGCTAAAGCTCTAGTTGAATGAGCCCTGGGTTTGGATGGCAATTGTTGATGTCTGATCTCATACACAAGGGTAATCAACGAAGTAAGCCATCGAGAGAGAGATACTTTAGAAATTGGAAGGCCCATACTACCTTCTGCATAAGAAACAAACAGTTGATCAGACTTCCTGAATTGTTTGGTCCTGTCTAAATAGTACCTAAGTTGGCGATGAACATCTAAAAAAAAAGTGTAACTTTTGTTCTGACCTATTGGAATAATTAGGGAACACAGGAAGTTCAATGGTTTGATTCAAATTTGCCAGTAAAGCTACCTTGGGCAAAAAGGACGGGTTAGTACGTAAGGACACCCTATCCTTATGAAACACAAGATAAGGGGGTCGACTACACAGAGCATGGAGTTCAGAGACTCTTCTAGCTGAAGTGATAGCTACTAAAAAGAGTGTTTTCCAAGATAGTAACTTTATTGAACATGAAGCCGCAGGTTCAAAGGGGGGAAGAATTAAGGACGCCAGAGCCAAGTTGAGATCCCATTGAGGAGGAGGATCCCTGATTGGTGGTTTGAGGAGAAAAACTCCCTTTAAAAAGGCTTTGCAGAGTTTGTGAGACATAATGGAGGACTCAGACTCCAACATGAAAGTTCGATATTACTGCCAACTGAACTTTGATGGTAGACGGGGACGAACCTGAGTGGAAAAGTTCGGCTAGAAAGTCTAGAACTGATTGAATGGAAGCAGTGAAAGGATCTATATTCTTTGACTGCGCCCAATAGGAAAAAAGTTTCCACTTGCTATGATAAATCTTCCGAGTGGAAGATTTATGAGAGGCTATCAAAATATCTCTAACTGAGCGAGATATCAGAGGAAGCCTGGCTAGAGTTGGAATTGGAGGAACCACGCTGTGAGGTTCAGAGAAGGGAGGTGGTGCAACTGACCCGACTGATGGGTCAAGAGGTCTGGAACTGGGTCCAGATGCCAAGGTTGCTCCAACAGATAACGGTGAAGAAACGGGAACCAAACCTGTCGAGGCCAGTAAGGGGCAATAAGGATCATGGAAGCTTTCTGAGCGATGGCTTTCTGTATTAGCTGAGATATCAGTGGGAAGGGAGGAAAAGCATACAGAAGTCCCCGGGGCCAATCGTGTACTAGAGCGTCTCTGCTGGGGTGGCCTGGTTGGGGAAAGAGGGTGAAGAAATCATCGCACTTGCTGTTTTGGGGAGTAGCGGAAAAGGTCGCAGCAAGGCCGGCCCCACTTTCGAAAAACTTTCTCCAACACTGAATTCTTTAGAGACCACTCGTGAGGCATGAGATTAGCTCTGCTCAATTTGTCTGCAATCACGTTGGACTTCCCGGGAATGTGCGTTGCTAACAAACTGCTGAGAAGAAATCGCCCATTGCCACAGTCTGAGTGCCTCTCGACATAGGGGGCAAGATCTGGTTCCGCCTTGTTTGTTGATGTACCACACTACAGACATATTTGTCTGTCTGGATTGCTATAGTTCCCATGGGAAGAGAGTCTTGTAAGGCTTGCAACGCTAGAAGCACTGCTCTCATCTCTAGGACATTTATGTGCAAGTGGCATTCGAAAGGTTGCCACATGCCTTGAACCGTCCTGCCCTGGTAATGCCCCCCCCCCCACCCAATCAGGGAGGCGTCCGTTGTCACTGTAGCAACCGGAGGGGAAGGGACGAAAGGTCTCCCTAGGTGGAGCTGGGGAGATGTGATCCACCAAGAGAGATGATTCTTGCACGATTGAGTTATCCGGATAGGCTGGGACATTGGAAGTCGTTGGAAAGACCATTGTGTGAAGAGCATCCATTGTAAAATTCTCATATGGAAGCGAGCTAATGGTAGAAGAGGGATGGCCGCCGCCATAATCCCTAAAACCTTCAGGATCAATCTGGCTTTGACTTTGTTGCTCTGCAAGACAAGAGAGACCTGTCTGTGTATGTCTGCTATTCTCTGCTCTGCGAGTCTGGCTGACATGTTGACTGTCTAGATTTGCGCCTATAAAGGTAATAACACGACAAGGCGACAAGACAGACTTTTCGTAATTTATTGAAATGCCTAGTGTCTGACGTGTGAAAGGTGTAGTCTCTGGCAAGAAGCAAAAGATGCTTGGTGGGGGCTGTAAGGAGCCATTCGTCTAAATAAGGAAACACCTGGAATTCCTTGTAGTCTCAGATGAGAGGCGACCACTGCCATGCATTTGGTAAACACTCGGGGGGCTGTAGTGAGACCAAAGGGCAGGGCTCTGAATTGGAAATGACTGGTTCCCAGCCTGAAGCGGAGGAATCTCCTGGAGCGTCGACTCATTCTGATGTGACAGTACGCATCCTGGAGATCTATCGAGCACATCCAGTTGTCCCGCCCCAAAAGGGGTAGAATTGACTGCAGCATGACCATCCGGAAAGTACAGTTTTGTACCTACCATAAATGTAGAAGTCCGATAGGTATGCATCTGCAGTCCTAACATATGGGTTGTCCTGCCTCAGGCAGCCCTTCGGTCGGCCGGATTCCAAAGTCTGGGTCTGGCCTCGGCTGATGTCGCACTTCACCCGACGTCATAGCTGCTGTTTATTGGGTATAAAGGCATCAGCCGACGCAATTTTCCTCAGTGTTTCTTGCCCCAGATGCCAGGTGCCCTCTAGTAAGGCTAAATTTGTATAAATGCAAACAATTCCAAACAGTAGAAAGCAAACAATACAAAAAAAAAAAAAAAAAAAAATTATATATATATATATATATATATATATATATATATATATATATATATATATATACATATACATATATATATACATATATATACACATATATATATATATTTATACAAACAAATACACCATAACAGATTCCCCCAGCTAGCTAAAAGATGGGTAAATACCCTAGGAGTACCACAGAGGGGAAGGAGGGTGGGTAATCCTGACTGCAGATGCATACCTATCGGACATCTACATTTATGGTAGGTACAAAACTGTACTATGTCCTTCAAGGATGCATCTGCAGTCCTAACATATGGGTAGAATACCATAGCCAAACTGGGGGAGGAGGAGGTACTAAGATAAAGATGGTGTAGTTAAGATCCCTTGCAAAACAGCAGTTTCAAAACCTGCTCGGGATCTAGAGTATAAAGGAAGATTGTAATGCTTGGCAAATGTATGCACGGAGCTCCAGGTAGCAGCTTCTAAAATGTCTTTGGTAGCCACTCCTCGTAGGAAAGCTGTAGTGGTGGCTGTAGCTCTTGTGGAATGAGGTCTGATATTATCAGGAGTTGTCTTTCCATGAAAAGAGTAACAAAAACGAATGCAATTTCCTATCCATTTTGAGATTGTCTGTTTTGAAATTGCTTTTCCTTGCATTCCTGTTGCATATGCTACCAAAAGCTGGTCAGTTTTTCTGCTGGTCTTAGTTCTGTCCAGATAGTAGCATAATTGTCTGTGCACATCCAAGGTATGTAGCAGTCTTTCCCCCCTGTTCTGTGGGTTGGGGAAGAATGTAGGTAAATGAATCGCTTGGTTCAATGATAATCTGGAGACCACTTTTGGCATAAAGGTAGGGTTGGTTCTCAGAGACTCTGTCCTGATGGAAGATAAGGAAGGGTTGTACTGCCATTAATGCCTGTAACTCAGATACCCTTCTTGCTGAAGTGATTGCTAGTAGGAAAGCAGTTTTCCAAGACAAGAATTGTAATTCTGCTGTTGCTGCTGGTTCAAAAGGGGGAAGAGTTAACTTTTCCAGCACAAAGTTGAGGTCCCATGTAGGTAAAGGTGGCTTCCTTGGAGGCTTTACATTTTTGATTCCTCTCAAGAACTGCCTGAGTAGAGGATGAGAGAAGACAGGAGGATCCAAGTTGTATTCTGCTGAAATTGCTGATGCATGAATCTTAATGGAGGAGTAAGACAGGCCATTATGGAACAGCTCTGCTAAATATTCCAGGATGTGTGCTATGTTTGCCAAAGAGACATTTTCTCCCTTTGCTGCACTCCAAATGAGGTATCTTTTCCACTTGGCTGAATAAGTCTTCCTTGTGGAGGGTCTGCGTGCCTCCAGGACAATGTCCTTAACCCTCTGAGATAAATCAGGGTTATTTTGTTTTATGCAATATTCCTAGCAGCTAGCTGCAGTGTTTCTTGTAGTTGTCCTGTGTTAGTAATAAGGGACATAGAGGTAGATGCCATGCGTGTGTCCGAGACATGCTTCTCAGTAGCGGGTACCAATGTTGCCACGGCCAGTCTGGAGCCATCAGAATTACCCTTGGTTGATCCTCTTTGATCTTCAGTAGAACTTTGTACATCAAGGGAAGAGGTGGAAATGCATATGCTGTCAGGTTTTTCCAGCTGAAGGAAAGTGAATCCACCCTCCAAGCAAGTGGGTGGTATGCTCTTGTGAAGAATTTCTTCAATTGGTGATTGTGTGGGGAGGCAAACAGGTCTATCTGTGGTAGTCCCCATTTCTTTGTTATGGCTTTGAAAATGTCTGGATGCAGCATCCATTCGTGAGCATCCGTGGTAGTTCTGCTTAAGGTGTCTGCTAGAGAATTTTCTTTTCCTGGTACAAATCTGGCCTGAAGTTGAATGTTGAGGTTCAGGGCCACATTCCACAGGTCCATTGCCATCCGGCATAGAGGATATGAATGTGTACCTCCCTGTTTGTTGATGTACCACATGACTGTGGTATTGTCCGTCATCAGCAGATGACCCTGTTGGAGTGGTCTGAATGTCTGGATCGCATATTTCACTGCCAGCATCTCCTTTAGATTTATGTGTAGATTCAGCTGGTCTTGTGTCCATAGGCCTTGTATACACTTGTCCACCATGTGAGCCCCCCCATCCTAGGTCTGAGGCGTCCGTGGTGATGGTCTGGCTTGGCTGTGGTTTGTGGAAAGGCAGGCCTCTGTTCAACTGACAGGCCTGAGTTCACCACAGGAATTCTTGCTTCAGGCATGGAATTATTGGAAGCTGGTCTTCTAGACTGTGCTGGTGTTGAGACCATACATTCCTTAGGTACCATTGTAACTTTCTCATATGTAGCCTGGCATGCGGAATCAATATTATGCAGGATGCCATGTAACCCAGGGCTTGCAGGACTTTCCTTGCAGTAAGCAGAGTTTGTTTTGTTAATGACATGAAATAGCCTGGTAGTTGTTTTTGTTTTTCTTCTGTGAGAAAGGCCATCTGAGTTGATGTGTCCAGTTCTGCCCCTAAGAATGTTATCCTTTGGGATGGTACTAGTCTTGACTTCTGCATGTTGACTGTGTATCCCAAGGCTTGCAACAGTTGTATGACATTTTCCAAATCTTTTGTTAATTTTGCCTTGTTGTCTGCTTGTATTAGGCAGTCGTCCAGATATGGGTAAATTTGAATTCCCTGAAGCCTGCAATGAGCAATTACTGATGCCAGGCATTTCGTGAATACTCTGGGCGCAGTAGATAAGCCAAAGGGCAATGCTGAGAATTGATAATACTCTGATCCTGCAAGAAATCTGAGGTATCTTCTGCAATCTGATCGTATAGGAACGTGCAGGTATGCCTCCTTGAGATCTAGAGTCACCAGCCAAGACTCCTTGCCCAGCATGGGAAGAAGCTGCTGGAGGGTAAGCATTTTGAATTTTGGAACAATGAGGTATGTGTTCAGTGCGGACAAGTCGAGAATAGGTCTCCATTGATTTTCTTTTCTTGGTACCAGGAAAAGCCTGGAGTAAAAACCTTGGCCTTGTTCCATAGGTGGCACCTTTTCTATAGCTCTCATCCTTAGTAAGTTGTTGATTTATCTTGGAGCGTCTGTTTTTTGGCTTGGTGGTAGGTTTGGCATTCCCCTCTTTATTGGTAGTGTGGGGAAGTGAAACCTGTAGCCCTTGTCTATTGTTTGTAAAGTCCATTTGTCTCCTGTAATGTAATGCCAGTTGTCTGAAAATAAGGCTAGCTTTCCGCCCAAGGGAGCTTCCAGTTGTTCCCTGGTAGGCGGTATCAGAGCCAAGTCATTGTGTTTGTCCTGTGGAAGTGGTTGTAGTTGAATCTGTGGCGGTACTTCTCTGATTGGTAGGTTGCCACTGACGTCCCCTGTAGGCACCCCTAGATTGATTTCTGCCTCTTGGGCGTCTATTTCTGCCTCTCTGTGCTCTGGAGCTGTCTGGAAAGGACCAATTCTTCGAAGGCCAATTTCTGCTAAACCTCGGAGGTTGGACCTGTAAGAAATCCTTGACTGTTTGGACAGATTTTGCTTTTTCTTCCACCTTCTTTAGAACCTCCTGTGCAGGGGAGCCAAATAAACTTTGTTTCTCCATGGGAGCATCTAGGAGTTTTGATTTAACATGGTCTGGTAAAGATTGTTCTTTTAACCATGCACGTCTTCGAATCACTGTTCCAGTCACAGCTGATCTAAAGGAAGCCTCCAGTGCATCATAGCCACATTTTAAGAAATGGTTACTGACCTGCTGAGAATTATGTACCAAATCCTGAAGAGACTTGCGGTCTATAGGTTCAGGAGAGGACAGTTTTTTTTATTTAGCTGATCTAACAAAAATTCCTGATACTGAAGCATGTGAAATTGACAGTTTAAGGCCCTAGCCGAAAGAGCAGCAGAAGTACAAAACCTTTTTACCCCATCTCTCTAATGCTCTAGATTCCCTATCAGAGGGAAGAGGGTGTTTGGCAGAAGCAGCTGCCACACCTTTCGGGCCCTGTGAAATGGTTTCGGGGTCTGCAACAGGAGCCTTATACAAATGGTAGTGTGTGACCGGGACCCTGTAATATCTGTCAGGCTTGGCAGGGGCCAGAGGAAGAGAATCAGGAGCAGTACAGGCATCATTAAATGCATCATCAACTACTGTTAGTACTGGAGGAATGGCTAAAGGCCTATGCTGTGGTAAGTGTAAAAAAGTCCTTAGCCTTTTCCTTGAATCTGAAAAATCCTAGCCATGCCATTGGAAATGCTCCCTCGTAGCATGTAAGGTTTCCCCAAAAGAAAATTCCTCAGGAGGAGAAGCAGAAGCAGAAGGAATGGAGTCTTCTGCATCAGAATCCTCATAAGGAGAATATGGGCCTTCCTGAGGGTCTGTAATGTCCGAGTCCTCAGAGGAGTAGTCTGTAGAGACAGGTTTCGGGGGTTCAGTCCTAGGCCTCTTATCTGAAGGGGGCTGAGAGGCCCTGTCTGGGTGAGGTTGGGATCCCCTGATCAAAGAAATGAGATCCTCAGCCAGGCTGAGTATTTGTGAACTAGAGGTAGGCCTATGTGGGGGAGTTTTAGCAGGTAAGGCCTTAGAAGATTTAGCTGCTTTAGCCCTGGCAAAAGCCTTGATGGACATAGAAGCAGGGGGTCTAGCAGCCCCACATGCAGGGGTAGATATGTCTAAAGGAATAGTATCCGACAAATCCTGGGTGCCTGCTTCTGTAGCAGAAATTTCAGTAGCAGATTCGACCATGCTCTGTGAGGCCTCGGCTATAGGAGGCATGCTTTCGGCCGAAGGAAGAACGGAGGACTCTGTTTCAGCCGAAACCGAGACACTCGCCGTTGGCCTAACCGCGGTTTCAGCCGAAACTGCGGACCGCGAGTGTCGGTCCTTTTCCTTGTGTTTTTTAGCTATTTGTGTAGTCGGAGTCTCAGACGGCATTTTGTAAGCAAAAGCGAGACCAAAAAACTCCTCTGCAAACTCCGACCGACGTCTAAGTGTCCGTCGGTTGAAGGAAGCACAGGCTAGACAAGCTGATGCGTCATGGTCTGGGGGCCTAAGCAAGGAAGGCAGTAAGAGTGGAAATCCTTATGAGGTATTTGTTTCCCACAAGTTAAACAATTATTTACTTTTTCTGACATCGGCTGAGGCAAGAAAGAGTCCCCAACGGGGTACTTAGCTTTTTAGAAGTCTTCGGTAGTAGAAATTTCTGGATCTGACCGACCGGCACTCGCGAACAGCTTCTGCTTCGGGCACCACGCGGCAAGAAAGACTGAGGAAAATGGCGTCGGCTGATGCCTTTATACCCAATAAACAGCAGCTATGACGTCGGGTGAAGTGCGACATCAGCCGAGGCCAGACCCAGACTTTGGAATCCGGCCGACCGAAGGGCTGCCTGAGGCAGGACAACCCATATGTTAGGACTGCAGATGCATCCTTGAAGGACATCTTTGTTTTCTTGACAAACTTGTTCAAGTTGCTGAGATCCAAAATGGGTCTCCAGTCCCCTGTTTTCTTTGGAACCAAAAAGAATTTGGAATAGATTCCTGATCCTGTTTGGTCTGCTGGAACTGGTTGAATGGCTCTTTTTGCGAGCAGCTTTGAAATCTCTAATGCTGCTTGCTCCCTTTGACTGGGTGGAACGTCTGGAAGGGATTTTTTGGATTGCTTCAGAATGAAAAGGAATGGGATTCTGTAGCCTTCGGAAATGATAGACTGTACCCACTTGTCTTGAGTTAGGGATAGCCAGGCTTCTGGGTACAGCGATAATCTTCCCCCGACTGCCTCCGAAGGTGGACAGTCGGGCAACACCTCAGGGATGCTGAAAGGGCTTGTCGGAAAAGGATTCTCGACTGTCCTGATTCTGCGGGCCCCCTCTGCCTCTAGGACGGCGTCTACCATTATTGTTCCCCCCTCTGCCTCTAGAGGGGAATCGACTGTGCGTCAGGCAAATCTCCCTGAGATTGTTTGCGGAACCACATCTTTCCCCCTTTCTGGCCTTTGGGGTAAGGCCTAGAAGGAGCAGAAAAACGGACTCCGACAGCAGAGAGAGTTTTGCCATCAGTCTCGCACCTAGTCAGGGTTTCCTTCACTTGAGGACCAAAAAGGGATGATCCAAAGGGGGAATTAGTGAAGGACGCCTTGAAAGGGTCCGCAAAGTTACACAGCCGCATCCAGGCGTGCCGACGCAAGGCTACACCTGTACCTGCCGCTCTACTTGCTCCATCCGCCGCATATGAAAGGAGGCGCATGGAGGAGTTATAGAATTAAGGGTCGCCAGCTGAGAGTTCATCCTATCCTGAAAACCCGCAGCTGTTGGGTCCTTTAACATTTTGCTCGCTTCCTTGAGTAAATCCCTCTGAAGATGAGTGAAATGACACGGGTAATTCAGCGAGCGCATAGTAAAGGTCGCTGACAAGAACATCCGCTTCCCGTACCTGTCCATCGACCTAGACTCCTTGTTAGGAGGATGAACAGGCACCGAAGCATCAGCTAGCTCCTTCTTGGTGGCCGCAGCCACCACCATAGCATCAACAGAGACGTCTTTGGTTAAAAATTCCTTGTCCTTGGGGGCAGTGATAAATTTTGATGGTCTCCTGGGGGTGGGTTCCACTGAGTCAGGAGCCGCCCAGGCCTTCTTTGTCACCACTTGCATAAGGGGATCAAAGAGAGGGGACACCCAGGAGGTGGAAGGGCGAGAGCCAAACGCCTCAAGATACACAGATTCATCCTCTGAAGGGTTGATGGCTGGCCAATTCCTTCGCTGTTTTAAGATTTCGAGGATGTCTGCAAAGGAGACATCTTCAGAGGGGGAACGAGGGGAACCTTCAGAATCCTCTAAATCAGTGTCAGAGGTGACAGACTCAGGGGAGTCAATGTGCTTCCTCTTGCACTGCCTCTTCCTAGGGGGCTCTCCTGCCGGGTCAGGAGAGGCCTCGGAAGAGGAGGAGATCCCCACTGGGGAAACTTGAGGAGCTGGCTCTCTACGTCGGGGATGAGAGAGTGAGGGATGAGAGAGTGAGTAGAAATCACCGGAGGCACCATGGAGGGAGGGGCGGAAGGAGCCAACTGTGGAGTTGAACCTGGTTCTAACACGCTCCTCATGACCTCGAAGGCACCCCTGTCAGGCAGAGCCGGATGTCTCCACTCCGAAAAGCTGAAGACCTCCCCCGGCACCGACAGTGATGGCTCCGAGGCCGATGTCGGAGCTTAACTCACCAGCGCCGAAGCACCTAGAGGGAGAACGGGGTCGGACAAGGGTCCGATGCCACTTGCCCCCTCGGATCAGACGAGGGAAGTTCGGCGCCGAGATTCTTCCAAGGAAGACATCGGAGCAGACGACGGCACCGAAGACAAAGGTATCGGTTTCGACGCCACCACAGTCTCGGGTCCGAGCCGCCCCGGCTCCGAACTCAGAAGAGTCAGAGGAGGAACATTTTGAGTAATGGGAATAGTTCTCGACTGTTGAGTCGGACTTTGAAGCATCTGGGCCAGTGCCTCGGACTTAAGAAGTCGACTCACTACTCTCTGAAGGTCATGATCCGATAGTCTGGAAGACCTAGAGGAGTGAGATCTATGGCTCCGTTCAGACAGCAAAGGTGATGCTGGAGCCGAATGAACGGAGCCGATAGATGGAGATCGGGACCTTTTTCTGGATGTCAGTTCCGACAATTTGATCAGAGCAGACTCAGTAATGTCTTCCTCGGCTCCAGCCGGAGCCGAGGAAATAGTAGGGGCATGCGTTCGAGATTCATCGGCTCCGGCCGGAGCCGATGTTCGAACAGCCTTTGGACCCCCAGAAGACGGCTCAGAGACTGGAGCTGAAGGTCTGGAAGGCTTAGAGGGTTCCCCCGAAGATTGAGTCAAGGGACCCTCAGGCTTCAATAAACCCCTTAAAATGAGTTTATTTTTGCGCTCCTGCAGGACTCTAGGGCTGAAGCCATGGCAAACAGCACATGCGTCCTGCAGGTGCAAAGGCCCCAGGCAGTATACACAAGAAGTGTGACCGTCTGTCAGAGACATCTTCTGACAGCACGAGTCACACTTCTTGAAGCCTGAGACCTTCGATTCTTTGGACATGTCCAAAAAAAAAAAAAGTCAAAGTGTAACCACAAACACACACCGATTACACTTGCAATATTTTTAAATTAAAAATTAGTAATTAACTTAAAAATTAAGACCCTACAAACACAGTCACTCCAACTACTAAGGTAGGGAGGGAATGGGCCTAAAGCCCAAGGGAATAAAATTAGCAAATTTAGGAAAAAAACTGGGGAAACTTGACTAAAAAGGGGAGTAAACTACTTAACTTTGGAAACTATGAGGAAAACTAACTTAAAAAGGGGGTCTATCTAAGATAGAACTGAATATTTCAACTAACCTGACGAGCCGGTTGAAAAAGCACCTCGATCGCTGTAGCGGCAAACGAGATCTGAGGAGTTACTGTCTAGCATTGTGGGATATAGGGGAGCCTCGAGCCGGTGGAACTAGCTCTCGAGCTTTTAGAGTGGCCGAGTCGGAGCCGAGGATCGGCTCCGAACCCATCCAGCAAGAATGAAGGCGAGATAGACAACTTAACATCAATAGTTATTCCAGTTACAAAGGCACCCCAGTGATGTATGTTGATACCATGTCTGAGAATACAAGGCTCTGCATTCTGTAGTCAATACATTTGTACTTCAGTCAACAGACGAGCATCATTTGATTAGTTTTGAAATAATGCACCCAGTTCTCTTCTCCTACATTTACACATGCTCATGCACATGTGGAAAAAGACAAACAGATGAAAACACACACGCATTTTATAGATTATATATATATATATATATATATATATATATATATATATATATATATATATATATATATATATATATATATATAAAATATACAAGTACGTGTGTACATATTTTTTTCAAGTTGTTTTTTTTTTGCCTCTCTTCCTAACCTGAGACGTAGCCCAACACACTGCAATTTCAATCAAGCTTATAAAGCTTGTGGTGCAGTCAGTTGGCAAAATGCACAAAGTGTCATGTTCTGCACTATAAAGTACAGTTTCTCCAATACCACAATTCTGTTATAAATGCTCGATTCTGAGCATAAACAAAATGCAATTTATTATCAATGTCAAGCAGTGAATACAGCCATGTGACAGCTTTATAACTGATGAGAATAATAAATCACATTACATTTTTTTTTAAACAGAGCTCATGACACGTGACTTTCAGGACTCCGGATATTCAGACTTCAGCATCTGACCTTGTACACATAAATTATATATTTTTTTGTATTCAGATTACTTGTGCAGAAGGGCTACAGCTGTGCATTTATCTAAAGATGCCTTATTTAAATAGACTTTTTACAGTGCAAATTCATTAGACACTACCTTATATAGTCAGCAAGAAGCAGCAATGGGATTGGTACTAATGTAATCGCGAAGTACAAGCAGAGAACGATCGTAAATTTTTACCGAAATACAAGACATCACAGCAAACCAGTGCACTTATCACGGCAAGCATCACAATTAAAGCAATCTCATGTTTGTTTTCCAGACGGAATAAAAACAATTCTGGGATTTTTAAACAAGGTCACATGTAAAGTACTGAGGGTGAGGAGGGAGGGTGAGGGTGCACTGTGATTTCAGACTGTGGCTGGTATCACCACTCTAAACAGAGGGCGGGAAGCTCCAGAAGTTAAACTGCACAATTCTGACAAAAAGTAAATACAATATAGCGGACTAAGTGATGCGGGTCCACTGTTTACAGGGAAAAACTAGGCATAGGCGAGGAATAAAATGTGTTTTGAAAGAAGCATCTCTGACACTCTCCCTTTAAAAGCCAGTAGGATCATAAAACAGCCTTTCACACTGTATCATCGTAACATCAGTAAGCCATGAACGAGCATTTAAACAAAAAGCAACACTTACTAGAACTGAAAAATAAGTGGTTCACTTGTAATATGCTTACAAATGCTAATTGATGAATCCTCCTTTAAAAATAATAGTCTCTGAACTAGCACTTAAAGGAAGTTCCTCCTCTTGGATGGCGGGAAATTTATGAGAGGGCAGGCTGAGGGGTGGGAATACATACAGGAAGGCGTGCATAATTAAAAAAAGGTGTTTTCAGGGTGACAACAGCCAAAGAAGGCGTGTTTCATTCTGGACAGCTTCAAAAGTGATGTGCGACTTGTCAGAAGGCTTGATGATACCAGCAAGACCGCAAGAATAAACTTTTAGGAAAGATGTCTAGCTCTAACTCTAGCAGTAAGTCAGGGAAACAATAAAAACGCAGAAATAAATGCTTCCTCCTGCCTGGATGATTATTTTCAGGGGTGGGATTGACAGGTGTGGTGGTGGTGGTGGGGGGGGCATCAGGAAGCAGAAAACAAGTACTGTATCCCGTAGTTGTCATTTAACTGAAAAGGTTCCCCAACAGGTCACTTAACCGATTTCTGTAGAATCAGAAGGATGGAAAGGCAGGAACACCTGACATCTGACTGGCAGCTGAGAGTTTCTGAGGGCTGGTGTGTGCAGACATCACTTTTATGGTCCACGTTCTACTAGCCACATCAAACATTCCATGCACCATACGACGACTGAAATCTTTTGTACAGTCGCTGGACGTTCGGGTATTAACAGGAGTAAACTCAAATGTACTGAATACTGCAACATGTGAATAGGATGCCATTAGTACTCCCTGCTCCTCCTCCCATAACTGTCAAAAGTACAATGGTGAACAGTACATGTTCAAATGATCACTGCTGTAGTAGCCTTAAATATACAGGTTATAGCCAGCAAAGGATATACCATCCGGCTAGCTTCCAAAGCTTCAGGGCACCTTCCACACACGCAAACTGACAGTCAATATGAATTGAGCTGACTAAAGAATGTTTTGGGTGCCAAGCCCTTCACAGGTTTCATGCAGACAGAGAAAGGGGGATGAACCCAGAAAGGACCATGCTAGAAGCAAGAAAAGAATTTTTGGACTTCCAAGATAGCAGCACAATGATCAACAGCTTAAATTTTAGCTCTCCCACTGAGAATAAGACCTAGTAATTCTGCTGGCTTGAGTAAAGTTCAGTTACTTGCTATTGAATACACACTACCTGGATACCAGCAAAAAAGAAATTTAGTGAACCTGAAAGTTCAGCTAGAGGAGGTGAAGAGAAAAAGTACAGTTTTGTACCTACCATAAATGTAGATATCCGAACAGGATAGCATCTGCAGTCATAACAAATGGGTTGTCCTGTCGTCAGGCAGCCCTTCGGTCGGCCGGATTCCAAAGTCTGGGTCCGGCTTCGGCTGATGTCGCACTTCACCCGACGGCATCTCTGCTGGTCTTCGGGTATAAAGGCATCAGCCGACGCCATTTTCCTCAGTGTTTCTTGCCCCAGATGCCAGTTGCCCTCTTGGTAAGCTAAATTTTGGATAAATGCCAATGTTTCCAAAAAAGTAGAAGGCAAACAAAAAATAACAATGTATGTACATATATACAAACAAATACACCATAAGAGACCCCCCCCCAGCTAGCTATTAGGAGGGTAAATACCCTAGGAGTACCACAGAGGGGAAGGAGGGTGGGTAATCCTGACTGCAGATGCTGTCCTGTTCGGACATCTACATTTATGGTAGGTACAAAACTGTACTATGTCCTTCAAGGATGCATCTGCAGTCATAACAAATGGGTAGAATACCATAGCCAAACTAGGGGAGGAGGAAGAAGAATTATGGTGTAGTTAGGATCCCTTGCAGTACAGCAGTGGCAAACCCTGCTCGGGATCTAGAGCATAGAGGTAAATTATAATGCTTGGCAAATGTATGCACGGAGGTCCAAGTAGCAGCCTCAATAATGTCCTTGGTTGCCACTCCTCGTAAGAAAGCTGTGGTAGTGGCTGTAGCCCTTGTAGAATGAGGTCTTATGTTCTGTGGAACTGGTTTTCCGTGGTAGGAGTAACAGAATCTTATGCAATTTCCTATCCATTTGGAGATTGTCTGTTTGGAAATTGCTTTTCCTTCCCTTCCTGTTGCATAGGCTACTAAAAGCTGGTCAGTTTTTCTGTCACCTTTGGTTCTGTCCAGGTAGTAGCGTAACTGTCTATGTACATCCAAGGTATGCAGCAGTCTTTCCCCTGTTCTGTGGATTGGGAAAGAAGGTAGGTAGGTGGATTGCCTGGTTTAAAGACACTCTGGATACCACCTTAGGCATAAATGTAGGATTAGTTCTCATGGACACCCTATCTTGATGGAAGATTAGGAAGGGTTGTACTGCCATTAAGGCCTGTAGTTCAAACCCTCCTTGCTGAAGTAATTGCCAGTAGGAAAGCAGTTTTCCATGATAGGTGTTGAAGATCTGCTGTTGCTGCTGGTTCAAATGGAGGGAGTGTCAATTTTTCTAGCACAAAGTTCAAGTCCCATGCTGGTAATGGTGGTTTCCTAGGAGGTTTTACATTCTTGATCCCTCTGAGGAACTGCCTGAGTAGAGGATGAAAAGACAGGTGGATCGAAGCTGTATTCTGCTGAAATAGCTGATGCGTGTATCTTGATGGAGGAATAGGACAGGCCTGTATGTAGAAGCTCTGCCAAGTACTCCAGGATGTTAGCAATATCTATGTTAGACACATCTTTTCCTCTTTCAGTACTCCAAATGACAAATCTTTTCCATTTTCCTGCATAGTTCCTTCTTGTTGAAGGTCTGCGGGCTTCAAGGATAATGTCTTTAACCCTTTGGGATAGGTCTGGGTTAGTTGCTGCTATGTGATGTTCCAGGCAGTCAGTTGCAAGGTTTTAGGTTTGGGTGCATGATGTTGTAGTTGTTCTGAGTTAACATCAAAGGCATCAGGGTATTGACCACATTCTCCCTGAGACATGCTCCTCAGCAATGGATACCAGTGTTGTCTTGGCCAATTCGAGCCATCAGGATTATCCTTGGCGTTCCTCTTTGATTTTCAGTAGTACCTTGTGCATCAAAGGAAGAGGTGGAAATGCATATGCTGTCAGGCCTTTCCAACTGAAGGATAGAGAGTCCACCTTCCATGCAAGTGGGTGGTATGTCCTTGTGCAGAATTTTTTGAGCTGGTGATTGAGTGGGGATGCGAATAGGTCTATTTGTGGTATTCCCCATTTCTTTGTGATGGCCTTGAAGATGTCCGGGTGTAGCATCCATTCGTGAGCATCCGAGGTGGTTCTGCTTAACATGTCTGCTAGGGTGTTTTCTTTTCCCGGCACAAATATTGCCTGTAACTGGATGTTGTAGCTCAGAGCCATATTCCAAAGGTCCAGAGTCATTCTGCATAGGGGTATGAATGAGTGCCTCCCTGTTTGTTGATGTACCACATGACTGTGGTGTTGTCTGTCCTTATCATTAAATGGCCTTCTTTGAGGAATGGTCTGAATTTCTGGATTGCTAGTTTTACTGCCAGCATTTCTTTTTGGTTTATGTGCAGGTGCAGCTGGTCTGGAGTCCACAATCCTTGTATGCATTTGTCCAACATGTGCGCCCCCCCAGCCTAGGTCTGAGGCGTCCGTTGTGATGGTTTGGCTTGCTTGAAAGTTGTGGAAGGGCAAGCCTGGGTTTGACTGGCATGCTTGAGCCCACCATAGGAACTCCTGTTTCAGGCATGGGATTAGTGGGATTTCGGTTTCTAAGCTGTGCCTGTGTTGAGACCATAAATTCTTTAGGTACCACTGTAGCTTTCTCATATGCAGTCTGGCATGTGGGACCAAGATTATGCATGATGTCATGAAGCCCAAGGCCTGCAGTACTTTTCTTGCTGTTAGTTTGTTCTGCTTTGTTAATGCCAAGAAGTAAAGAGGGAGTTGTTTTTGTTTTTCTGCAGTTAGGAATGCCATTTGTTTTGCTGTGTCCAATTCCGCACCCAAGAAAGTTCTTGTTTGGGATGGTATCAGTCTTGACTTTTGTAAATTGACTGTGTATCCCAGGGCTTGTAGTAAGCAAATGACTCTTTGTAAATCTGTTGTCAGCTTGCTTTTGTTGTCCGCTTGTAACAGGCAGTCGTCCAGATATGGATAAATTTGGATTCCCTGTAGCCTGCAGTGAGCGATTACTGATGCCAGGCATTTTGTGAATACTCTGGGCGCAGTAGATAAGCCAAAGGGCAATGCTGAGAATTGATAATGCTCTGATCCTGCAAGAAATCTGAGGTATCTTCTGCAATTTGGTCGTATGGGGACGTGCAGGTATGCCTCCTTGAGATCTAGAGTTACCAGCCAACACTCCTTGCCCAGCATGGGAAGAAGTTGCTGTAGGGTCAGCATTTTGAATTTTGGGACAATGATGTATGCGTTTAAGACGGCCAGGTCGAGAATAGGTCTCCAACTTTTCTCTTTTCTTGGTACTAGGAAGAGTCTGGAGTAGAATCCTTTGCCCTGTTCTGTTATTGGTACTCTTTCCACAGCTCTTATCTTTGTTAATTGCGCTATCTGCTTTAGAGCTTCTGTTTTTTGATTTGGAGGTAGGTTTGGTATTCCTCTTTTTACTGGTAAGGTGTGGAAGTGGAACCTGTAACCTTGGTCTATGGTTTGCAAAATCCACTTGTCTTTTGTGATATAGTGCCAATTTTTCGAAAATAAGGCTAACTTTCCGCCTAAAGGTGCTGTTATTTGCTCCCTGGTAGGCGGTGTCAGAGCCAAGTCACTGTGATTGTCCTGTTGCAGTGGCAGTGGTTGTGTCTGTGCCTTGGTTATTGCCTTGCCACTGTCGTCCTCTGTAGGCACCTCCTCTGGATTGATTTCTGCCTCTAGAGCGCCTATTCCTGCCTCTTTGAGATTTTGAGGAGTCTGGAAAGGACCAATTTTTGGCAGGCCAGTTCCTGCTAAACCTTGGGGGCTGAACCTGTAAGAAATCTTTAACTGTTTGTATAGATTTTGCCTTCTCTTCCATTTTCTTCATTACTTGCTGAGCAGGTGTACCAAATAGACTGCTAACAGCTTTGCTTTAACATGATCCGGCAAGACCTGTTCTTTCAACCATGCATGCCTTCTTATCACTGTGCCAGTCATGGCTGATCTAAATGAAGCCTCCAGTGCATCATAGCCACATTTTAAAGAATGGTTACTAACCTGCTGAATGTTATTCACCATTTCTAAAACATATTTCTTATCTAAGGAGTCATCAGTGGACAGCTTCTTAGTTAACTGATCAAGCATAAACTCTTGGTATTGGATCATATGAAACTGACAGTTTAAAGCTCTAGCAGAGAGAGTAGCAGAGGTGTAAACTTTTTTCCCCCATCTCTAAGGACCTAGATTCCCTTTCAGAAGGAATAGGGTTTTTTGCTGAGGTCGAGGCTACTGCCTTAGGCCCCTGGGATATAGTCTCAGGATCTGCAAGTGGGGCCTTGTATAGGTGGTGACGAGTGTCTGGCACCCTGTAAAATCTATCTGGTTTGGCAGGGGCTGGAGGTAAAGTATCAGGAGCAGTGCAAACATCATTAAATGCATCATCCACAACAGGCAGTACTGGAGGTATAGCTAAGGGCCTATGTTGTGGTAAGTGCAGAAATGTCCTAAGCCTTTTTCTTGAATCTGAGAAATCTTGTCCCTGCCATTGGAATTGTTCTCTCATGGCATGTAAGGTTTCCCCAAAGGAAAATTCCTCTGGTGGAGAGGCAGATGGAATGGATTCTTCAGCATCGGAATCTTCATAAGTAGAAAAAGGAGCCTCTGGCTGGTCTGTAATGTCTGAGTCATCCGAAGAATCATCAGAGGACACTGGCTCGGGGGGCTCTGCTCTAAGTCTCTTTTCTGGGGGCTGAGAGGCCCTGTCTGGGTGAGATTGGGATCCCCAATTAAGGATATTAAATCCTCAGCCAGAGTAAGCATTTGTGAACTGGAAGTGGGCCTGTGTGAGGGGGGCTTAACAGGCACTGATTTAACAGTTTTGGCTGCTTTAGCCCTGGTAAAGGCCTTAACAGACATGGCTGCAGGAGGCCTAGCAGCACCACGTGCTGGGGTAGAGACATCCAAAGGAATGGTGTCTGATAAATCACTAGGAACCACAGTAGTAGGCAAAACTTCTGAGGCCGATTCAACTAAGGTAGCAGGAGCCTCAGTAGTAGTCATGGATTCGGCTGAAGATTGACCGGTTTTCTCGGTTCCGGCCGAAACCGAGACACTCGCGGCTTGCTTAACCGTGGTTTCGGCCGAAACCGTGGACCGCGAGTGTCGGTCTTTTTCTTTGCGTTTAACAATTTGGGTAGTCGGAGGATCCGACGGCATAATGTACGCAAAATCTGAGCCGAAAAACTGTTCAGCAAACTCCGACCGGCGCCTAAGCCGTTCGGTTGAAGGAAGCACAGGCCGAACAGGCTGCTACGTCGTGGTCTGGGCCTAAGCAAGGCAGGCAGTAAGAGTGGAAATCTTTATGAGGTATTTGTTTTCCACAAGTTAAACAGTTATTGACTTTTTCTGACATCGGCTGAGGCAAGAAAGAGTCCCCAACGGGGTACTTAGCTTTTTAGAAGTCTTCGAAGTAGTATTCGGTAGTAGTAATCTCTGGATCTGACCGACCGGCACTTGCGAACAGCTTCTGCTTCGGGCGCCACGCGGCAAGAAAGACTGAGGAAAATGGCGTTGGCTGATGCCTTTATACCCGAAGACCAGCAGAGATGACGTCGGGTGAAGTGAGACATCAGCGGCCGGACCCAGACTTTGGAATCCGGCCGACCGAAGGGCTGCCTGACGACAGGACAACCCATTTGTTATGACTGCAGATGCATCCTTGAAGGACATCACTGACTGGAAAGAATCCCGCAGCTGTTCAGCAACATGCAGTTCAAGCTTCAGCTTTTGCACAGCAAAAAAAAAAAATACTTCAGATGTACTCAGAGGTGACCAAGAAAAGAAACACTGAAGGAGCACATCTTCTCAAATAAAACACGAGAGAAAATAAAAGCCTTAACGAGCTATTCATTCACTGCCTTGGGCATAAAGGAAGGATTAGTACACAAGGGCTCCCTGAAACACCTAAAAATGAAACACCTAAAAAAGGAGGACAACCCATAAGTGCTTGAAGCTCTGACATCCAACTGGCAGAAATAAGGGCTAACAAAAGAACAGTCTAACAGCAATGTTGCAAGGAAGCTGAAGCTGCAGGCTCAAAAGGAGCCAGAATAAATATTTCCAAAACATAATTAAGAGCCCAGGGAGGAGGAAGAACAGATTTCCTGGGTGGCCCAATATGAATTAAGTTTTTTAGGAATTGTTTAGTCTCAAATCTAGATGTTAAAGGGGAGATAAAGGCAGACAAGCAGAGAAAGCAGTGGGCCTTAACAGAAGAATAACCAACTCAGCACTGAGCAATTCACATACATAAGACAGAAAAGTACAGTTGTGTACACTTACCATAAATGTAGATGTTAGAGTGTCTTCACTGTTGCAGTCATGACTGTAGGGTTCTCCCCTGCCGGCAGGCAGTCCTCGGTCGGCCAGAATCCCAAAGTCTGGGTCCGGCGTCGGCTGTTCTGGTGCTCTGAAGTCAGGGTGCATGGCTGGAGTACCAAGCTGACAGCCGACGCCATGTTCTCCAGTTTTTCTTGCCCCAGATGTCAGAAGTTCCAAAATGAGTAAGGTCCCATACCCTTTGCAAATGCACCTCAGAAAAAGGGTGAAAAAAGGAACCACACAAAAGAAGAAATAAGAAGGGACAGGAGGGAGGGAAACCCAGACTGCAACAGTGAAGACACTCTAACATCTACATTTATGGTAAGTGTACACAACTGAACTATGTTCATTGTGTTTCACTGTTGCAGTCATGACTGTAGGGTAGAGTCCCAAAGCAGAATGAAAGGGAGGTGGTCATAAAGTAGAGGGGGCGTCTATAAGGCCCTGCAAGACTGCAGAGGCAAAGCCTGCCCTAGACTTAGAGTAGAGAGGAAGATTGTAGTGCTTGGAAAAAGTATGCACTGAACTCCAAGTTGCAGCTTCCAAAATGTCTTTGGTAGGAACTCCCCTAAGGAAGGCAGCTGAAGTGGCAGCAGCTCTGCTAGAGTGAGTCCTTATACTCCCCCTGGGATTTGCTTTCCATGGTGTGAATAGCAAAATCTGATTCCATGAGAAATCCATTTAGAAATGGTCTGTTTTGAGATGGCTTTACCTTGGGAACTTGAAGCATAAGAAACAAACAATTGCTCTGATTTCCTGATGTCCTTGGTTCTGTCCAGGTAAAAACGTAGTTGTCTGTGTACGTCCAAGGAATGCAAGATCCTTTCCCCTTTATTTTGAGGAGTGGGAAAAAAAGTTGGCAAGTGAATAGTTTGATTTAAAGCCACTTTGGAAACCACCTTAGGCATGAAAGTAGGATTAGTCCTTATAAAGACACACTGTCTTGATGAAAAATAATATAAGGTTCTACAGCCATAAGAGCTTGCAACTCAAACTCTCCTGGCAGAAGTCAGAGCTAACAGGACGGCTATCTTCCAAGATAAAAACTTGATGTCAGATGTGGCAGCAGGCTCAAAAGGAGGTAAGGTGAGCTTTTCCAAAACATAGTTGAGATTCCAAGCAGGAATGGGAGGAGATCTAGGGGGCCTTAAGTTTTTAGCTCCTCTGAGAAACTGTCTCATGAGCTGGTGGGAAAAGATTGGAGGGTCTGTATTATAATGAGCAGAAATAGCAGAGGCATGAATCTTTATGGAAGAGAAAGAAAGACCCTTGTGTAAGAGGTCCGTCAGGTAAAGTAGAATCTGAGGAATGTTAGGAATAAGGATCAGAATCCTGAGCCTGCACCCAGGAACAAAATCTTTTCCATTTTCCTGCATAAGATTTTCTAGTGCTAGGACGTCTGGCTTCTAAAATGACATCCATAACCTGCTTGGGTAGGAGAGAATGAATCAAAGACCCTGGATTAACCAGGCCACCAGGCTGAGAGTTTTGACATGGGAGTGTAGAACCTGACCCTGGTGTTGGGACAGAAGGTTCGGAGTCTGTGGTAAAACCCAAGGGGGCTCCAGACAAAGGTTTTTCAGAGTTGGGTACCAGAACTGTCGAGGCCAATTTGGGGCCAGCAAGATTATCATCTTGGGCTTGTCCTGTTTGATCTTTAATGATACTCGTGGAAGAAGAGGAAGAGGCGGAAAGGCATATCCCGAGAGGTTTCTCCAACTGAATGATAGTGCATCCACTTTCCAAGCTAGTTCGTGGAAAGTCCTGGTGCAAAAAATCTGTAGTTGATAATTGAGGTGGGATGCAAAGAGGTCTAAGTGAGGACATCCCCAGACTGCAGTAATCATCTTGAAAATTTCGGTATCCAGCATCCATTCGCGTGGGTCCGAAAGGTTTCCGCTCCGACTGTCTGCCAGGAAGTTTTGCTTCCCTGGTAGAAAATGTGCTTGAAGGTCCAGATTGCAAGCTAGAGCTGTGTTCCAAAGATCCATGGCTAGTCTGCAAAAGGGGATAGGAATGAGATCCCCCTTGCTTGTTTATGTACCACATAACTGTGGTGTTGTCTGTCCGTATCAGTAGTTGTCCTGGTTGTAGAAGATTCCTGAAGGCCAATAGAGCTTTCTGAACGGCTAACATTTCCTTTAAATTGATATGCAGGTGCTTCTGATCCTTTGTCCAAAGGCCCTGCAGACAGTTGCCCTGAAAATGGGCTCCCCATGCATAATCTGAGGCGTCCGTGGTCAGTATCTGAGTGGCAGGAGGCAGACAGAAGGGTTTTCCTTTGTTTAGAGTACATGCCTTGGACCACCAAAGGAATTCCTTTTGAAGACAAGGCAGGACGGAGATCAGTATGTCTAAACTGTGGCAATGCTGAGACCATACACTTTTTAGGTACCATTGTATTTTCCTCATATGTAGTCTTGCATATGGTACGAGAAGGATGCAGGAGGCCATGTAACCCAAAGCCTGCAGGAATCTCCTTGTAGATAGCAGAGTTAAAGTTGCCAAGGTTTTGAAAGTTGAGGCCAGCTGTAATTGTTTTTCGCATGTCAGAAATGCCATCTGGGTTGTTGTGTTTAGAGAAGCGCCCAGAAAAATTACCTGCTGTGAGGGTGTCAAATTTGACTTTATGTTTACAGTGAATCCCAGGAACTTGAGAAGATTCTGAACAAACTCTAGATGCTGGAGTAAGACATCCTTGCTGTCTGGCTGAATAAGACAGTCATCCAGATAAGGGTAAATTTGAATTCCCTTGAGTCTGCAATAAGCTACTACTGGAGCCAGGCATTTGGTGAAGACCCTGGGCTCAGTAGACAATCCAAAGGGCAGCGCAGAGAATTGATAGTGTCTCGATCCGGCCTTGAACCTGAGGTATTTTCTGCGTTCCTGCCTGATAGGGATGTGTAAATATGCCTCCTTTAAATCCAAAGTTACCATCCATGCATTTTTGGTCAGCATTGGAAGTAGCTGCTGTAGAGTAAGCATCTTGAATTTTGGTATCTCTAGAAAGGTGTTCAAGACTGACAGATCCAGAATGGGTCTCCATGAATTTTGCTTCCTGGGGACTAGAAAGAGCCTGGAGTAAAAACCTTGTCCCATCTCTGAAAGTGGAACTAGTTCTATGGCTTTCACAGCCAAGAGAGCTTCCACCTGGTTTAAGGCCTCTGACCATTGATGTTTTGGAAGATCTGGCCATCCGCTTGGCCTTGGTAGGGTATGAAAATGGAATTTGTAACCTCTTTAAACTACATCCAGAACCCACTTGTCTTGGGTTATACGAGTCCAATTTAGGTGAAAAAGAGAAAGTTTTCCTCCGAGAGGGGCTTCCAGGCAAGAAGTTCCTGCAGCCCAACAGAGGGAGTCATTGAGTCTGTTTCCGATGAGCTTGCGACCTGTCCTCTCCTCCCCTAGGGGTGGAAGCAGTCCACTGTCTTGGTCTATAAGAGGCTTGCGTTTGAGGCCTTCCTTGGGAGCGTCTGTATCTACCCCTCTGAGGCCTGTCTGAATTGGGAAAGGACCAATTTTTTGTAGGCCAATTCCTACTAAATCTGGGTGGCTGTACTTGTAAGAAATCTTTAACTGTTTGCATGGATTTTTCTTTGTCCTCCATCTTTTTAATCACCTCTTCAGCTTTAGATCCAAACAACACATTATGCTGAACAGGAGCATCCAATAATTTATCCTTTACTTGATCTGGCAAATTTTGTTCCTTTAACCATGCATGCCTTCTAGTTACTGTGCCAGAGGCAGCAGCCCTACAAGAAGCCTCCAAGGCATCAAATCCACAGTGTAAACCATGCTTTCCAACTTGTTCAGTGGCATGCATTAAGTCCTGTAGCTCCTTATCATCTGCACAGGCGGAAATGGAAGTCAGCTTTTGTTTTACAACAGACAGGAGAAATTGCTGGTATTTCAGCATATGAAACTGACAGTTTAAAGCCCTAATAGATAAAGTAGCAGAAGTGTACACTTTTTTGCCCCATCTTTCTAAAGATCTGGAATCCTTCTCAGTGGGAATGGGGTTTTTAGCAGAAGTGGCCTTTACGCCCTTAGGACCCTGATAAATGGTTTCAGAGTCAGCAGTAGGGTTCTTGTATAAAAACTGGTGGGAATCAGGAACCCTACAGTATCTGTCTGGCTTAACAGGAGCTGGAGGAAAAGAATCAGGAGTTAAGTTATCCTCCGAAAAAGCATCATCCACAATATCCAAAATAGGAGGAATAGCCAGGGATCTATGTTGGGGAAGAAGAAGAAAATCTCTTGGTCTTTTCTTAGATTCTGAATACTCCTGTCCTTCCCAGTGGAAATGTTCCCTCATTTCATGCAAAGTTTCCCCAAAAGAGAAATCCTCAGGGGGAGAAGCTGAAGGAATGGATTCCTCAGCATCAGAATCCTCATAAGGAGGGGAAAGAATATTCCTGGTCAGAAGAAGAAACTGAAGAAACAGAAGCCTGATCAGAGGAGTCATAATAAACTTCCTGCCTTGGCCTTTTATCTGGAGGGGGATGTGAACCCCTAATCATAGTAAGTAAGCCCTCTGCCATCTTAAGTAACTGTTTCTGAGACTTGGGAGCTGGATCAGAAGAGGCCTGGGCTGCAGTCTTTGATTTGGAAGGAGTCTTTGCCTTTGTCTTTATTAGAAGCTGAGTAGGCCTGAAAACCCCTTCGGAAGCTGGTACCTGCACAGCGGCTCTGGACCCATCCGAAGGAGCATTGTCCGAAGGTCCTGCAACAGAAAAATTCAAAGGCCTAGTTGGCTCCTCGTGGGAGTCCGTTTCGGCTATCGGTTCTGAAATGGCCGACGACAGAGGCTGCAAAAGTGCCTCACTGACGATGGCCAAACCTGAAGCTGGCGCTCCTTGTACGATATCGTCTGATTTGGACCTCGGAGGCCTGTCTTTGTCCTTGTGTCGTTTGTGAACTCCGGTAGCCGGAACCGAATCCGACGACATTTTGTAATTAAAACGCCTACCGAAGTAATGAAATGTAAAATTGTACCTTCGTTTAATAGTACGTTGATTGAATCTAGCACAAAACCGACAACTAGCTATGTCGTGGTCAGGGCCTAAGCGAGGAATACAGTAAGAATGAAAATCCTTATGAGGTATTTGCTTCCCACATGAAATACAATTAACTTTTCTGACATAGGACTGGAGCAAGAAAAAAGTTTCCCCAACGGGGTACTTAGCTTTGAGTAGGAGAAGAAAGTCTTCGGACTGAAGTTTGTTTAGAAAAAATTGTCAAGAGTCAGCCAACCGGCACTTGCGAACTGCTATCACCGCACGGCAAGAAAAACTGGAGAACATGGCGTCGGCTGTCAGCTTTGTACTCCTGGCGCTCTGACGTCAGGGAGCATGGCTGAACAGCCGACGCCGGACCCAGACTTTGGGATTCTGGCCGACCGGGGACTGCCTGCCGGCAGGGGAGAACCCTACAGTCATGACTGCAACAGTGAAACACGATGAACATCCAAAGGAAAGTACAGTTTTGTACCTACCATAAATGTAGATGTCCGAGAGGAATGCATCTGCAGTCTTAACAAATGGGTTGTCCTGTCGTCAGGCAGCCCTTCGGTCGGCCGGATTCCAAAGTCTGGGTTTGGCTTCGGCTGGTGTCGCACTTCACCCGACGTCATTGCGGCAGTTCTTCGGGTATAAAGGCATCAGCCGACGCCATTTTCCTCAGTGTTTCTTGCCCCAGATGCCAGGTGCCCTCTTAGTTGGCTAAATTTGGATAAATGTCAAAGTTTCCAAATAGTAGAGAGCAAACACACAAAATAAACATGTATGTACATATATACAAACAAATACACCATAATAGATCCCCCCCAAGCTAGCTGAAGATTGGTAAGTACCCTAGGAGTACCTCAGAGGGGAAGGAGGGTGGGTAATCCTGACTGCAGATGCATTCCTCTTGGACATCTACATTTATGGTAGGTACAAAACTGTACTATGTCCTTCAAGGATGCATTAACAAATGGGTAGAATACCATAGCTAAACTAGGGGAGGAGGAAATGAGAATAGATTATGGTGTAGTCAGGATCCCTTGCAAAACAGCAGTGGCAAAACCAGCACGGGATCTAGAATATAGAGGTAAGTTATAATGCTTGGCAAATGTATGCACGGAGGTCCAAGTAGCAGCCTCTATAATGTCCTTGGTAGCCACTCCTCGTAAGCAAGCTGTGGTAGTGGCTGTGGCCCTTGTGGAGTGAGGCCTGATGTTCTCTGGAGATTTCTTTCCATGGTAGGAGTAACAAAATCTAATGCAATTTCCTATCCATTTGGAGATTGTCCGTTTAGAAATTGGTTTTCCTTCTTTCCCTGTTGCATAAGCTACCAGAAGCTGGTCAGTTTTTCGATTGTTCTTTGTCCTGTCCAGGTAGTAGCGCAATTGTCTGTGTACATCCAAGGTATGTAAGAGCTTTTCCCCCCTGTTCTGTGGATTGGGGAAGAATGTAGGAAGGTGGATAGCCTGATTTAAAGAGACTCTGGATACCACCTTAGGCATGAATGTAGGATTTGTTCTCAAGGACACTCTATCTTGATGGAAGATCAGGAAGGGTTGTACTGCCATTAATGCCTGTAGTTCAGAGACCCTTCTTGCTGAAGTTATTGCCAGCAGGAAAGCAGTCTTCCAGGATAAGTATTGCAATTCTGCTGTAGCTGCTGGCTCGAAAGGAGGTAGAGTCAGCTTTTCTAGCACAAAGTTCAAGTCCCATGCTGGCAATGGAGGTTTCCTGGGTGGTTTTACATTTTTAATTCCCTCAGAAACTGTCTGAGCAGAGGATGAGAAGACAGGAGGATTCAAGCTGTATTCTGCTGAAATAGCTGATGCATGTATCTTGATGGAGGAATAGGACAGGCCTGTATGGAAGAGCTCCGCCAAGTACTCCAGGATGTTGGCTATGTTCACCAGTGTGACATCCTGCCCCTTTGCAGTACTCCAGATGAGATATCTTTTCCATTTTGCTGCATAATTCTTTCTTGTTGAAGGTCTACGAGCCTCCAGGATTATGTCTTTAAACCTTTGGGATAAATTTGGGTTAATTGCTGTTATGTAATGTTCCAGGCAGCTAGCTGCAGAGTTTTTAGGTTTGGATGCAGTATGTTGTAGTTGTTCTGAGTCAGCAGTAATGGGATCAGAGGTAGTTTCCATATTTGTTCCCGGGACATGCTCCTCAGCAGTGGATACCAATGTTGTCTTGGCCAGTCTGGGGCTATCAGGATGATCCTCGGACGTTCCTCTTTGATCTTGAGAAGCACCTTGCGCATCAAAGGAAGTGGTGGGAATGCGTATGCTGTCAGGCTTTTCCAACTGAAGGATAGGGCGTCCACCTTCCAAGCAAGTGGGTGGTATGTCCTTCTGCAGAATTTCTTCAACTGGTGATTGCATGGGGATGCAAACAAGTCTATTTGTGGTAATCCCCATTCTGTTGTGATGGTTTTGAAAATGTCCGGATGCAGCATCAATTCGTGGGCATCTGTTGTAGTTCTGCTTAATATGTCTGCTAGAATGTTTTCCTTCCCTGGTACATAAATTGCCTGTAACTGAATGTTGTAGCTCAGAGCCACATCCCATAGGTCCAGTGCCAGCCGGCATAGTGGGTATGAGTGTGTGCCTCCCTGTTTGTTGATGTACCACATAACTGTGGTGTTGTCTGTCCTTATCAACTGGCCTTCCTGGAGAAGAGGTCTGAATGCCTGGATTGCCAATTTTACTGCCATCATTTCTTTTAGATTTATGTGCAGATGCAGCTGGTCTTGAGTCCATTGGCCTTGAATGCACTTGTCCATCATGTGTGCCCCCCAACCGAGGTCTGAGGCATCTGTCGTGATAGTCTGTCTTGGTTGACTTTTGCAGAAGGGCAGTCCTGTGTTTGATTCACAGGCCTGGGCCCACCATAAGAACTCCTGTTTCAGGCATGGGATCATTGGAATTTTGGTTTCTAGGCTGTGCTTGTGCTGATACCACAAATTTTTTAGGTACCACTGTAGCTTTCTCATATGAAGCCTGGCATGAGGGACCAGAATTATGCAGGATGCCATGAAGCCTAGAGCTTGTAGCACTTTTCTTGCAGTTAGATGGCTCTGCTTTGTTAATGCCAAGAAGTAGAGAGGAAGTTGCTCTTTCTTTTCTGCAGTTAGAAATGCCATTTGTTTTGATGTGTCCAGTTCTGCACCCAGAAAGGTTATTATTTGGGATGGAATCAGCCTTGACTTTTTTGTATTGACTGTATATCCCAGGGCTTGTAGCAGGTAGATGACTCTAAGTCTTCTGTTAATTTGTTTTTGTTGTCCGCTTGTATCAGGCAGTCGTCCAGGTAGGGATAGATTTGAATTCCCTGAAGTCTGCGATAAGCGATTACTGATGCCAGGCATTTCGTGAATACTCTGGGCGCAGTAGATAAGCCAAAGGGCAATGCTGAGAATTGATAATGCTCTGATCCTGCAAGAAATCTGAGGTATCTTCTGCAAATTGGTCTTATGGGGACGTGCAGGTATGCCTCCTTGAGATCTAGAGTTACCAGCCAAGACTCCTTGCCCAGCATGGGAAGAAGCTGCTGTAGGGTCAGCATTTTGAATTTTGGAACAATGAGGAATGTGTTTAAAGCGGACAGGTCTAGAATAGGCCTCCATTTGTTTTCTTTTCTTGGTACCAGGAAGAGCCTGGAGTAAAATCCTTCCCTTGCTCCATAATTGGTACCTTTTCCACAGCTCGCATTCTTAATAATTGAGATATTTGTTTTAGAGCTTCTGCCCTTTGAGAAGGTGGTAGGTTTGGCATTCCTCTCTTTCCTGGTAGTGTATGGAAATGGAACCTGTAACCTTTGTCTATAGTCTGCAAAATCCATTTTTCTCTTGTAATGCAGTGCCAGTTTTTTGAAAATAATGTTAGTTTTCCGCCTAAGGGTGCTTCTAGTTGTTCCCTGGTAGGCGGTGCCACCGCCAAGTCACTGTGATTGAGTTGTTGTAGTGGTGGTGGCTGTATCCGTGCCTCGTTGATCGTTACCCTGCCACTGGCGACCCCTGTAGGCACCCCTGGATTGGTTTCTGCCTCTAGAGCGCCTATTCCTGCCTCTTTGTGCCTTAGAGGAGTCCGGAAAGGACCAATTCTTGGCGGGCCAATTCCTGCCAAACCTTGGAGGTTGAACTTGTAAGAAATCTTTTACTGTTTGCAAAGATTTTGCTTTCTCTCTCATCTTTTTTAGTACCTGCTGTGCAGGGGCACTAAACAGATTGACCTTGTCCATAGGTGCATCCAAAAGCTTAGATTTGACATGGTCTGGTAATGCCTGTTCTTTCAACCATGCGTGCCTCCTGATAACTGTGCCAGTCATGGCTGATCTAAAGGAAGCCTCCAGTGCATCATAGCCACATTTTAAAGAATGGTTACTAACCTGCTGTACGTTATGTAACATTTCTTGAACATACTTTTTATCTATATTTTCTTCAGAGGACAGTTTTTTAGACAACTGGTCAAGCATAAACTCTTGATATTGAATCATATGAAATTGGCAGTTCAAAGCTCTAGCTGACAAAGTAGCAGAGGTGTAAACTTTTTTACCCCATCTCTCTAAGGACCTGGATTCCCTTTCAGAGGGGAGGGGGTTTTTAGAAGAGGTAGCTGCTACAGCTTTAGGGCCCTGGGAGATAGTCTCTGGATCTGCAAAAGGGGCCTTATATAAGTGGTGATGAGTGTCCGGGACCCTGTAGTACCTATCGGGCTTAGCAGGAGCCGGAGGTAAAGTATCAGGAGTAGTGCAAGCATCATTAAATGCATCAACAACAGATAGAACTGGAGGTATAGCTAAAGGCCTATGCTGTGGCAAGTGTAGAAAGGTCCTAAGCCTTTTCCTAGAGTCTGAGAAATCTTGGCCCTGCCACTGAAATTGTTCCCTCATAGCATGCAAGGTTTCCCCAAAGGAAAATTCCTCAGGAGGAGAGGCTGAAGGGATGGACTCCTCAGCATCAGAGTCTTCGTAAGGAGAATAAGAAACCTCAAGAGGGTCTGAATGTTCTGAGTCAGAGGAATCATCTGTGGCTACTGGCTCAGGGGGCTCTACTCTAGGCCTCTTTTCTGGAGGAGGGTGAGAGGCCCTGTCTGGATGAGGCTGGGATCCACGAATTAAAGAGATGAGATCCTCTGCCAAAGTAAGCATATGGGAGCTGGTGCTGGGCCTGTGAGAGGGGGGTTTGGCAGGCCCAGGTTTTGAAGTTTTGGCTGCTTTAGCCCTGGCAAAGGCCTTAATAGACATAGCTGGAGGAGGCCTAGCAGCTCCACGTGCAGGGGTAGAAATATCTAGGGGAATGGTGTCTGATAAATGCTGTGAAATCGCAACAGAAGGTTGGATTTCAGAAGCCGTTTCTACCTGGATAGAAGAGGCCTTGATAGTTGGCAAGTTATCGGCTGAAGAAAGAACAGCTTGCTCGGTTTCGGCCGAAACAGAGACACTCGCGGTTTGCTTAACCGCAGTTTCGGCCGAAACCGCGGACCGCGAGTGTCGGTCCTTTTCTTTGCGCTTTTTGGTTATTTGCGTAGTTGGAGGATCAGACGGCATAATGTAGGCAAAATCGGAGCCGAAAATCTGTTCAGCAAAGTCCGAGCGGCGTTTAAGCGTCCGCCGGTTAAAAGAAGCACAGGCTAGACAAGCTGCTACGTCGTGGACTGGGCCTAAACAATGAATGCAGTAGGAGTGGAAATCTTTATGAGGTATTTGTTTCCCACAAGATAAACAGTTATTAACTTTCTCTGACATCGGCTGAGGCAAGAAAGAGTCCCCAACGGGGTACTTAGCTTTATAGAAGTCTTCGAAGTAGTATTCGGTAGTAGTAATCTCTGGATCTGACCGACCGGCACTTGCGAACAGCTTCTGCTTCGGGCGCCACGCGGCAAGAAAGACTGAGGAAAATGGCGTCGGCTGATGCCTTTATACCCGAAGAACTGCCGCAATGACGTCGGGTGAAGTGCGACACCAGCCGAAGCCAGACCCAGACTTTGGAATCCGGCCGACCGAAGGGCTGCCTGACGACAGGACAACCCATTTGTTAAGACTGCAGATGCATCCTTGAAGGACATCATCCAAAGTGGATCCAGGTTACAAAAAATACATAAACATAAAACCTCTTCCATTCGGATAAGTAGGATTTCCCAGTATTGGCAGGACTCTAAGCACGCCCTCAGAAAAAAGGTGTCTATGTGAAATCAAAATTCTACAAACCACAGTGTCAGTTGAAGAGTGGACAGGTGGAGATGGATGAGAGATCCCTTGTCCTGTGTGAGTAGGTCCACCCTGTGAGGTAACTTGTGATGACTGCCCTTGGCTAAAGGCGGAAGATGGAACCAATGCTGTCTCGGCCAAAATGTTGTCGCCAACAAGATTTTGGGAGTGTCTTGCTGAATTCTCAACAGGACTTCTGGAAAGAGGGAAGGGAGGGAAAGCATAAAAAAAGTACAGTTTTGTACCTACCATAAATGTAGATGTCCGATAGACATGCAACTGCAGTCATAACATGTGGGTTGTCCTGCCTCAGGCAGCCCTCGGTCGGATTCCAAAGTCGGGTCCGGCGTGGCTGATGTCGCATTTCTCTCCGACGTCAGAGCGGCTGGAGTATATAAGCATCAGCCGACGCCATTTTCTTCAGTGTTTCTTGCCCCAGATGCCAGGTGCCCTCCAAGGAAGGCTGTAATCAAATTGGAAGACAAAAACAGGATTCCAAACAAATAAATGAGCAATAAAACAAATACACCATAACAGATATCCCCAGCTAAGAGAAACAGGGATAGGAGTGGACCCTAGGCATAGAGGGGTATGGAGGGTGGGAAAATCCGACTGCAGTTGCATGTCTATCGGACATCTACATTTATGGTAGGTACAAAACTGTACTATGTCCTTCAAGAATGCAACTGCAGTCATAACGTGGGTAGAATACCATAGCTTAGCTGGGGGAGGAGGAATGCTCTAGGAGAAAGATGGTGTGGCAATCAAACCCTGCAGGACTGCCGAAGCAAAGCCTGCTCTGGATCTGGAGTATAGAGGTAGATTGTAGTGTTTGGAGAATGTATGCACGGAGCTCCATGTAGCAGCTTCTAGAATGTCCTTAGTAGGCACCCCTCTTAAGAATGCTGTAGAGGTGGCTGTAGCTCTTGTGGAATGTGGTCTGACATTGGCTGGAACAGTCTTTCCATGAAAGGAGTAACAGAATCTGATGCAATGTCCAATCCATTTTGAAATAGTCTGTTTTGAAATTGCTTTTCCTTGTACTGCAGGGGCGTAAGCTACAAAAAGTTGTTCAGACTTCCTACTGGCCTTGGTTCTGTCCAGGTAGTTAACGAAGTTGTCTGTGGATGTCCAAGGTATGCAACAGTCTTTCCCCCCTGTTCTCAGGATTGGGGTAGAAAGCAGGCAGATGAATGGCTTGATTTAAAGAAATCTTAGATACCACCTTTGTCATAAAAGTAGGGTTGGTCCTTAATGAAACCCTGTCTCTGTGAAAAATAATGAAGGATGGTATTGCCATTAGGGCCTGTAGCTCCGAAACCCTTCTTGCTGATGTAATTGCCAACAGGAAAGCTGTCTTCCATGAGGGAAATTGCAAGTCAACTGAAGCTGCTGGCTCAAATGGAGGTAGAGTCAGTTTTTCTAGGACAAAATTGAGGTCCCAGGCTGGAACTGGGGCCTTTCTTGGTGGCTTAATGTTCTTGATTCCCCTGAGGAATTGCCTTAGTAAAGGGTGTGAAAAAACAGGAGGAGGATTAGCGCTGTATCTAGCTGAAATAGCAGATGCATGTATCTTTATGGAAGAATAAGAGAGTCCGTTCTTTAACATATCTGCCAAATATTCTAATACGAGTGGGATGTTCAACAATGAAGCATCATGTCCCTTGCTGGTATTCCAATTGCTGAATCTTTTCCACTTTGCTAAATAAACCTTTCTGGTGGATGGTCTTCGAGCCTCTGTTAGTATCCGCTGTACTTCCTTGGAGAGAGATAGGCTGAAGTTATTTTATGGGATCTCCCAGGCTGTTAGCTGCAGTGTCTGTAGATTTGGATACATTGTTTCGAAGTTGTGTTGAGTCAGAAGTAGAGGCCAGTGGGGAAGGGCCCACCTCCTGGTGTGACATATACTCCGTAGTAATGGGTACCAGTGTTGTCTTGGCCAGTCCGGAGCTATTATGATTCCCTTGGGTCTCTCTGCGTTGATCTTTAGTAATACTGAGGTCATCAGTGGCAGAGGTGGAAATGCATAGATTGTTAGGGAGTTCCAGTTGAATGAGAGGGCATCTATTTTCCAAGCTTTTGGATGGTATGTCCTTGTGCAAAATTTTGGTAGAAGATGGTTGAGATGAGAGGCAAACAGGTCCACTTCTGGCTTGCCCCATGTCGAAGTGAGTTGTCTGAAGGCCTTTGGATGCAACCTCCACTCGTGTGGGTCTGTGAAATTCCTGCTTAGGCTGTCCGCCAACACATTGTCTTTTCCTGGGACAAACTGGGATTGTAATTGGATGTTTAGGCTCAGTGATTTCTCCCAAAGATGCATTGTCAGTCTGCAAAGGGGGTAAGAGCGGGTGCCCCCTTGCTTGTTTATGTACCACATCACAGTGGTGTTGTCTGTCCGTATCAGTAAATGGCCTTGCTGGAGTTGGTGTTGAAAAGCCTCGATGGCATGCATTACTGCCATCATTTCCTTTTGGTTTATATGCAGATGTGTTTCCTTTGGAGAACATTGTCCTTGTATACACCTGCCTTCCATGTGCGCCTCCCATCCAAGGTCTGAGGCGTCTGTGGTCATGGTCTGTGTTATCTGTGGTTTTTTGAATGACATACCTGTGTTTGCCTGGCTCACCGAGGCCCACCATAGGAATTCCTTTTGTAGGCATGGAATGAGCGGTATGATTGTCTCCAAGTTGTTGCTGTGTTGAGACCAAATACATTTTAGGTACCACTGAAGCTTTCTCATGTGTAGTCTTGCTAATGGAACCAGGAGAATGCAGGATGCCATGTAACCCAGGGCCTGTAGGAATCTCCTTGCAGTCATCTGGGTGAGTTTTGCTAAACCTTTGAAGTAAAGAGTTAACTTCTCTTGCTCGTCTTCTGTCAGGTAAGCAATCTGAGAGGTTGTGTCTAGTTTGGCTCCTAAGAAGATTATTTGCTGGGATGGCTGCAGTCTTCACTTTTGGAAGTTGACTGTGTATCCCAGAGCTTGAAGTAATCGTATGACATAATCCAGGTTTTTTTGTCAACATCAATTTGTCGTCCGCTTGTATACGGCAGTCGTCCAGGTACGGGTAAATTTGTATCCCCTGGAGCCTGCAATGAGCAATTACTGAAGCCAGGCATTTTGTTAATACTCTGGGCGCAGTAGATAAGCCAAATGGCAATGCTGAGAATTGATAATGCTCTGGCCCTGCAAGAAATCTGAGGTATCTTCTGCAGCTGTGTCTGATAGGGACATGCAGGTATGCCTCCTTGAGGTCCAGAGTAATCAGCCAAGACTCCTTGCCCAGCATGGGAAGAAGTTGCTGTAGAGTCAGCATTTTGAACTTTGGCACTATGAGAAAGGTGTTTAATGCGGACAAGTCCAGTATTGGTCTCCATTGAGATTCTTTTCTTGGAACAAGGAACAGTCTTGAGTAAAACCCCTGGTCTTGTTCTTGTTGTGGAACTCTTTCTATTGCTTTCATCCGAGTCAGCAGAGTGATTTGCTTGAAAGCCTCTGCCCTCTGGTTTTGTGGTAGGTTTGGCATGCCTTGTCTTCTTGGTAAGGTATGAAAATGAAACCTGTACCCTCGGTCTATAATGTCCAAAATCCATTTGTCCTTTGTCAGTCTGTGCCAATTTTCTGCAAACAGAGATAATTTCCCGCCCAAGGGAGCTTCTATTTGTTCCCTGGTGGAAAGTCATTGAGATTGTGGTTGTGGGGCAGGTGAAACCCCTGCGTCACTTCTTTGGTTTCCTGGCTGCCATTGTCGTCCCCTGTAAGGGCCTCTGTATTGGCCTCTTCCTTGGCCACATCTGTTCTTACCCCTTTGAAACTTTTCTGTATTAGGAAAGGACCAGTTTTTAGAAGGCCAATTCCTACTGAATCTGGGGGGTTGAACCTGGAGGAAATCTTTCACTGTCTGAATTGATTTTGCTTTTTCTTCGATGGTCTTTAACACATCCTTAGCATTGGCACCAAAAAGCTTGTTCTTTTCCAAACGTGCATCCAGAAGTTTTGCTTTTACATGATCTGGTAGAGGCTGATCTTTTAACCAAGCATGTCTACGAATGACTGCCCCTGTCATAGCTGCCCTACATGAAGCTTCCAGTGCATCATATCCACACTGCAGGAAGGGATTGCTTACTTGCTGAGTGTTATTGTACAGCTTCCTGTCTAAAGGATCAGGAGTGGCTAAAGTTTTTTGTAAATCTTCTAAAAGGTAATCCTGATATTGTAACATATGAAAAAGGCAATTTAGAGCTCTCCTAGATAAGGCAGTGGATGTGTAAACTTTTTTGCCCCATCTCTCTAATGATCTAGCCTCCCTGTTGGAGGGCAATGGATTTTTAGAGGTGGAGGCTGAAACTCCTTTAGGCCCCTGTGAAATAGTTTCCAAATCAGCAGAATGGGCCCTGAATAAATGGGAATGAGTTTCTGGGACCCTGTAATACCCGTCTGGCTTGGCTGGAGCAGGAGGAAGAGAATCAGGGGTAGCACTAGAGTCAGAATATAAATCATCCAGAACATCAAGTACAGGAGGAATAGCTAAGGGCCTGTGCTGGGGCTTCTTAAGGAAGGTCCTCAGGCGTTTCCTAGAATCAGAATATTCCTGACCTTGCCACTTGAAATGCTCCCTCATGGTGTGCAGAACTTCCCCAAAAGAAATATCCTCAGGAGGGGAGGCTGAGGGGATGGAATCTTCTGCATCAGAGTCCTCATAAGTCTGGAAGAGCTCTTCCTGGCTATCAGAGTGGACAGAGCCCTCAGAATCTTCATCCGAAGGGATAGGTTCAGAGGGTTCAACCCGGGGCCTTTTATCAGAAGGAGGCTGGGATCCTCTCAGGATGGGCCTGTGAACCTCTAATCATGGAAATTAAATCAGCGGCCATGGACATAATTTGTGTCTCTGGGGTAGGCTGAGGTAAGGATTTAGAAGTAAAATGCTTTGTTTTGCTGGCTGCCTTAGCCCTAGTGTAGGCCTTAATAGACATGGCCATAGGAGGCCTGGCAGCTCCACGTGCAGGAGTGACCTTGTCTACAGCAATGGTCTCGGGCATTTCCTCGGTTTCGGTATCCGGAGGAAAAGCGATAACTGGCGGAGAGATGTCCGGAATCGGAGTCGTCGGTAATGCAGTGTCTTCGGTTCGGAGCGGTGGAGAGACCGTCTCAGAGGAAACCGGAGCACTCGTGCTAGGTTTAGGCGTGGAGTCGGTGGTAGACGCGGGCCGAGGATGTCGGTCCCGGTCTTTTCGCTTTTTGGGAGTTTGCGATGTCGGAAGATCCGACGGCATGGTGTAGGCAAATTTATCGGCAAAAAGTCTTCAGCGAACTCCGCCCGGCGCCTGAGAGTGCGCTTGTTGAAGCGAGCACAGGCTACACAGGCCGAGACGTCGTGGTCTGAGCCCAGGCAAGGAAGACAGTAGGAGTGGAAATCCTTATGAGGTATTTGTTTACCACAAGAAAGACAATTGTTAACTTTTTCAGTTATTTCTGACATCAGCTGAGGCAAGAAAAGGTCCCCAACGGGGTACTTAGCTTTTTTGATGACTTCGGTATCGAAGAATACAGGAGCTGACCGACCGGCACTTGCGAACTGCTTCTGCTTCGGGCACCGCGCGGCAAGAAAGACTGAAGAAAATGGCGTCGGCTGATGCTTATATACTCCAGCCGCTCTGACGTCGGAGAGAAATGCGACATCAGCCGATGTCGGAACCAGACTTTGGAATCCGGCCGACCGAGGGCTGCCTGAGGCAGGACAACCCACATGTTATGACTGCAGTTGCATTCTTGAAGGACATCATCCACTTCCAAGAAAAAGAAAGTGTCCACCTTCCACACTAGAGGACCTAGGATTCTTGCACAAAACAGAAAAAGTCTATTCTATCTCGCTCTCTGAATTCAGTGCCACTCTCATACCTGCTTCGACACTCATAGCTTACTGTCGCAGACTTTCACTCACACAATCCATGCACCTCTTTGTTGGATGCCCTCATTTCCTCTTGCCTTTTTCCTGTCTATCCAAAATCTTCTTCACGAAATTATCTTATGCTTTTCTGCACATGTGCAAATAATCTTATTTGAGTACTAACTCACTGGTGAAACCTCCCTGTGAAGCATCCATTTGTGGGATTGAACTAAGGACCTGCTCGCAGCATTTGCCACAAAGTGTTGACCTGAGGGAATGTAAATGTACAGTTGTGTACACTTACCATAAATGTAGATGTTAGAGTGTATTCACTGTTGCAGTCATTACATTTGGGTAATCTGCTGGCAGGTTCTGCTCAGTCGGCCTGAATTCCAAAGTCTTGGGTCCTGCGTTGGTTGCTTTCTCCTCTTCCATGACGTCAGGGGTATTTTCTTTAGTTTTTCTTGCCCCAGATGTCAGGTGCCCCCAAAAAGGTAGCAAAAAATAAATAAATTAAAAAAAAATTATATTTTATATAGATATATATATATATATATATATATATATATATATATATATATATATATATATACACACACACACACACACACACACACACACACACACACACACACACACACACACACACACACACACTCCAGAATGAAAGGGAGATGGCAGGAGGGTAACCTGGACTGCAACAGTGAATACACTCGAACATCTACATTTATGGCAAGTGTGCACAACTGTACTATGTTCTTCGTGTTTCACTGTTGCAGGTCATTATATTTGGGTAGAATCCCCAAGCTATGGTTGGGAGGCTGGAGCTAAACAACATTAGGTGCGGCTATAAGGCCCTGCAGATCTGCAGTGGCAAAGCCTGCCCTGGACTTAGAGTAGAGAGGCAAATGATAATGCTTTGTAAAGGTGTGAACAGAACTCCAAGTAGCAGCCTCTAGGATGTCTTTGGTTGGTACTCCTCTGAGAAAGGCTGCTGAAGTAGCTGCAGCTCTGGTGGAATGAGACCTAATGCCCTTGGGCACAGGTTTACCATGGTGTAATTGGCAGAAACGAATGCAGTGGCTTATCCACTTTGAAACAGTCTGCTTTGATGAAATAGCCTTTCCTTCTGATCCTGCAGCATATGTCACTAGTAATTGCTCACTTTTTCTTAGAGCTTTAGTCCGGCTCAAGTAGAATCTTAGCTGTCTGTGTACATCCAAGGAATGCAGAATTCTCTTCCCCCTTGTTCTGCAGATTTGGATAAAAAGTTGGCAGATGAATAGTTAGGTTAAGAGCCACACTGAAAACCACCTTCAGCATAAATGTTGGATTTGTCCTCAGAGACACCCTGTCTGGGTAAAATATGATAAAAGGCTCCACAGCCATGAGGGCCTGTAGCTCTGAAACTCTTCTTGCTGAAGTAATTGCTAGTAGCAGAGCTGTTTTCCATGATAAGAACTTTATATCAGTGGTAGCAGCTGTTTCAAATGGAGGCAGGGTGAGCTTTTCCAACACATAATTGAGGTCCCATGCAGGTACTGGTGATATTCTAGGAGGCCTTAAATTTTGGCTCCTCTGAGATACTGCTTTAGTAAAGGATGAAAAAAGATTGGTGGCTCTGTATTATAATGAGCCGAAATGGCAGAGGCAAGGATTTTAATAGATGAGAAAGATGGGCCTTTGTCAAGCATCTCAGTCAAGTATTGGAATATCTGAGGAATATTTGGTTCTGCTGCATCAGTTCCTTGTGCTAGATTCCAAGCACAGAATCTCTTCCATTTATCAGCATAAGATTTTCTAGTACTAGGCTTTCTGGCTTCCAAAATGACATCCATCACAGTTTTACTGAGAGGTGCTGTTTGTATAACTACATGATCAGTCATGCTGCCAGGTTCAGTGTCTGGAGTTGATTGTGCAGGATCTGATTGTTTTGCTGGGACAGTAGTTGAGGTCTTTGAGGTAAGGTCCAAGCTGGGTACTGAGACAAGTTCCTTAGGATTGGGAAGCAGTATTGGCGGGGCCAGTCCGGGGCAATTAGTATCATCTTTGGTTTCTCTTGTCTGACTTTTAGGAGGACCTTGGGAAGAAGAGGTAGAGGAGGAAAGGAGGAAATGCGTAAACTGATAGGGTGTCCACTTTTCACGCTTGTTTGTGATAAGTCCTTGTGCAGAATCTTTTCAATTGATAATTTTGAGGAGAGGCAAATAGATCTATGTCTGGGCTCCCCCATTTCTTTGTTATCATGCTGAAGACTTGTGGATCTAGTTTCCACTCGAGAAGATCCATAAGGTTTCTGTTTAAATAGTCTGCCAGAGTATTTTGCTTTCCTGGTGGGAACTGAGCTTGAAGATGTATTTGGTAAGTCAAAGCAGTGTCCCACAGTGCCACGGCTAATCTGCAAAGGGGGTATGAGTGCATGCCCCCTTGCTTCTTTATATACCACATGACTGTGGTATTGTCAGTCTTATCAGTAATTGTCCTGGATGAATTAAGTCCTTGAAGGCTGTTAGGGCATTTTGAACAGCTAGAATCTCTTTCTGGTTGATATGTAGATGCACTTGTTTTGGGGTCCGTATGCCCTGAGTGCATCTTCCTGCCATGTGCCCCTGGGCCCCCCCCCCAGGCATAATCTGATTAGTCTGTTGTTAAGGTTTGGCTGGCAGGGTGTAGAGTGAAGGCCCATCCCATGTTTTGGTGACATGCCTTTGCCCACCATAGAAACTCCTGTTGTAGGCAGGGAATGAGGGGACTCATTGTTTCCAGACTGTGACAATGTTGACTCCATAAACTTTTTAGGTACCACTGAAGTTTCCTCATATGCAGTCTTACATATTGAATCAGTAGAATGCAGGATGCCACGAAGCCCAAAGCCTGCAGAATTTGTCTTGCAGATAACTGGGTTTTTGTTGCCATCAGTTTGAAGTAAGTAGTCAGTTGCCTTTGTCTGGCGTGAGGTAAGCCATCTGGGCAGTTGTATTCAAGCTTGCAACCAGGAATGTTATCTCTTGAGAGGGTACCAGTTGTGATTTCTTTTAGTTTGAGTACCCCAGGCATGTTAGAAGTCTTTTCACAAATGCCAGGTGTTGAAGAATGTCCTTGTTCTCTGCTTGAATGAGACAGTCGTCCAGTACGGATATATTTGTATACTTCTTTGTCTGCAACATGCAATTGCTGGTGCCAGGCATTTTGTAAAGACCCTGGGCGCAGTAGATAAGCCAAAGGGCAGTGAAGAGAATTGGTAATGCATTAAGACAGCCTTGAATCTGTGGTATCTTCTGCACGACTGTCTTACTGGGACATGCAGGTATGCCTCTTTTAGGTCCAATGTCACCAGCCAAGCATTCTTGCCCAGCATGGGCAGAAGCTGCTGCAAAGTCAGCATTTTGAATTTTGAAATGTCCAGGTATGTGTTCAAAAAATATAAATCCAGTATCGGCTGCCAGGCCTCATCCTTTCTGGGTACCAAGAACAGTCGAGTAAAAGCCTTGTAGTTTTCCTGTTCTGGTACTGGCTGAATGGCCCCCATTATCCATGAGGGACGTAACCTGTTTCTGTGCCTCTGCCCATTGATTTTTTTGGCAGACCAACCGTTTGCCACTGGCAGAGTAAGGAAATGGAATCTGTATCCCTGTGATACTATGTTTAGCACCCAACTTCCTTGGTTATTAACTGCCAATTTTGAGCAAAAAGTGCTAATTTTCCCCCTAAGGGTGCTGCCAAAAGATAAGTGCTTGGTGTAGGCAGAGAGAAGTCATTGGGACTGTTTTCTGTAGGTTTGTGCTTTATCTCCTCCAGATTTGGAGGCAGAAGCTCCCCATTGCTTTGACCTGTATGAATCTTGTGCCTGGTATCTGGAACCCTTAGGGCGTCTGAATTTGCCCCTTTGAGCGCTGTCTGACAGAGGAAAGGACCAACTTTTGTAGGCCAGTGTCTACTGAATCTTGGTGGCTGCACTTGTAAGAAGTCTTTTAAAGTTTGCATAGACTTAGCTTTGTCTTCCATTTTCTTTAAAACCTCTTCTGCCTTAATACCAGAGTATCATGCTGTAAAAGGTGCATCTAGCAATTTAGCTTTAACATGACCAGGCATGCCTCCTAAATCACAGATCCAATAACTGCGGCCCTGCAGGAGGCCTCTTAAGGAATCAAAACCACATTGCAAAGTATGCTTTCCAACCTGTTCAGCTGCATGCAATTCTTTATTTTCTGCACATTCAGAAATCAACATTTTCTGTTTCAGCAATCCCATTACATGCTGTTGATACTTGAGCATATGAAATTGGCAGTTTAAGGCCCTAACTGCCAAGGTTGCAGATGTATAAACCTTTTTTCCCCATCTGACCAGTGCCCTTGAATCTGTCAGAGGGGGTAGGATTTTTTGCTGTTGCGGCCTTAACTCCCCTTTGGACCCTGTGTAATAGTTTCAGGATCAGCAGCAGGATTTCTAAATAAAAATTTGTACAAGTCAGTGACCCTGTAATATCTGTCAGGCTTGCTGGGAGCTGGAGTTAAGGAGTCAGGGGTCAAGCTGGACTCCGAAAACACATCATCCACAATGTCTAACACAGGGGGTATGGCTAAAGGCCTGTGCTGAGGGAGAAGGAAATCCCTGAGCCTCTTTTTTGATTCTGAAAAATCTTGACTCTCCCAGTGAAAATGCTCCCTCAAAGTATGCAAGGTTTCTCCAAATTAATAAGCCTCAGGAGGTGATGCAGATGGTATAGACTCCTCTGCATCAGAATCCTCATAGGGAGGTATAGTTAATTCCTGATCAGAAGAGGAATCAGAAGAAATAGAAACCTGATCTGAAGATTCATAATCAGTGTCTTGCCCAGGCCTCTTATCTGGAGGGGGATGGGAACCCCTGATCAAGGTAATAAGGTCCTCAGCCATTTTGATAATCTGTTTTATTAGGCATAGAGGCCTGTGCATGTGGCTCATGCGTCATTTTTTTAGTTTTAGAAGTTGCTTTTGTCTTTGGTTTTGCAGCTGTCATTGGTTTGATATACAAATGTTGAGACCTGAATCCACCCTCAGAAGCCGGTGCCTGCTCAGCAGCTCAGGACCCATCCGAGGGAGATACATCCGTCAGTCCAATACTCTGAGTATCTCCCGGCATGCCTGACTCCACATGGGTGTCGGTATGGGCCTGCGACTTGAAAGTAGCGGGTATCAGGGGCTGCGAAAGTGACTGAGTACCAGCAAACCAGCGACTGGCTTAGGAGAAGCTTCATCGGTTTTGGACCTAGACTGTCTTTCTCGGTCCTTTTCTTTGCGTTTTTTATATACTCCGGTAGTTGGATTGCTATCAGATGTGACATTTCTGTTGAATCTGTTTCCAAAATACTTTGAGGCAAAAATATACTGACACTTAATAGTGTGTTGGTTAAATCTAGCACAAAACTGACAGCCAGGCACGTTGTGATCAGGGCCTAGGCAAGGAATACAGTAAAAATGGAAATCCTTATGAGGTATTTGCTTCCCACAAGTAATACAATTATCTTTTTTTTCTTGCTCCATATCGATGTCAGAAAGTTTCCCCAACGGGGTACTTCGCTTTAGTGAAGACTTTGGTTCTGAAACTTACTTGAATATTTCAGGAGTCGGCCGACCAGCACTTGCAAACGGCTTCTGCTTCGGGCACCGCACGGCAAGAAAGACTAAAGAAAATGGCATCCGCTGCATGTTTTATACCCCTGACGACCTGACGTCATGGAAGAGGAGACAGCAACCGACGCAGGACCCAAGACTTTGGAATTCAGGCCGACTGAGGGCAACCTGCCAGCAGATTACCCAAACGTAATGACTGCAACAGGGAAACAAGGAACACATCTGCCTGAAGAGTCACACCAGGAGTGCCAACCAACAAAGATAAGATCTCATCCCCCCCCCCCTCCCAGTTTGTTTCCATACCATATCAATGTGGCACTATCTATAAATACTTTGAGAGGTCCTGGGGAGAAAAAGGGGCTGAAAAGCCTGAAGGACCAGCAAAGAGCTGTCATCTCTGACACTGATGTGCTCTTTCTGTTGAAGGCGCAACCACACCACCCTGCACCTTTGGGGGAAAAAATCTGCCCCCCATCCCACATCTGAAGCATTTGTGAACGGCTCCTGAGAGATTCACCAGTGAAGTTCCATCTTGAGACAAGGTAGAAGAGGAAAGAATAGTTGTGCAAAATCTTACCATAACCATAGATGCCCTTCTCTTCTATATGCTGCAGTATTCATCACATTAGGCAGTCTGCCCCCGGCTGACTCGTACACCCGGCCAGTATCCAAAATTCTACATGCTACTGCGAGTTATGTGCTATGCCGCACATCATCCTGTGTACATCAGCCATAAAGAGATGCGTATAAAGCGGACTTCAGCGTGCAGCAACTTCAGAATTGAATGCCGCCAAGCACCAACTTGAGCCTAGGTCAAGAACATATCACCAGGAAAAACTAGGCAAGCATCATGGGAAGCAATACTGCAGCCTATAGAAGGGAAGGACATCTATGGATATGGTATGATTTTACACAACTATTCTGTGTCCTTCTATTCATATGCTGCAGTATTCATCACGTTACGGAGAATGCCAAAGCTCGTGCTTGGGAAAGACTGGGAGGAGGAGCAGATATACAAATCCATGCGGAATAGCTCTGGCAAAACCAGCCCTGGACCTGGAGATGACATCAAGCTAATAATGTTTAGTAAAAGTATGAAAGGAGGACGAGGTAGCCACCTCCAGGATGCAAGTTCAAGCCTTTAAAGAAAGCCCCAGAGGAGGACACTGCCCTAGTGAGGTATCTTCACTGGAGAAGAAAAGCTCTTACCATTAGCTGAGTAACAGGAGGAGACAGTTTGCTTGGAAACCAGCTGACCCAGGGCCCTCGGGTGTTGGGACACTATCAGGAATTCAGATTTATGGACAGGTTTGGTTTAATCAGTAGAATTTTTCTAATGGACCCGGGTTGGGGTTTCAGACC